>NC_090937.1:835192086-835495117 GCF_040938575.1 Ambystoma mexicanum | reverse complement strand
CCCTCCTTTTCTTGTGTGTCATGTTTTAAAAAAAAACAAAATATATATATATAAATATTTTTTTTAAACATCTTTTTTATTGGTGGTATCAACAGATACATTGGCATTTACTCAACATTACATTCTGTATATTTTACATTGATGACATTTGAACATTCAAACAATATATCATTTACGTGGATGTTTCACTGTCCAAGAGCATGTCGCATAGGTATGCCCTGAAGGGGCTCCAAATGTCTTTTGGTCGGCTCGTGCTTGGTTGGGTTAGAACGTATTGTTTCTCACATTCATTAATATACATCAATTCACGTAAGAAAGTCTTCATGCTCGGGGGAACCAGGCTTTTCCATACCTGCAAAATACACTTTTTGGCTAAAGCACATGATACATTAAATAGTCTTCTGATTTTTTCAGAACATTTCAAGGGGAAGATTTATGCTATGGAGGGAGTTGATTCCAGTCACCTGCCAGCAATATCAAGTGCGAAAAATACAAGTACCAGAATCCTCAGAGCTAATTAACTTGTCACACCTGAAACAGAAATGAAGACCCACCTGAAAAAACAAAGAAACTCATCCTCCCTGAAGAATGATGAAGTCATGAAAACGTGCATTAGGAGGAGAAGCTAAAGAATGGTAACAGAGCGCCTGCCTTCACATCTTTAAACATTGTTCCAGGAGTCCCGGGCTCACAAGGCAGTGGAGCAGGGCCATCATGCCTTACATTGGAGAGCCACAACCATGGCTTTCTTCCTCCCCCCATCAAGGGGAAGATTTGTGCTATGGAGGGAGTTGTTTCCAGTCACCTGCCAGCAAAATCAAGTGCGAAAAATACAAGTACCAGAATCCTCAGAGCTAATTAACTTGTCACACCTGAAACAGAAATGCAGACCCGCCTGAAAAAACAAAGAAACTCAGCCTCCCTGAAGATTGAAGTCATGAAAACGTGTGTTAGGAGGAGAAGCTAAAGACTGGTAACAGAGCGCCTGCCTTCACATCTTTAAACATGATTTTTTCAGAACATTTCCCAATATCTCCGAGCAAATATTTCTGAGGAGCCAGTCTTGGTGGGATCTGCGTGATCTCTGTAAGCATTTCGGCCACCGCTTCCCAGAACCGCACCAAAGCGGGGTATTCCCATACATATATGATCCCGCCTGTGGAGTTCTGCATTTTGGGGCAATTGCCTGAGTCATCTAACGTGAATTTGACAATTTTGGCAGGTGTATAGTGCAACCTATTCAGTATTTTAAATTGTATTTGACGCAGACCCGCGTTAAGTGATACCCTTTTTGTGAGTGCACAGTATCGTCCCCATTTGTCATCGGGTATCGGCATTTGCATATCTGATTCCCACTTCTCTTTAACCCGGTTTATCGTAGTGGTGTGTGTCTGTACCGATATATACAGTTTGGAAATCCCCAACCCTCCTTGTTTTGTAACCATTTGCTTGCATGGGTCGGAAGGGGGTTTGTCAGGGAAGGATGGCCATTGTGCCTGATATGCAGATTTCATTCAGTAATATTGCAGTGTTCGTAGCGGGTCTCCTCCCATGGCTCTCATGAATTCTGCCAGGGTCGCAAATCTCCAGTCTATGTACATATCTCCAACCTTCATTTCTTTAGTGGGGTCCCAGGTTTCCTGAATGCGTGTGTCAAATGTGGGGGAGATATTTGGGTAATTCCATAGGGGAATCTCTGGATTATAGGGTATCTATAATTTCAATCTTTTGTATATTGCCCTCCAGGATCTCACAGTACAGCTCACAGGATCATATTCACATGAATCTCTATGTCGTGTGTCTAAAATAACTGATCTACTATCCATGGGCGAGGTGGTGTATGTCTCTATCCATGTGTGGGGTGAGTTATCCATTGTATCATACCAAAATTTCGCAAACTGTGCCTGTGCCACCAAGTAATATAACTCAAAGTCTGGGGCCGCGATTCCGCCCCTGTCATATGGTTCTGTCATCTTCTCACAGCTCATCTTGGCCACTTTCCTGTTCCAAAGAAATGCCACTGCCAAATATCTGAGTCTGGAGAAGAAATCCTTGCCTGGCCATATGGGGATATATACAAATAAATATAGTAGTTTTGGAAGCACAATCATTTTGAGAATTGCAATCCTGCCATGCAGTGAAATGGGGAGATGTCTCCAGACCTGTAGCTTTGTGTTGAGTGCCTGTAGTGTCTGGTCGGGGTTATCAGTATATAGGGTTTGTCTACTCCCAGAGACCAGCTTCCCTAGGTACCTGATACATCGTTCTGACCACTTAAGGCTGCAAGTTTTCGCAGGGCACTTTGTAGAGGGGGGGAGTGTGAACATTTCTGACTTCGCATTGTTTACTGTGTACCCAGAATATTCAGCAAACTCATGGATGTCAGCCATTATTGGGGCAATGTTTTTATCTGGCTCACGAATATATAGCAGTGTATCGTCTGCATATAGTGATATTAATTGGGTGGCTCCCTTCAGTGTGATACCCTTGTTATTGTGTCGCAATCGAATAGCCGCTGCCAGGGGCTCTATTGTTAGGGCAAACAGGATGGGAGAGAAAGAGCACCCCTGTCGAGTGCCTCTACCCAGCTCAAACAGTCCCGAGGTGGTTCTGTTTGTGCAGACTCTCGCACCCGGTGCAGTGTACAGTAATCTGACATATTTAATAAAGTTGGGGCCCACTCCAAACACCTCAGTACTGAAAAGAGGTATTCCCATGAGACAGAATCAAACACCTTCTCGGCGTCAAGGGATACCGCGACCGCTTGTTTATTTGGGTTAATTTGTGACATTATGCTGAATAGCCTACGTAGGTTCAGGGCAGTGGACGTAGCGGGATAAATCCACTCTGGTCTGCATGTACCAGTGTGGGCGTTATGGGTAGCATGCGGTTGCCAGTACTTTCACAAAGATATTTGCGTCCACATTTATAAGCGATAGAGGCCTATAGGATGACATGTCTTGTGGCGGGCGCCAAGGTTTGGGTAGCACTGTGATTATGGCATCCCTCATTGTGGAGGGTAGTATTTGCTTTCCCAGGGCATCTTCCCATTTTTCAAGCAGTATAGGGACTACTTCTTCCCAGAATTCTTTATAGAATTCCGCACTTAGCCCGTCTGAGCCCGGTGCTTTATTGGATGCAAGGCCCTTGATTGCTTCAGTGAGTTCCTCCACTGTGATAGGCTGCTCTAATGCCAGTTTGGTTTCATCTGGGAGCATACGGAGATCTAATGTGGCAAGGTAGTTTTTAATCTCAGTGGGGGATTTCTTATCTTTGTTCATGTATAGGGTCTTGTAGAATTTAACAAATTCATCATTTATTTCTTGTTCACTTGTGATTGTCTCATTTTGTGCCGTTTGGATAATGGTGATCAGGGTTTGCTGCTTTTCAAGTTTCACTAAATTAGCCAGCATTTTCCCTGCTTTATTTCCCTCTCCGTACCTGCATGCCCCGGTAGGGGCCGCAATGTATTGTATTTCCCTTATGGCCAGGCTGTCAAAGTCTCTGAGGATCTTGTGTATCCTGGCCAGGGTGTCCCCACTGTGCATGTGGCTATAGGTTTCTTCTAGCTTGTTCAATTCCTCCTCCACCCCGTCTAGTTCTCAGCGCACACCCTTCAGGAGGCCCGTAGTTTTAGGTATCAGAAATCCTCTGACCCAGATTTTAAAAGCCTCCCAGACTGTTGACATCCAATCTACTGTCCCCACATTGTCTGTAAAAAAGTTGGCAATTTCAACATGTAAGGCTTCAACAACATTTGAATCTTTAAGTATATCTCTGGGCATTCACCATCTCAACATTGGCTTAGGGGTGTCTTTCAATTTAATTTCCATTATCACCGGGGAGTGATCAGATAGCGTGCGTGGCAGGATTTCACAGTGTTGTAGTGTGTGGGAGATATTTGAGGACATAAACCAGTAGTCTATGCGTGACTCAATGTCATGCACCAAGGAGTAGAATGTGTATCGTCTATCAACAGGATGGAGAACCCGCCATGCGTCCAGTAGAGACAGTTGCCGGAGAATTTGACCCAGGGTTAATGCCGTCTTGGTGGGTGTCCTAGCCACACTTACAGACCTGTCCAGTGTGGGGTTGAGTGCCACATTGAAGTCTCTGCCCCATACTATGTTAGTTGTATCATGTTTGTTAAGGATATCGAACATATTCAAGTAGAACTCTGGGTCGTCCAAGTTGGGACCATAAGTATTCACCAGGGTTATTTGTTTCCCAGCTATTTCCCCCAGACTAGTACATACCTCCCCATCGGGTCCACCTTATGTCCCTTGGTCAGGAAACCCAGCGAATGATGTATGAGTGTGCAAACCCCGCTGGATTGCGAGGAATAATCTGTATAAAAGCATGATTTGCCCCATTTAGCCAGAATGTTCTCATTAACTGAGCTCTGTGCATGCGTTTCTTGCAGCATTACAATTTGAGACCCGCGTATGTTGAAATAGTTCCCCACTTTTCTGGCTTTCATCGGGTTGTTTAGGCCTCAGACATTCCAGGATAGTAGTCTCATCTGCAACCCGTCACTCATCTTTCATACATACGTGTTGTGACATGCCGTAAAAGTCATCCAATAGCAGTTCAACATATTCTGAGAAGTACCAGTGTCCGTGAGACCACATTTCAAATAAACTAAAACTTCTGTTCATACATTCCACCTCCCAAGTCTCAAACTCGTCCTGGTGGGGCCAACAGTTCAAAACATTCCCAACTTCCAGACCCTTGCCTCCACCCACATCATCTACCCTAACTTGGCGATGAACCCTATTAACCATTAGGAACATTCCTGAGGGTGCCTCATTGCCTACATGAGGCTACGAGATCGGGCTCATGGCCCGCTTCAACATTACTTGAATCCCCCCACGGGAGCCGAACATTTATTCGATATAAAAGGATATACACATGACTCAAGTCATTTGGCAGGGTTTCAGTCATTTGCTGCAGGCGAGTGTCTTCCATTCTGGTCTGGCTCATGGCCTCTAGGGGGTGGTTTTTTAACCGATTCATATGATCTTCGGCTTGCCTGCACACCTGCAGCAAAGTCTGGGTAGATATGTATGCCGCTTTCTTCGTGTTGCAGTGTCCCAAACTCTCGCCATCCTGAGGATTGTGTCCCTATCTCTATAGTTAAGCAGTCTTGCAATAATCGTGTGTGGCGGGGCCCCAGGTTTTGGCACAGGGGCCAGGCTGCGTTGTGCACGCTCGACCAGGAAGTGCCCCGAAAAGGAGTTAGTTCCAAAAAGGGTCTTTAGAAGTGATTCAACCTGCAGTTCCATTTTGTCTATACCAAATGTTTCAGGCACTCCCACAATGCGAACGTTTTCTTCTCGAACGCAATTCAAGATCTTCACACTTATGAGTTTATTCATGTTCTCTTTGAATGTCCTGGTTGTGTCGTGCGACAGTGTCTTCAGTTGTTCCAATCCTATTTTCTGCCTCAGTTAATCCCAGGCTGTGTTTTTCCACTTTAGTTTTCAGTGAGCCTATGGTTGTCACGATGTCATCTAGTTTTACATTTAGGGATAGGAAACCATTTTGGACTATGTTGGTCAGGTGTTCAACCATGTCACCACTTTTCAGAACCGGATAGTGTTGGCAGCTCGCGTTCGCCACACCCCGGCTGACTGCTGGTGTATGAGTCCATCGGCCCTTTCTTTTTGGCGCCTGCACCTTCCGCCATTTTGTCTTGTTTCCTTGTGTTCCCCATAGTTATGTGTTCCACTTCCACCAGCACCACGTGGAAATGATGTCTGCAGATCAACGGTTTTATCAAGTTGGGGGAGAGTCTATGCCACACTCTCGGACATTACACAGTTGCTTGATTGTATTTAGAGGCACTCGGTCGGGCCCTGTATAGGGGGTTTGCACCAACCCCGGCTATTTGGTCCAGTCTCTTCCGCCTTTGTTTCCACCTCCCCTTGCCACTCAGTCTGAGGGCTTGGCCGTCTGTCCAATATTGCCAATCGACTGTGATCTCCCACGTTTCTATGTGCTGAATATTAACTCTTCCCAAAGGTGTGTAGCTAATTTAGCAGCTTCTGGGGGCACTCTCCCACTGTCACCTCATCAATTATTCAGGATATGGTTTCAGTATTAAGGATATTCAGGTTGGCAATCTGTGTTGTCAATGTCAGGCTTATTGTTCATTTATTTTTGGAACATGAGGCCGGCGCAGAAACAAGGACTGCAGGTGTCATTCAGTTTGTGGCACAGTATTGCTGTATTCGAGTCTGCTCAGCCACTTACATATACAACCGCCATCTGCCACGTTTATGGGCGCACTCAGCAGGATATCTGTGCGTCGCGGGAAGAAATGCTCCGTGTCACATTGTCCCTCTAGGATGTTTACTGCCAGAGGGCTGCGTGGCCTAGCAGCGTCCCCGGACTGGATGTGTTTCTGCAATCTTGGTTAATTTTGCTCTAATGGGCCCTCACACAAGGGGGTTGGTGCATTTCATCCTGCGCTGCAGTAGGAGCAGGCCCTCCGTGTCCCCTTGTCTCGGTGCAATGTGCCCTTGGGGTCCTCGCAGGGTAAGCGCCTCACAACCCCAATTTCAGCCCCAGCGTGTAAAGAAAGGGGACAGGGATGTACCCAAGCCAGGCGGGGGATACCGCTTGGGTGCCACGCAGTGTGCGGCAAGCGTTCGCCTTACCCGGGCCCAGAGCTCCGCACACGCAACAACTACGTGGTCACATCCGACCAGGCACACAGGCCTCGGTCGAGACAGCGCCGGCCGGCCGACCCACTCGCACAGCTCCGGTGGTCCTGGGGCTTCCGAGTCTAGTCCAGCTCCAAGATTGCCACAGAATAGGGAGATGTTGCCCGCTCTGGATCCGGCCTCAGCCGAATGCCACCTCCTCTCGATGCTCTCTCTGGTTAGAGCATCGGTGGCTCAGGGCGTCTACGTCCTGGATGTGTGAGTGGGGTCGCGTCTTGGCCTCATCCCACCAAAACTCCCACTTGGTGTATTTCTGCAGCCAATGCCGCTACAATCTCAGGATTTTGTGTGTGGGTGGATTGACCCCCACCACCCATTTGCTCAGTTTGGCTTCCCGCAGCGGGCCGCAGGAAGAGGATTAATTATCATACAGATTTTTCAAAAGCCGCCTTTCACAGTTTAAAAACAGAAGTGACAAATAAATAGTCCAGGGCCCTGTGCATTTTTTAGAAGTCCACGGACATCTAAAATCTGTGCAGTGTTGCTTTTTCACCACCATTGCACTTTTCTCTGGGAGGAAGTGGTGGCTCTGAAAAGAGCCTTTCTGATTGTCGGCATAAGTAAGATGTACTCCATCTCTGCGAAAAAAGTGTGTGCTACAAAACATAATGTTTTCATTCTGAAAAGAGGAAATACCAACATCTCTCAAAAAGGCACAAACAGCCTTGTTAACATTGCACCTTGCCTTCTCCATTTATGGACCAAATGAAAAAGAATGCAGCCACATTTGTCTCTGTGCAATACGGGAAAAAAATAGGATTTTGGATACATGTCCATGACTTTCCCAAGTCCTTCTTTCATTGCAATTTGCAAAGAGATTCCAGACACATGTCCTAAACTGTTCCCTCCACAATGAATAATAATAATATCTGGATGATGCTTGTGTCACCAAATCCACCTACTTCATTCATCCAAGATGTGCAGCCACTCCACAGCGATCTTCATGCACCTCAAACCAATTTATCCACAAATCTCCCAAAATCCTGAAATGCACAGCCAAAGCTATCTGCTCTTCTATCAGGAAAAAGACCTACTGACAAACTCTCTCCTTACACAACACACCCAGTAAACCTTATTGACTAATCCCTTGCTCTGCTCAGTTTCATTTGCATGCCACTCAACCCCAAAATCCCTGTATCTAATACGCGCTGTCCGTGGACAACCCCGCTGTCCATGGGCAACTCGAAAAATCTGAGCATGGCGGATGAAAAAATAAATAGTGTGCCCCATTTCCCCTTTGAGGTTGGCTCTGAAAATAGTATTTTTTAAATTTTTTTTGCATTGCTTCAGAAACATCTTTTATTTTCTATTTTTTTGTTTTTCTTTCTTATTTTCCTCCAAAAATCTTCACATTAGCTTCTCCAAAGCATCACTTAAGTTCTAAAACAGCACAGCATTTCCCATAAAAGATAAAGAAATCCCATCTTCCTTAAAGTTATCCACATTACCTGAATCAATGTTGCCATAGTCGCAAAACAACATGCCTGATCTAGCCGTAAAACCAAACATTCCTCAGTTCCTTAAGCACCTAGCAACATTATGCTGAGGACAAAAAGTAGAACTATTCTCCCATATTGCCCAAGGTGTCAACCCAGAAAAAATAACCTTGGACTTTGGAAGGACTTTCATGATTGCCTGAACCAAATTTTTCAGTTCTTGCAACAAAGTAGGGCCACTAACATAGCCCAAATGCACAGCACCACAGTTAGGACAACTACATGTGGACTGTGAAACCTGGCCACATCCCGACAAACTACTAGAATTGCCTGCAAATTCAAATCAGGCACAGTGCTCCACACCACATCCACTCCTTTTGTGTCAAAATGGTTAGCCACATTTCTAGATTTTGCATACTGCTCCAAACCATTCACAAACATATCTCCAACCACCAACATCCTGACTTTATGCACCTCCGCCATCTGCATTACACGCAGCCTCTCTCAATACAAAGCAGAACCTCAACACCTGATTGTCTAATCCTCAAATCCCACTTCATGCTCAGAAACCCCGGGTGTAGCATGTCCTGTCTGCGAAAAGCCGCGCTGTCCATGGAGCACGTAAGTAACACCAAGGGCAGCCCTTCTACCCTTTCCATTGCACTCTCTGCACCATTTCCTCATTGGCTACTGTTAAGCAGTCACACAATCATCCACCAATCACATCTAAGAACTCTACATCTAACTCTGGCATCACAGATCAGCACTTTAGATGTACTATTGATCACTCTCAGCACAATTCGGCTGTTACTGCAAAGGACCTACAGCAACAACTAATATAAAACTTCCCAAGATTTCCACTTGCAGATTCAAGCACATCCACATGCAAGAACACAGACTACAGGTATGAATATTTTCTACACAGTACATGTAGACCTCTTCTAGAAATACAATACATCCTGGGAGCACATCTCCGCAGCAACGTGCGCGCCTTGAAAGCAAGATGACATGAAGCAACACAGATTTGATCCCCAGGTCAGCGCTTAGAAACCTCTGGGTGTTTAAGCGCATTATAAATACACAACTAAAACAAAATAATTACGCAACTAAAAAACAAACAATTCCTATATCAGTGCCTCGATGCTGTTTAAGTGCTTTAAAAATGTTAAATAAAATAAATAAAATTATTAACCGAGTAAATGCCACTGACCCTGTATAAACTGTCAAATGAACTTACTGTCATTTCTCCCATCTGCTATGATGAAGTGCCACTTCCAAACCTTTTAGCTCTCCGAATTTTTCTTTACACACACACCTATCTATAAAAATATTGTTTCATATTATAAGATGTGAAAAATAACAGTATAATTATGAAAAAGACTCTCCAGTGTTTTATAAAATTACACAAAGCCAAGATGAGTACATACATCTTCATTCAAGCACTCACACAGACAATATCATTAGAAAGACTCCCACATCAAACAACAACACTGCCTCTATATCAAATCCTTCTGCTTTATTGCCCATACCTTCACAAAGGCATACATTGAATGCGTTTATGTACAATCTCTGGCATTTACCCTGTAAAAATAGCACAAAATGCATATGAATGTTTCTTCTATTTTGTAACATCCATTAACATAACATTAAAACAACAAGTGTGCTCTATACGTTTACTATTATACTCATTCGAAAAACATATTCACCTAATAGATTCTAAATAAAATATACAGGATGCACATAGGCAAATAAAAGTGCAAAACAATGTCTACATTAACAAAACTGCTATAAACACACATATGCACTAACTTCTTTCTTTTACACTTTCAGTGAACACCAGTCTCCTGAAAAGCAGCAGCATCTGAAGTACGAACAAGGACTTTGAAAAAACCTACTCTTTCCATACAAAAAAGTAAGTACAAAACCAACATAATGTTCTATCTGTTACTCAAACACACTAGCACTTTAGTGATGTAGAAGAAACAAATATATTAACCCTTTACCATTAGATGTAGTATTAGTGCTTCCCTTGCCAGCTACGTACATTATATTATCATCTGAAGCCCAGTATAGTAACACACAAATACAAGAATAGCCTTCCCAACTTGATGTACCTGGCCATTGCACAATCACACACTTCCTCAATCATACTTACCACCATACTCAGACACTCATGCACAAAGCATGCATACACTGCACAACAGCCAAACCCACACTTTCGTTTTTTCTCCAACAGATCCCAAAGAATGCCTACCAAAAAGCAACTCCGTAGAAAGCAATGCAGAAGTAGAGCAAATCAAAATAAAAGTGTCCAAAATAAGCATCCATCTCCAGCAGATTTTGTACAAAAAGTACAAACAAAACCGCTAATACAGTCATTAAGCGAAACAAAACAAGCTTCCAGTACAGAAACTTTCCCTCCTCTATCAAAATGTAAATACAAACAGAAAGTGATTAACAAGACTTCACCTACCACTACTGCCAACACTGGACCTATAAATCTTGAAGTAGTGGCAAGTAAGCATATACAAAAAAAATGTGTCACAGAAAATGTTCCGCCACAGAGTCTTTCAGAACCTTTTAAAAACAGGAGAGAAATCATGGACAACCCTTAAAACCTACTGTAGAAAATTAATCCTAGAAGCTCTAGTAGACAGTGCAATCCTTGTCAAAAGAAAGTTATTTTTTTTTTGTTATTGACTTTAGTTTTGCAAAGGAAAACAAACTTTTTTGTCATTCCATCATTCCATAATTCTTTCCGTAACATCTTAAATAGCATAAAAGAACAAAGCACATGAATAACTGCACTTCAACTCCCCAATCATTGCTATCAAAATAAACTCCATACTTATGTGTTCCCGTATTGTCAAAAAGACAGATCAGTGCATGCTTTGTAAAATCATATCGACAAAATGTATGACAGCACAAGTTAATTGAACATTAGTCCCCGAGATTAAATTGCTCCACCACTCAAGCATGTTTCCATTTTTTGGGGCAAATCATGCAAGATGAAGAGAGCGCTGTTCAACAATTTTTGGGCACTCGATTACCAGATGTTTGATCGATTCCACCTCTAACAGACAAAAGCGACACATGTCACTCTTGGTCACCAAGTCATTTCTTCTCATCAGCGTCTGAGTATTATAAAGATTTAGCCGTAATCTTAAAAACTGATTTCGATGATAGGACGAAGGAAATTTAAACAGGTACTTCGGCATTTCACCTACTCTTTGCATTGAAAAACCCAAATCGATTGCCGATGACAATAAGCTACGTTTGCCCATGTTGATTATCCAGTTCCATTGCCGGAACTTTTCTTTCGCCACTTGGGGAATCTGCAGTACAAGAGACATACTTATATCTGCTGCACGTAGAATTGACATCAGATTTGCCTCCCAACTACTTAGCAGGGAGGCAGACGAGTCGTGACTTTTTTTTAAATTCAAAATCTGGTAAGGTTTCGTTGCTGGAGTTAACTGATTTTTCGGAGTACTGTTATAGATTTCCACAGTACAAGTGACTATAGGGAGTCAAGCCCCAACTCATACCTGATAGCCACCACTGAGACACTCTACGGTAATATAAGCACTTTTCACCAAAAGAGCCCCTCCAGTTTAGGCCAGAAACCAGCTTCAATGTTCCACCCTGCTTCACTACCAAAGCAGACCACTGGAGACACTTTTTGTAGGTAAAAAGTTATTAATGGCTGTAAGGTCAATTTACCATATTTTGCGTGTAATTTTACGTTTTGCAGAGCGAAGATCCTCATGACTTCGTTGGTCCAACTCCACTCTCTGATAGAGATATTAAATGAGACTCCCAAGTAACGAATGGCATCTGTTTTAGTCAGTGGCTCGTTATTAACTTTCCACTTGAAAGCATCTTTATTTGTTTTTGTTTTTGGACCCAAAGCAACGACTTGCGATTTCTTCACATTTATTGCCAAATGATTTAACGCAAAATATTCTTGCAGTGCAAACAGCAATCTTTGGAGACCAATTTCAGTACTGTCCAGTAAAACCACACTGTCTGCATAGATTACGTAGCTTAAATGATTCCCATTAATTTTTGGAGGGAATAACCTTGTTTGTGCAAGGGCTGTTGGCAGGTCTGATATGAAAAGTTTAAACAACAAAGCCGCTAGCGGGCATCCCTGTTTCACTCCTTTTGTGGTTTTTATTTCTTCTGATAGCTCACCTTCAGCATTTAATCGCATCCGAATGCTGGTATTCATATATAGTGCCATCAGCGGGGACAGAAGTTGGTGTGGACAGCCCCAGGTCTTACATTTTTTCCATAAAAGCTGGCTGTTTATACTATCAAACGCCTGTTTTAAGTCAACAAACGCAAGAAATAACCTTTTCTTGTGTTTTAAGGCGTCTAGTTTGACCACATTTAGAAGCATCAGATTTAATTCCACTCCAACATCTTTTGTGAACCCGGTTTGCCTTTCATCAAATAAATTGGCACCTTCTGCCCACGAGGAGATGTTTTTCTGAATAAAGGTGTCAAATATTTTCCCCATTGTATCTAACAGCGCTATGGGGCGGTAGTTCTCCGGGTCTTCTCGGTTTCCCTTTTTAAACACCGGGACTACCACACCACAAGCCCAAGATTCCGGGATCGTCGCCGTATTGGCTATATGGTCAAATAAAACTTTAATGAATTGTGCCCAGTTTTCTTTGTTAGCTGTTAACATACAGTTTGAAATACCATCCAGCCCAGCGGGCCTTGAGGTCTTTAAAGTTTGAATGTCAATTTGGATGTCATCCACAGATTCAGTGACGTTCCATTCACAGGTCTCTAATTTTACATTGGGAATTTCTTCAACGTCTTGGTTGTTAAAGACAGCCGTGTAGTGCTTCACCCAGCTTGCCGCGTTCACACTATTTGATAAAGCGAACGTCTGATTTAAATGACCAGAATTTATAATTTGTCAGGTGTTTCGGCTATCTTTTTGGATTACTAGGGGAAGCATTAATTCCGCTTGTTCTTGGACCCTAATGATGTTGAATGACTTCAGCCAATTTCGGTAGCGTTGACGTCTCTTAGCGACCAGGTGTTTTAAATTTTTGCCACCAGATTTCTTTAGCAATTTCAGATCTTTTTGTAGCATTTTCTTCACCTCACTTAGTTCAGGACTGAATGGATATTTGTTATTCATTATGTTCAACTTATTCGTGTGGGCACAAAAGGTGAATTGCTTCAATAAGGACACATATTCTGCCTGCAGGCCCAATGTATTTGTGCGGGTATAGTCAGCTGTCAGGATGTTAATCTGCTTGCTGTTTATCCACAATCGATTGCGAGCACTATTAATGCTTAATGATGTTTTGTAACTACGATAGCTTCGTTTGTATGGCCTTTCCCAAAATAGCACTCAGTCATCATGGTCACTTTTTGCTGATTTCTTTATTGATCATTTTAAAATATGAGGATGCACGTTTTCATAAACCCAAATATAATCAAGAGTTTTCTTTAGGTCTCCTCGGTGCCAGGTATCAGCTGCCGGGATATCTCCTCGAGTGCAACCATTCACCATTACACAGTGATGTGTGGTTAGTTCGTATTCCCATTTAGTGCCACGGTCTGCTGATTCAGTTGGAACATTATGCATGTCGCAGGGATTTCACACTTTTACTTTATCAAACCATGTATAATTCAAATCTCCGCAAACCAAAATGAATGGGTCCTCAAAGGAAGCAAAACAAGTATCCAATTCTGCTGTAATTGAGGCTAAATAAACAGACACAGAAATCATGGCCGGGTTCCAATAGGTATTTATAATCAATAATTGTTTTTTTTTTTATATTTTCCACAGGATTTTCCATAACCAATTCAAGAGTTAGTGCTTGCACAAACAAGTTCGGATTGAGATGCTTAAGACTTCCCAAGCTGATGAGTTTTTTTATCATTGTTAATAGGCCAGAAAAAGGATGGCCACATTGATTTTTACCAGCCGCATTTAAGTTCATGTGATATCCATTACATGAAGGCATATCGCAGAGCCACGTTTCTTGTAAACAAATTATTGGGCTCCGGATCTTCTGGGAACAACCTTCTTGAAATAGATGGACACATCTCGTGTATTCCATGAAGTTAACATTAGGGTCAAGCTTCTTGACCCTGCGTGGTCCTAGACATTCTTGTCTGGGTTTGCTGTCACAGTTGGATGAGTGCACTGCTTTTTAAGTTGTTTCCACAGAACGTCTCTGTTGGCAATGTTGGACGAAGAATGCCGATTTTTGTCGGTTGTAAGAGTTTGAGAAGACAGCTGATGCTCACACACCGTTAGATCAAAACCGGAGAACAATAGATCTTCTTCAGTGTCAAGCAATGGGCGTGCTAAGTTCTTGGACTTCATGTGTAGAATTACCCAATCAGATCTTTGTTCAGATATATATTCTACTATTGTTATGTCATCGGTTCTTATGTTTCGTAGCGCCGGGACATAGTGTAGCAACATCTTTACTTTCGCTCTGTTTATATTTACTTCATTTTTTTCTTCTAAGATATTTTACAATTCTAGTTTCACCCATCCTGATTTTAAGGGGTCCGAAGGTAAGCTTCTCACACTGGGCCTCATCACGACTTCGGTGGTAACCCTTAAATCCGGCGTTAGCGCTATTAACGCCAAATTTAAGGGTCCGCCGAATCAGGGCTTCGGCGGATTTCGCCCCAGTTCTGAGCTGTCCGCCAGCGGTATTGGCACGAAGATTCCCCATTGAACCCAATGGGGAATGGAGCATTCCCGAATGGGCTCAGTGGGGAATGGGGACTTACATTACCGCCGAACTTGTGCTCCGGCGTTATTAGCGCCGGGGAGTTCGGCGGTAGGGCTAATATCGCCCGCGCTAATAGCCTTACCGTTACCGCCCAAGTCGTGATGAGGCCCACATTGTTTTTATGATTGCGCTGCAGTGTATTTCGGATTAAGCCTCAGTAAAGAGTTCTCTACCAAACTTGGTATTTTACTTCTTGCACAATGTTGATCACTGGAAACGGCCAACGGCCCTTTGTCTCTCGGTGGTGGCCGATTCTCAGATGGCCCCTGCATGTTAGGACGACGCTGCGCGCTCTTTCTTATGACTAATTTTACTGAACGCACAGGACTATTCATTCCATAGGCCTCCCCCACGCATGCCCTTGCTTCCAATTCGTCATCATGGTCAATTGAATATGTTGAAAGATCACATAGGTCTATCGAGACATTTCAGGAGGAATCATCAGATGAAGTGGAGTCTTCACTGTCTCACTTTGTCGCTGTTTGCGAAATATTTGCTGGTGCCTTGGGAATGTTATTATTGCTGCTCTGTTTTTCTGATGTGGCTATCATCGCACATTTTCTGGCGACTTCTAAACGTGGTGGAGTTGTCAGATTTCTGAAAAACTTCTTTGCATCGTTTGAGCGGGGGCGTTTCAGAGTTGGCCCTTTCTTGGTAGATTTTGCCACTTTTTGTTGTTTTTCCTTAAGTAGGACCGGTTTTGCAATTACAGATTTAATTGATTTAGCAGGTCCGGTGAAAATACCAAACAAGACTTTTTTTTACACTACTGCATCAAGTCCCAGTTTTATACTCTGGGATATTGGCTCGACAACTTTGATTGCACCATTACTCTGCGCTATTGGCGGTTCCACGATAACCAAGTCAGAAGGTTGCGAGTGAGCTGGAGAATTCAAGTTTGCCACTGCCACCACGCCATCCACCATCTGTGGTGGGGCTTTTTCCACCTCAGTGTTATCAGTATTTTTGGTTCTCATCGATGACATTCATGCATTTAATACAGTCATTTTGAGGGGCTACTGTAATTTGCGGGACAAGGGTCGATAATTGGACCAATGGGGCACTGGATTGAATAGCTGATGACGGGTCAGTGCTGTGTTGATTGCAGACACAGTTATTAGCCATTTGACAGCACAGTAGCTGCACTGCGACGGTGTGCCTGATCCACTTTGTGTATTCAACAATGGCCTCAGTGAGATCAACTTTTTCATGAGCTTCACGTTTTGTTATTTCATTCAGGCGGGAATGCCATTGGCATGACGAGGCCGCTTCCAAATCAAGTCGATTGACTAGATGCTCATTACATTTTTCCAAAGCTGTCAGCTTGCTATTCACTGTTGACAGTACGGAATTTTGGTCGCGCACAGCGTCATTCAGAGATAGAAGTAGCAGCTAAAATGTTATTATGAATCGGAATTCCAGCTGCAATGGAAATATTACCTTTGGTGTTAGAGAGGTCTTCTACATGCTTACTAGATGTCGGTTGGGATGGACGAACACCTGCTGTGTCCTTTTCTACCGACAAGTTTGGAGCTTCTTCAGTTCGGAGACTGTCCGTGTTAGTCCTGCCATTGCAATTAGCCTGACTACCATCAGATGAGTCAAGATTGATGGGTCTCACCACAACCGCTGAGTCCTGTAAAATAGCGGATTTGTTGAATTAATGAGTAGACTCTTTCATTAAGGTGCTCACTTTTCTGAAATTAACAGGTATGTTGTCTTGTATGTTGATGAAACTTTCGTTGAGACGCTATCTCACATTAAAATGAAGTAAGCTTTCAAACGTTCCGTCAGCCGGGCTTCGCGAGCAACAATGTCATAGTTCTATGAAGTACCTAAGGTATTCAATTGAAAAGGAACTTTTGCCAACCACACAGCATCCTTATCTCTGTTTTCGTCGGGCCCCTCAACATTTTCGTCTAGAATTTCTGGACCTGGATTACAGGCGATCTTGTTCATAACACTCACTTCCATCACATTGTGAGTAATTTGCTGTGACTTTTTAACATGGTCAGCCTGCACCTTGTCGTCTGGCTCATTAGATTTGAGTCGCTTGCTTGTTTTAGATTTTCCCCGCTGCATTTCTGCCAGGACCTGCGGTTGTACAGGACTCGCCAGCACTACTGGCGAAGTTGTGACTCCATCTAACGGCGACGGCAAAGCCAGTAAATCTGCATCAGTTATATCAAAGGTGAACGTTGTATCGGACACATCTAAATACACCGAAGGAGGTGGCGTACTTGTAGGTGTTTGGCTTTCAACCATTGTTTGTATTTGGAAATTGCTCAGCTGCTGCTTAGGTAAGGCCGGATGCAGTGAATGAGTCGATTTTTCAATTTCTGACAACCTTGCACCCTCAGCGTCAACCAACGGGGCGTTTACAATCTCAGCTGCCGAATAAGCAGAACCTGCCACAGACGCTGTGACGAGTGGAGTCAGCTCCACCAATGCTGTGGATGCTTGCATTTCAATGCCGAGTGTTGGCAATTCTAGGGGCTTTAGTCTAAGCAATGGCTCACTGGATGTCAACGACGGCTTGCTTACCTTTGATCTTGCTGTCTTTGAGTGCTGCCGCTGAAGCTGCAGCAAACGATTGCGAGTGTTTGGGCCAACGCCCGTAAGAGCCGCATCAAGGTCACAAGAGGGCTGCTCCATTCGGCGTCCTTCACACGTTCTGAGGCGGACTGGGCTGACTGAACTCATCTCTGAACTCCGCGCCGGAAGTTCTTTTTTAAAGGCAGTCCACGAAATGAAAGGCACAGGCTCCAATACACCAAATATCAGGTTGCTGCAGCTCTTCTGGGGAAATAATGGTCTTATTTATTTTAGTTTTAAACAGGATGAAACCACTAACAAAACGAACTACTAAACTACAAAAAAGACTTCTAAATAAACAGAATGTCACGAAAAATAGCTTCTTAAACATCTGTGGAGGTGAATGGAGTCACACCACGACCACAGAATCATATTTTAATGAAGAAGCATATAAAGAAAAGCAAAGAAACCCAATTACCATACATAGCAGTGGACAAGGGTATGAAAAACTTAATAACACCATTATGCAATAAGAAACTCTGCTCACAAATATATCCCCAGAAAACTCAGGAACACCTCCCCAATCTACTGAACCAAAACGTCCAGTCTACAAATGACCGTGCACATCAATGTGTAACATTGCCAAAAAATCTTTCAGATCTTTACGCCAATTCCTCAATCAGTATGTAAAGAGCAAAGACAAATTCAAAATGAAATTACTACAAAATATGGATGCCCATCCAGTGCGCAAATACACGGGATTACAAGGACATTCATCAGCCTTCATTTCGGGACCTATTTGCAAAAGCACCTTCAATCATATCAAAATGATATCAAGACATCATCCAGCTATAAGAAATCTAGTCCAAAATCTCTACTATGCTAAAAGTCCTGCTTTAGCACTAACCAACTTAAATAACATTCTTCTACATGGTACAGCCAAACAACTATTCGAAGAAATAGACCATGTCCAGAGAAAATATTTTGGAATTGAAAGCCACTTACAAAATGAAATAGATGTACAACAAACTAGCAACTACTGTACAAATAGCAACCTTCTATTAAACACATACAAAAATGAAATACTAAAGTTTAAAAGTATCTCCGCTGAAGTACCAAACCATGTCTGCTTATGAAACTACCACAAAAACTATAGACATAACGTACAAAATAGAAGACAATGAAGATTCGAAATGGTTCCAATTAGCTCTCTACCTTATAGCAGAAAACAAATACTACATTACTGACCCCTTAATACTTTGCAATTACTGCACTGCAAAACTTGACAACAACCAAACGCCTTTACGTGCCATCACAAATAACTTCAAACAGTGCACCCATTTCAAGCAATAATACGCCTTCAACCAAAAACAGCTAAATGACCTCCCTCTGAATTAGTCAAAGGCATTTGTGGCAAAGTAGTTTATTTACCATTAGATCTCACAGAACATGTACACACTCTAGGAGTGCAACGGCCAATAGCTCAATCTTTAATTGTCTTAGTAAATGGCATACCTACAAAAGACAAAAATATTTGGTAACAACTCATGGATTTACATAAAGTTAGACAAGCCCTGCAATATCTAAAAAACAACAATGAATACTACAAAAAAATTAATATTGAAGAAAATCTCAGAGAAACCAATGAAATATTTCAAGAGTCGCCAGAAACTGGTCAATTTGAACTTTTAAATCCTTTTACAGAATCCAATATTTTGCACTTGAAACGTACCAAATGCGACAAGCCAAAGGATCGCCAATCAGCATATGGGAAAAAAGTATAGAAGCACAGGCCTTTCTGCTACTCTTTCCTACTGGAAAAGGAGAAAGGTACGATGATAGACCCACACAGATAACAGCATCAGAATATCGCTCTCTATGAATGTATTCTGACGACCCCAGATTCAGACAAAACGTGGAATACATATTCCACCTTCTCTTTGAAAGTGTACTAGCAACTCTATGCTACAGAGTTGCACACACATTAAAATCAGGTACCCATTTTCAAAATATGTCAGCTATGCAATTATTACAAAAAGTACAAGAAAAAGATGAGGTTTTACAGTCAAGTATTACAAATCTTTTAGCAAACATGCGTGGTACAAAAGAATACTGGTTTTGACGTCACGGAAATGTACGCTGTATGATAAGAAACCTTGGTCCACCCACTTGGTTTGTAACATTAAGTTGTGTAGAATATGCATGAGAAAATTTACACTATTTCTTACGCATAGCAAACAAAAATAAAACAAACATAGATATAAAAACACCAGGAGGACTCTGCTCTCTAGATCCTGTAAATGTATCAAGATATTTCCATCATCGCTTCATTGCTATGCCACACTTTATTTGCAATAAGACTGTTCCTCCCCTCAGAGAAGTTCAACACTTCTTTTGGAGAAAAGAATACCAAGCCAGCGAAGCACCACACATCCAAATGCTATTATGGATTAAAGATGCTCCTAAATTTGGTCAGGGCAATGATGCCACTATTTTACAGTTCATCCAAAAATATGTCACTTGTGAAATCCCTTAACAAACAACACCTAGTGACCTTCATGCAAACATTTTACAATTTCAAAGACACAAATGTGGGAAATATTGCTGTCGCAAATATGAAAAAAAAAGCAAAATACTACACCAAATGCCGCATTCATTTCCTTAGACCAGTTTCAGCAACAGGTCAAGTAAACAACTTCATGTCTTCAGTCAGACATAGTGTCAAAGGTAAATCACCTAAGAACACATATTACATAAAAAGAACAGAAGGATAAAAATACATCAATGATTACAAGGCAATCATTGCCCTCCTATGGAATGCAAACATAGATGTGCGGTACATTGCAGACAATTCCACTGCAGTTGCATGATATGTCACAGCCTACTTAACCAAAGCAGAGAAAACAGAGCTTCAGGACCTCTGGATTGACATATCATCTGACAAAACACTATCACAGAAATTATACAGCTTAGGCATAAAAATGCTCTCTCATACAGAATGTGGCTCCTATGAAGCTGTGGACCGTTTAACCGGTACTGCCTTGTATGGGAAATCTGACAATATAGTATGGCTAAGTCTTGGTCCTGCTAAATATAAAAAAAGTGTTCTCAAATAATATGAGGACATAGAAACAATAGCCAAAAATGATCCCAACAGCCAAGACATTTTGCAAAAACAATTTACTAGACACATACTACCCAAACAGGAGTACCACTTTGGAAACCATGTGTCTCTACCACGTAGCCCAAAACTTCACATACAAAAGTAATGTTAAACCAGATGAAAAGAAAGGTAGATACAGAGTGGTAAATTGTAAAGGGAGCTTAGTGAAATTTACCAAAAGCAGCATAATTAATCATATCAAATTGTCATTAAAAACTCCTCAACATAAAGAACTGTATTACATGTCCCTGCTTCAACTTTTTATCCCAGGGAGAAAAGAAGAAGAGTTACTGGATACATGTGATTCCTATGAAGACGGTTTCAAAGCAAATGAAAGCACTATAACAGACGTAAACTTTGCAAAGTACCAAACAATGTTGCACAATGAACAGCAACATGAAGAAGAACTCCAGGCCCAACTACAAGGGGAAACTCCTGACAGTAGTCAACCTTCTGTAACAGGAAGCCAAGAACCACTTGGACAGCCACTAATAACAGATGAGGCAGAATTAGCCACGACAGAAGTAGAAAACACCATGTGTCAGTATGAAACAGCTACAGAAGACTTTGCTGTACTGAAATCACAACTGAACAATGAGCAGCGTAGCATTTTCCAAGAAATAACAAAACAAATCGAAAATGGTGTGGAACATGAAAATTAAAACTGTACCAGCCAAGACTACCAACCTATACTTCTATACGTGAGTGGTGAAGCTGGTTCAGGCAAAACATTCTTAATCAAAATCATCAGCACGTTCCTTCAACAATTGACAAACAACAAACTGTCAGCTGTTGTAACTGCCCCCACAGGTTTAGCTGCCTACAACATAGACGGTGTCACTTTACACATATTCCTACTCCTTCCAGTAGAACACCAAAACAAATTAGACTATTACAAACTTTCGACAGAAGCTGCAATGGAACTATGCAGAGTTTTCAAACAAATGAAAATGCTGCTAATAGATGAGGTGAGCATGGTCTCCAACCTAATGTTGGCTTTGATTCACCTCAGATTACAAAGGTCCTCAAAACAGACTACAACCAGCTCTTTGGAGGAAAACACATTATTGTTTTCGGAGATCTTCTCCAATTGACACCAGTGAAAGCTGAACCTATTTTTAAAACCTCAGGGCACAAACTGTGCTGTAAAACTCTTAGCAGCATAGGAAATGTCAACTTTTGGCAACATTTTCAACACAGAGAATTAACTGAAAACATGCGCCAGTCTGCTGACCTCACATACTCCAACATTTTAAAAAGCATTAGAGTTGGTGTACTATCTCAAGGAGGGCAATCAATATTAAAAACCAGGCACATCCATACACTCTATGGCCATAACTCGTGTGATACTGATGTCATGCAATAATTAGCACACAAACATGTCAATTGTATGTCCTTGATGCCAAATCATGCAAGCTGCCCCAAATTCAATCAGACAATGTTGAAAAAAGAAATGCAACCAATAATTGTAATTTACTCTACAGATAAACTGCACGTGCATGGTATGACACTACCCATGTGTCAACGAGCCACAACAAGACTAAATACTGTAGAAAACTGTATCTCCAACAAAGCTGGTTTGGAGAAAATATTAAAATTATCTTTAAACTGTAGAGTAATGCTTAAACGTAACCTTGACATGGAAGAAGGCTAGTTAATGGAGCACTTAGTACAGTTGTTGGCTTTCAAACATACCCATGTGACAACAATATTCAATTTGTCAATATTCTCTTTGACAAACTATCAGAAGTTAAAACGATAGGACGCTGAACGGCACGCTTCCTTCTTTTCAAAGACATGTATGTACGCAGAGAAAAATGTTCACTAACTCTAGCATACGCAGTGACCATTCACAAATCACAAGGTCTTACCCTAGATAAAGCATTAATAGATATTGGTAGCACAGCCTTTAAAGAAGGCATGAGCTATGTAGTACACTTGACGGGCTATTTCTAATCAACTTTGATGGAAGTAAAGTAAATGCTGATATTCCTTGCATTCTAGAATACAATAGGCTGCGTTCACTCAACACCCCCCATCTGAAAACCTACCCTGTTCCACAACAAGCATAACGTTGTAAAAGAAAACTACTTCAAACTCAAATGATACAGGATATCACTACAATTCCTCCAAAGAAAAAAAAAGAAACTAAGGCCCTCATTACGAGGTTGGTGGTAGTCATGACGCTATTTGCGCCATGACTATCACCAATAACGGTACCGTGTCCGGTTTGGTGAGATGGGAATTTACCGGTCCAGTCCGACCTTGGCGGGACGGTAAATCCCCATTCACCAAACCATTCCCCATTCCCATTTGGGCCCTGGGAACGGGGAAGGTGCTAATAACAGTACTGCAAAATTGCAGTACCATTATTGGCTGTGATTTTCCTTAATAGTATCATCTATAACGCCTGGTAAAACCAGGCGTTAATGGAGGGACCCGCTATGGGAACTCGTAGTAGGGCGGTAAGGGATTACCGGCACCGGTCTCTTTAACGGTGCCCGGTATACCTTACCGCCCTACTCGTAATGAGGCCCTAATACTTCATCAAGTACCACAATCAAAAAAAGAATCTAGTGGTCAAAGTAACTCCACTACTTCTTCAAAGAAGCAACACACACTCCAAACAAATGACTTCCACACAGAACTATCAGGTCCATTCAAATTTTAAAATGTAACTGCTGTAAATTGCTACGCAAATGTAGCAATAAATATTCTATTCCAATTGCCACCAATTATTGAGAACATTTACTTACACAGTACAGACCAATTGTGTTTGCAAATGTTAGTCCTTCACAGAAATGCAACCAACAATCCTGACAACACTTACAGTGTTCATGGAGTAAGACAAGAATTGGACTACTGTGCTGGAATGTTCAAATTCACTATAAACTCCCAAGAAGATCCACAAGAATTTCTAATGTACTTACTACAAGTACTGGAAAACAAAAACATACCTATGAATGAAATCTTACAGATTTCATACATAGAGAAACATACATGCACTCTCTGCAAACATGTCGCACAGGAAGAAGTCCCTAATGAATGCTTTGTGTATGTATCCATACCTAACTGTGAATTCATTTCATTTCAGCAACTTGTACAAAATGCAAACCATGGCAGATTATTTACTACCTGCAATTCAGATAATCACTCCACCTTACAAATACAGACACATAGTAAATATGTAATAGTAATATTTTTACGTTACAGTGCATATGGTATCAAAAACAACTGTAAGTTGACTGGATTCACACATGGTTAAGTATCACTTGGTAGGAAAACCTTCACAACAATAGGTACAATCTACCATGCAGGAGGCACAACCAATGCAGGTCACTACACTGAATTATGGATGGTTCGAATGTAATGATAGTACCATTACTCTAAAGCAGAGATTGCCAGCAAATCTTGTAAATGCTTACTTAATATTCTTAAAACCAACATTTAATACATAATCTGTGTATGAACATAAGCAAAACTTCAACTTCAAAATTGTGCACAGTTAGAATACACCAACTGCCCCAAAAATCTGCAACAAGCAAACAGATAAACACATACTACTAAAATCAAACAAGAAATATACAGTTAGAATACACCAACAGGTACCTAACTGCCCAAAAAATCTGCAACAACCCAACAGATAGATGAAAAGCATAAAAGTAGAAATAAACAATTAGAATACGTCAGCAGGTATCTAATTGCCCCAAAAATCTCCAACAAGCCAATTGATAGAAGATTAGCAAGAAACAAGAAATAAACAGTAAAACAATGAAAGAAATATATTGTA
The DNA here is from genome assembly GCF_040938575.1 of Ambystoma mexicanum. NCBI lineage: Eukaryota > Metazoa > Chordata > Amphibia > Caudata > Ambystomatidae > Ambystoma > Ambystoma mexicanum. The sequence goes on along the minus strand of NC_090937.1, from coordinate 835,470,680 downwards.
CCACAACATGGAAGTTTTTTTTTTTTTTAATCCAGCATGGATTTTACTGAGCAAATTGCGCAGTACACTGGTTTGAACTATAGTACTTGTAAAGTACTAAATATGAGGGTAAAAAAAAACAGAAATGTCTATTATGCAAGCAATAACTCATTATGAACTACCTGCTCTAACATATGATCTTTTCTTTTATCACAGAGATCGAAAAAGTATGTCTGGTCCAGTTACCCATGTCATGAAAAAACTGCATACAACCACAAAAAACTCAACCAGTAAGTATCTAATAAATAAACTCAGAAACACTGCACTCCTTTTTACAAACTCTACAATCTTAACTGCATAACCTAGCCAAAACTTCACATACAAACTCTTCAAATGAAACAGTACACAAACTTTTGGGTTGTGCATATTTGATGGGTGTTTGATTCTATGGGTGTGTTATGCTGTGGTGGTTGTGGCCTGGGCCTAGAGTCTTGTGTGCATGGCCTACGGCCTTCGGCCATGCACCCAAGACTCTAGGTCCTGGCCACAACCACCGCAGCATAACACACCTATACTACCAAACATTTTGACTGTGGTATGTGGGCTGCTTATAGATCGTATTAATAATAATCAATGCTGTACTAACAATTCAAAACCAATATCATACTAAAGTAAATTAGCTAGTAGTGCATTAATTATGTCCGCAGACAGCCGCTACGACCGTGGGCATGGCGAACACATCAAGGGCACCTGCCACCTAAACAAATACAGTGTTTGACCGATCTCTTACTCCTCAACCCTCCCCAATCACTCCTGCACACCAACACACTCCCCAAAATTGCATTTTGTCTCTGTTTGTCGCCACGCTGTGAGCAGATCCAAGATGGAGGGCACATCGCAACAATGTGACGCACCTCACACCTCACCCCAGCCAATCGGTCTACATGTTGTATGTCGGTGGACATGACGTAAGCTGACTATCCAATCGGTGTCCTGTCCGCGGAGCGAACAGGGAAGTGTGTCCACGGAGCGGACATAGATATCACTAATTTTTTTGCCTTGCATTTTGGCCATTTAAAAAAAAAAAAACTACTGGACGGATTTACACCAAATTAACAAAAGCATGCTTTCGGGACCAAGCCACCGGTCCTGCTGCACATTTGGTGGCAATCCATCCAGCGGTTTGAGTTGTAGGCGTGCACAAAGGTTTTTTCCATTATGTCTATGGGGAAAAAAATGGGACCCCCCATAATTTTGCCCGCCCTGAACCAAACCTCTATAAAATTTGCAAGAGTTCAGAATTCAGAGTGGGCCATGCACTTTTTTGCAAAGTTTGGTGAGGATTCGTCCACGGGGAGCAAAGTTATAAGCCACCCAAAAAGTGCTCTTCCTATGGGATTAACAACTTAACCATAACAAAACTTTAGCCCAAAAAGTGCTCTTCCTATGGGATTAGCAACTTAACCATAACAACACAGCCAATACCGTGGCTGTGTAATATGTATATATACAGTACAAACTTTAGTTGCAGGGACGTTAAGATGAGAACTTAATGCAACAAAACCCTGGAAAGGCAGCTAAGCCTCCTTAACTTCACGCCCCCTGTTGGTCAGACTTTGACCACAATGATGACATCACTGATCACATCATAGATGACACATCACAGATTCCATCACTAATTACATGTTGTATACGACCAATGATGCCATTACAAATCACATCACTGATGCATCTCTCAACAACTCACCAAAATTCAATGACTTTAAATTGGAAAGTAATTACAACCGGCCAACAAGTGTACCTTGGTATACCGAGGGAAGGGACCACAGAAACCGACCAATAAGACATCAAGGCAGAGTTAGGAACTGTTAGGCCACAGCTGGCAGCCTTAGTGTGAGAACGTGATTATTCCTTATAGCAAGATCCAATTGATGGGAATACTCCTCTACGTTTGTTCTCCTGCAGGTTAGCAGATAGGTTGGAAAACAATATCGCATTTCCCTCCTATGCTGCAGTCAGACATGCTATCTGACAGATCCTCACACATTCCGCTCCCGTGGAGGTGATGACAATTAAGGATCCACCCCCAACAGAGTCCACAAAAGAGCATACATGTGGCACAATTTATGATTGCCAACCATCGTCTTTTGGACTGCTTTCTAGTCCAGATGCCATAGAGCAACACTGTGGCCCCTTTATAAACATGAGAGAACAGTACCTTCCCACCACCATTCTTCTCATCCTGATGAAGCCCTACAAACCTGCAGCTACACAGTGTAGCTAGAAATGGCCTAAACACAGTAGTGGTGACTCTTTGTCCCACTGTCTAATACTCATACTATTCAAACTGTGTAATTAACTACACCTCACCAAATTTTTAGATTTGTCCCTATGTTATTTGTCACTGATTGAAGGGTATTGATATGTCTAGCGCTGTAATCCTAGCTAAGTGTCTTGGGTGGACAACAATGTATTATGTGTGATACTATTGTTTGGAAATTGAAAAAATGCCCTGTAAATATAATTCATGTTGGTTATTAAATCATTGACAAAAGGAAATCCATCTAGTCCATTGTGTGAAAATTAGTAGACGTGTATGCTCCAGGTTCATTGACCCTGTTCATTTGCTTTGTTCAATTATCAACCCACCTGGGTAGAGCAGGGTTGTAACCAAGAGCTCTCATTTTCGATAGCCTTAGTGTCCTACAGTTTCTAGGATACGCATCTGCTGAATCTCCACTTCCAGCAGCCTAGCAGCCCCTCGTGCCACCTAGTTGATCATACCCATTCACTCCTACCTCGCACGACTACATACCGAAGACACAAACCCACCCATGGCACTAAAACAACCAGGTTCTACAATCCTTCTGTCTAGTCTGTCCTTTAGCACCACTGCCTCGGTAGGACTATGTTGCTGCAAGATAAATGCTGACTGATAACCAGTATCCTGCCAAAATGTACCCTGTAATCCACCATAAACCAAAACCTGAGACCCAGGAGATGGGCTCCCTGCCACATCGTGCTGAGCCTAAGAATAACCCTCTGACTGTGCAAATCATAACTTACTCTGGTCCAGCCTGTGAATCTACCTCAGAGTACTGCTACAACGAAACATGAGGATGATCACTGCCAGCTCATCCAGACCCAGAAAGTAGCCAGGACCAGAAGGCTCCTAAAACGAATTCACCCACTCATGACACTCACCTCTCCTACCCTTATGCTCACTCTCCACTTCACACCAACAAACAATAGAGCACAGCAATACCCCTTGATCAATTTTGGCCTAGCTGCACATATACGAACAATTCTCTATGAACACCTCAACAACCCGTTAGAACACAGCTATACCCCTTGAAGAAATTGGCCTCACTGCACAGATAAATGTCCTACAAAAGCCTAATGCTGCCAGAATGCAGTCTTGGAGACAAACCACCTGACTGCACACATTCGACTGATCTCTCACTACCACGGCACCTAAGGGCCTCATTACAAGTATGCTAGTCTGGAAATCGCGTTGCTGGTATATCCGTACCGGCACCTTTTTCCAGACCGGTGTAGTCTGAGCAGCCAACACCGGCATCACCAGGGACCTGCTGCACCCAGCAACACCATTGCAGGACCTGCAGAGTCACAGTGCACAGACACACAAACATCGGCATGGACATGCCGATAACAACGTGAAAAATGAAACACCAGAATCACGGACCAGGCATTGAGTGGATTCTGGTGTCTAGAAACATACCACAGGTGCACAAAATCAGCACAGGTGGACCCAATGGGCTGTGCCACAGCACAAAATGACCACTCCCACACCACACACCCTTTCCAAAACTACAATGCTACAATGAGCACTAGCAGTACTGGAGCTGGAGGACATTCCTGCAGAGCTACTGATAGAAGAGGCAATGAGGCAGAGGATGCAGCGGAGGCACATCAGGAGAAGGAGGGCCATCAGGGCCCAGAAAATCCCCAATGTGCAGCAGGTGCTACCCTGCAGACAGCCAACAACCCCTCGCCTAAGGGCCACCCCATTCAATCTCACCCCCGCTCAGATCCACACCCTGTACCTGCTAGACAGGGACATCATCACCACAATAGTGGACCTGATACATGATGACATGGTGAGCCTCATAAATATCCGGACTGCCAGCCCCCTTTCTGAAGGTTGTGCCTGTGCTACATTTACTTGCCACAGGCACATATCAGCACACAGTGGGGCAGCTGCATGTTATCTCCCAACCCTGTTTCTCTGTGTGCTCTTCCAGGTGCTAGATGCACTCCTGTTCCACATACGTGACCACATCAGATTACCATGGACTGCGGAGAAGGTGAATGCCACAAAAATAGCATTCCATGCACTTGAAGGCATGCCTCATGTAATTGGTGCGGTCCACTTAACACATGTGGACCTGGTGGTCAGGCATGCTGTGGAGGTAGTGTACCGCAACTGGAAGCTACCATTCCCTCAACATACAGATGGTGTATGATGCCTGGCTCTACAAATGACTCCATAGTGCTCTGGAACTCCACGCTGCCTTGCTACATGGCACGACACACTGGACATTGTACCTGGGTGCTGGTTGAGTCTAACTACAAGGACATGTGTACTGTTGAATTGGGGGGGCAGTAATCAGCATAGCCTACCTGGCTGCTGGTTTAGCCTAACTACAGGGCCATGTGAACTGTTGAATTGGGGGGGTGCAATAATCAGCATAGACAACCTGGCTGTTGGCTGAGTCTAACTACAAGGCCATGTGGACGGTTGAATTGGGGCTGGGGACAGTAATCAGCATAGCCAACCTGGCTACTGGCTGAGCCTAACTACAAGGCCATGTGTACTGTTGACTTGGGTGGGAGGACAGTAATCAGCATAGCCAGCCTGACTGCTGGCTGAGTCTAACTACATAGCCAATCTGGCTGCTCGCAGAGGCAAACAACAAGACCATGTGGACTGTTGAATTGGGGGGGGGGTAGTAATCAGCACAGCCAACCTGGCTGCTGGCTGAGTCTAACTACAAGGCCATGTGGACATGTGGACTGTGGAAATATGACCCAATATGAGATGCAAAACCAGTTCATGTGCACTCTACATGTATTAATCCATCATTACTCCTACTGCAATTTCCCATAACCTTTACCAAACCTCTGTGAAAGTGCACAGAGGCCGGAAAGGTTATCAAAAGACAAAGGTAGATGAGGAATAAGAGCAAGGAACCTTATTACCCACAATCTGCACAATAACAAACCTCACACATAGAACGGGATATGACCCTAGTCAGTGTTGTGAGGACATGAAATGTGTAAGTGTGTAGGTGTAACTGAAGGTGCAACACAGTAGTAGCATGACAAAGCACAAGGCCTTGACATCTGTGTCTTCATGTACCAGAATGCACCACACCATTGTGACAATATATGACAAGCAAAAACACAGTAAAGGAAACACACCAGCCATGATGCTCAGCCAGAGTTTCCAGAAATAATCTTTGACTGCATACACATTTCACAGGTACACTACTGTCTGTTAGCACCCGTCTCATGTCTCCTTAAGGAACACCTTTAAATTGAATGCGTTTAGACCAAATCTTCCCAATTGAGAAATTCCTTTACTACCACTAATACATTATTCAATGGTGGCGGCCTCACCAATTCAGCGTTTACCATCCCTAAATACACTCCCCCACCCTTATTGCAATTGTGTAACCCTTTACCCCTCGCACATATATTCTATCGATATATGTTTTCGTCATATGGGTTACGATATATAAGGTTGTCTAGATGAAGTATTGCAAATAAAGACAGAATACCATTACTACCACTAAATCAGAAATGAAAATCAATTAAAATGCCAACAAATACAGTTGTACAGGGCCAGTTCATTTTAACTTGTGACACATAATAGCATTGATGCCATGTGAAAGCAACTGCACAACAAACCTCCCCACATGCATCCTTACAAAGTTCCCTTGCGGTACACGAAAAAAAACATATGCTATGTAAACTAATTTTTGCCTGTGCATGTCAGTCTTCTCAAATGAACACTATAAAGCCTGTGCCAACATGAAATGCCCAGGAAATTGATGTGTACTCTTTCTCTTGCTCCGGTGCAGGTGATGTCGGGTATCCCATTATGCCATGGCTAATGACCCCATCAGGCAATCCCGCAATAGGCACAAACAAGCATACAACCGTGCCCTTGTACGCTCTTGCTGCACCATTGAGCAGACTTTTGGCCTGTTGAAGGCCATGTTCCGCTGCCTCGGCAGATCTGGGGGAGGCCTCATGTACAGCCCAGAAAAGGTGGGCATTTGCCATGTTGCACAACATGTGCATCCAGCGCAACGTCCCCCTCCCCCCGACATGGACATGGACCAGAGGCTGAGGATGAGGATGACGAGGAGGAGGATAAAGCACTGCATCATGATGGCAATGATGGACGTGCCACACGGCAAGAACTTATACTCCACTACTTTTGAGCACCTATTACACACACGGCACTGGACATGAAGCACATTGGGCACTGGACATGGAGCACACTGTACATGAATAAATGCACTCACACTGAAAGATCAATGTCCAGTCGTGTTTCTTTTTGCAACACCATATATATTGTGTCAAGAACAACTATGTACAATTGGGATTGGCCTTAACTACCTCTACAATCCTATCCAACTACTCCCGTCTGCTGGTGGATGCGTTGTTATCCTGGCCGGAGGTGGTAGTTATCCGGCGTGGGTGCCATGCCCTGTTGACCCTGGATGTGTTTGGCTGTTCGCCATCATTGCCAGATGATGAGCCTGTGTGGGAAAGTAAGGCACGGCATCAGTAATGGGTGTGGATTCATCAGACATACATCAATGATAGTACGTTTCAATGTATGTGCATTGTCATGGACATGCTGGTGGGCATGGCATGGTGCACCCAATCATGTGTAGGGGATGCTGTGTGGGTGCATGTGTGGTGTGTGGACATGGTGTGAGCAGTGTCTGTTGCCTGGGGTACTGTTGTGCCACACAAGCTCTATGACATGGTGTTGTGTCTGATTGTGAAACTGATGTGTTTCACATGTGACTGATGCCTATAGCAGTTGCTGCATTGATGGTGATTTAGCGGGATGGGACATGGTGGGTGGGACAAGTGTGCCACATGTATCATTGATGTGTGCATCTTTCCATCTGCTGGTGGTGGGGGTATGTGCCACTAACGTGACTTTTGGCATGTGGTAGGATGACGGTGATGACAGAAGTTGTGCAGTGTCAGGGCGTGTGTGTCTGAGTGCCTGCAGATGCTACTTGTTAGGGCATTACAAGGAACCTGTATGATGAGTGAGTGGTGTACGAGTGTGGGTTGCACGCAAGCACTATGTGCATGTGTGCAAGAAGGTTGATGGTGAGTGGATTGCCAGCAGGGCTATGCTGTCCTCGGGTGCAACATGCTTGACATAATGGCCTACCCATTGACATTGGGGCTACAAGGTGTGTGATGTAACATTGGGCTTACAGGGACCCACCAGCATCATTGGATGAGACATCTCCAGCCTCCACATCTCTGACTCCCTATCGCCTCCATGTGCATTATACTGCTGCAAGTTTCCCCCATACCGGCAGTTTTATTGGAGATGGTGGTCCCCCTCCTTTGGCCATGCCATGGGCCCGTTGTGCAGCAACGAGGATCTGCACACGTAGACCTCTTTTTGCAGTCCCTCACTGTCCTGGGTGTTGTCCCCACAGCCGACACCTTCCGGCAACCTCCTCCCAGATGGCCTTCTTTCTGATTTTTGTTTGGAGCTGCAGGTCATTGCAGAAGACTTCTGCAGAGTGCTCGACCAGCGTGTCCCCCAGCATGTTCAGTTCTGGTTCACTGAACCTTGGCTTGCACCTCCGTACGGCAGGTTGTCCTGAGGACATGTCTCTTGATATTTTTCAGTACGCAGAATGTGCCTCAGACTTCTGTGCACTAAGAATTGCAATGGATTGTGTTTTTATAATGGCAGCCGGTACATTTCCTATCCAGCAAAGACGTTATTTCCGGTGACGGTAATACCAGTGTCGGTAACAGCAGTGTCTTTGGAGCCGGAATTAGGGTCAGCGAGGATGCCCGTATGCAGGGGTTTGGAGCCATTTGATGTTGTTACAGTGCTATCGTTTTCGGCATGCTGGGATGCGTGTGAACGCTGACTCAGAAACACCCGTTGATTCCGGCAGCAGTGCTACACGGACAGGGTAGCATCGCCATGCCGGTAATTTCCTTTTTTTAACGGCAACCTTGTGATGAGGCCCCTAGTGTTAGGATGCAGCCACCATCACGCAGATCATACTGGCTGCACACATATTGAGTGCACCCAAGCACTGTATTCTACCATACTCTCTCGACTGATCTGGACTACGGTTCCCAAGGGTGTTCAACACAGAAGCGCTTTGAGATCATACCAATGATATATATGGCATTATTTAAATGCCAAATAACATACCATACCTAACATAACATCACTGGTGACAACAGTAATTGCATTGTATATAACTGATCACATCAATAATGGAATTACACATAACATCATTTATAAATTAGCTCATGAAAACATTGATTACCTTAATAACAATTTAGGCTGTGGATTCAGCCATGACAAAGGCTGGGGTCACTGGCCAGCACCAAAGGCCATAGGTAGTGGCTGGTTAGTGTTCAGAAATACCATTGTGCATGCTTAAAAGCTATTCCTAGTAGCCTGTCACTGTTTTAAAATATACAGTAGGCAACGCTGAAAGCTGTAGTCAGTGGTCATGGCTAAAGGCCATAGATAGTGCCCATTAATATGCCAGAATATACAGTCAGCACTGCCAAAGGCTGTGGCCACTGGCTAGTATTGTGTTGAAGACCATGGCTAGCGGCCGGATAGTGTATATAATATGCAGTGGGCATGGTCGAAGGCCATAGCTAGTGGCAGGATAGTGTTGTGTAATACACAGTGGGCACGGTTAAAGGCCATCGCTTAGTGCATTTTATTATTTTAAAATGTACAGTGGACATGGCCAAAAGATGTACAAACTGATCAAGGTCAAAGGCCATTGCTGGTGGCACCTTTATATGTTAGAATATATAGTGGCACCTTTATATGTTAGAATATATAGTGGGCACAGTCAAACATTGCGGCCACCACCCAGTATTGTGCTAAAGTCCATGGCCAGCGCCTATTCAGTGTATATAATATACAGTGAACACTATTGGAAACTGCATCTACTGGTAAAGGCCAACAACTATGGTTGGTAGCTTTTTAGTGTTTTAAAATGTTCAGTGAACATGGGTGAACGTTGTGACCACTGTCCATAACTGAAGGCCATGACTAGTACCCATTCATGTGTTAAAATATAGTTGGCATGCACACTGACCATGGCTGAAGGCCATGCTTAATGCCAGTTAACTGTTGTAATGTAATTAGTGAAGTCATCAGTTTATTCCTTGAATTTCAAGGGATTAGTTACATTGTATTGCTCACCTTAACATCCTTGCAACTAAAGTATTTTCCTTGAATTTCAAGGGTTTTGTTTTTCCATACACAAAGTTGCATATTTTGTAATATTGTTATTTGTAGCTGCAGCTACAGCATCAGCCAATGAATTACAGGATTGTACATGCAAAGCTCACACGGGCAACGACTGGAGTGCTTTTATTAGCAGCTAAACTACTGCCCATGTTAACAGTGAAACCACAGAAACAAACAAACAATTGGGAGATTTCAATTACTGAAACTGTATAAAATAAATTACAATAGATATTGTAATATATGTTTGCGGTCTTTGTTCAATTTCATCTATTTTTTTACTTAAAAGATGACTCACCTTTTAAGTGCCAAGGACGACTATACTCGTCCTTTTTACATAGACTTCAATAATAGCCTGGCACTTAAGGGCCATTTCTGGGGACGGAAAGAGTACAATGAAATTGGGGAGGAAAACATATAAGAATGAAACATCTAACAAAGGGATTTAAAATAAAAAGCAACATATATATATATATATATATATATATATATATATATATATATATATATATATATCACATGGACGCGGTAGCGTCCATGTAGTTATGGTTAAATTGGTGTTTCCATAGGAAGAACACTTTTTGGGTGGCTTATAACTTCGCTCCCTCTGGACGAATCCTCACCAACGTTTGCAGATAAAGTATATGGCCCAGTCTGCATTTTTTTGCAAAGTTTGGAGAGGTTTGGTCCAGGTGGGGCAAAGTTATAGGGAGGGTCCCAAAACTTTTATTTTTTCCTATAGACATAATGGGAAAAAACTTTGCGCACGGCTACAGCCCGAACCGCTGGACGGATTTACACAAAATTTGAGGCAGGAGCGGCACTTGGTCCCGAAAGCGTGCTTTTGCAAATTTGGTGTAAATCCGTCCAGTCGTTTTTTTAAAAATGACCAAAATGTAAGGCAAAAAAATTAGTGATATCTGTGTTCACTTCGCGGACGGACTTCCCTGTTCGCTCCGCAGACAGCACCCCGATTGGCCCATGGGCTTGCGTCATGTCTGCGGACATGCAACGTGTTCGCTGATTGGACGCCGTGGGGCGTGGAGCACATCAGATTTTCTGTGGCGCCCGCCATCTTGTTTTCACCGTCGACCGCGGACAGCGTGGTGAAACTTGGATTAAAAATTGGATTTAGTGGAGTGTGTTGGTGTGTAAGAGTGTTTGGGGAGGGTGGGGGAGTATGAGATAGGTTCAATTTTTTTTTTTTTATGTGCTATACGCTTTTGTTGTGTTCGATTTGTCCACGGAGAACACGGCTGTTCTGACATTTTGTAAATAAACTAAGTGGTGGGGTGTTCTGATGACGGAGTATGTGTCCTTTTTGTTCGCAAGGAAGGTAAAATTGAGCTAAAAACACTCACAGTGTATTTAAATGTTCGTAAATACACAAACTGGGGGTGTCCTGAGGACGCTGTACGTATTGTAATCTGTCAAGTTAAATGTGTTCTAAGAACACTTGCGGTGTCCCGAAATGGTTGCAATTACACAAAGTGGGGGTGTTTTGAGAACATTGTTTGTATTGTTCGTTGTCAAGTTGAAAGTGTTCTACGAACCCTCCTTTTGTCCGCTGATAGTACAATTTCCTATGGGCCTCATCCGACTTTTTGTCCACTAAAGAAACGATAAATCAGGCTGGTGTGCGCCGAAATTATGTGATAATCCTATGACTGGCGCTATTGACCTGGCTGACTTGCTTTTGCAACAGTAAATCATATCTCCCGCCCCTAAGCCTGACATTATGAAAGCATTCATATTCCCCGCCTCTCTCCGTGACCTTACAGGGTGCGTCATCAAATGCGCCCAGTCGTCTCCAGTCCTACGTGACTTTACACAGAACCCGGAAGACAACACACATTATGTCACAACACAGCGCGCCACAATTCGGAATATGAAACTGTGATTTAAAAGCAAACAGCAAGATTGTACATTTTGTAAAGTACATTTATTTGACATCAAATGTTTAGAGAATATTCAGCGATTTGCATTTGTCTTTGTTGTCGATCCGCAAAAGTTCATGTTGAACCACGCGATGTTCCTTTGCGGTACAGAGGGTGTTCGATCAGCTTAGAACACAGTGCGCCACAATTCGGAATATGAAACTGTTTTAAAAGTAAACAGCAGGATTGTACATTTGGTAAAGTACATTTATTTCACATGAAATGTTTAGTGAATATTCAGCGATTTGCAATTGTCTCTGCTGTCGATCAGCAAAAGTTTATTTTGAGCCACGCGCAGTTCCTTTGCGGTAGATAGGCTGTTGGTTTATGATAAAAGCAGTAAATGGTCACACTGATAATCGGAAGGTTGCTCCAACAACGAGACATTAGACCACCATAATGGTTGGTATGTTGCTTCTAGCCGCAAGTACTGCGTAAGGGCATATTGGTCCTTTGTGATTGTCCCATAAAATGGTGAGGGTCATGAAGTTGCTTACATGGAGCTGCACCTGGCAGTTGAAAAATCCATCTGCTGGAGTCTGAAAATCGTGACATTGGCAAAATGGGGCAACATACCTGTTTTAAAAAACATAAATTAGTCTCACCAGCCGATCTTTATTAAAAATGTTCATTTTATTTATTAGGGCGTGAAACTATTTGCTAGCAAAGGAGTATGTTAATAATAATATAATAATATTTTCGCATTTATATAGCGCTAAGAACCATCAGGTATCTCAGCGCTGCTTATTATTACCCACGGTGTGTGGTGCTCATTTATCGACCACGGAAGGATGAAAGGCTGAGTTTGGCTGTGCTGGGATTCGAACCTGCATTAGCAAGCTGTGCACGGATGTCAAAGCGAGCGCTCCTCTCGCTGTGCCACTTGACCGGCTACAGTGAAGTGGCACAGCGAGTAGAGCGCTTGACCAGCTACAAACCGCTTAAATTATTTCTATTAACCCACCCTTTGTCGTATGCCTTTTTCAGAGCCCTCTAAACGACAGGGGATCAATTTGGCGGTGATAATGCGCGGTAGAAAACAATATGCCACATTAAACAAACAAGTACAACTTGACCGGGCTTTAATGCCACGCTATTGTTAATATATTCCGGTATAAAATAATCTAAAGGGTTGCTTACATTATAATTGCATTTTCCATTGTCCAAGTGTAGTGCAGTCCCAAAATACGACTCCGCGTGTGCCAATGATCTTTCTCAAAGTGATATAATATACAAAAGTGGTTTCATTTCAGAAATGTCATCTTTATCTTGTCTTACGTTTTTGCTACACTTCTTCAAAAGAAGTCTTTCAGCACAATCTCTGTCTGTCAAGGTAAAAAAAAAATAGAACCTTATACTGGGAGTCGTGGGCCTCTGGAATCAGCTGACCTTCACTGTGAACGAGCATAAATGCTTACTTTGCAACATTCTGTGTAAAGCCATCTGTGAGAACTTGCTGTTTACACTACATCTTTGTATATTGTTTTGCGTGCTAATAAAAAATGTTTGTTTAAGGGACGTTATGGTTCCAAGTAAAGCCGAAAAACCCCTGGAATTCACCAGTTATGGTAAGCTAAGCAACCATAACTCGCGCCACCACCGTGCACTGCTAAGACTAACACCCAGGACATCAAAGATGAAATCGCAAATGTCATCGATGACATCACTGATGACATCACATGTGCATTTACTTTTCATGAAATTTGTGTACTAGGGATTTTTATTATAATGTTGTGAAAAAGTGTCAAGGATCATTGCAATAAATATCATACCGTAATTAGTGCTTTGAACGATGCATTGATATAAATAGCATTGTATTATGGGGTTCTATCTAGTATACTGAGCTACTAATGGAGAAACATAGCATTGTGTGCAGCGTAAAAGATGAAAGTATAATATTTGTAATGTTAATATGTTGAATAATGAAAAGATAATTGTCCTGAAATGTTCGAAAATAAACAAAAAGGGGTTGTTCTGAGGACCTTCTTCATATTGTGTGACTGCTTAGCTGTATGCAATGAGGGAATGGCACAGAGAGTAAAGTGGAAATGGTAGAAGGGGTGTCGAAGAGTTACGCGGTCCGCGGACATCGCGGCTGTTCGTGGACAGGGCGTGCTACATCCGGGGTTTTCCAGAAAATCCAACATGGAAAGAAGACTGTACGGATTAGCCAATCAGATGTCGAGGTTGTGGATTTGTGTTGAAAGAGACTGTGTGTGGTGAAGATGGCAGAAGTAGAGAAAGTCAGGGTGTTGGTGCTTGGAGATATGTTTGTGCATGGTTTACAACAGTACGCTCAATGCAGGCATGTTGAAAAGAACTTTGATGATGTGAAAGGAGTGGAGGTGGTGTGGAGCACTGTGCCTGATTGCAATGTACAGGGAATTGTACAAGTTTGTGAGGATATGGCCACGATGAACAGTCCGCATGTGGTAGTTTTGCACTATGGTGCTTTCCATTTGGGCAACATCAGTGCCCCTACTTTGTTGGCTGATTTGGAATGCTTGGTTCAAGCCATAATGAAGATCCTTCCAAATGCGAAAGTAATTTTTTCTGGATTACTACCTAGGGCAATATGGGACAATAGTTCCGTTTTTTGTCCTCAGCAAAACATTGCTAGGTGTGTCATCAACCGAGGCATGTGTGCCTTCATGCTTAGAGCTGCTATGTTCTTCTGTGATAATGAGAATTTTGATGCCAGTAATACTGTTAATTTTAAAGAAGATGGCATCTCTTTATCTTTTACGGGAAATGCCTTTCTATTTTGGAATGTAAGGGTTGCTTTGGAGAAGGTTATCTGAAGATTTTAGGAGTAAAGTAAGAAAAAAAACAAGAAAAAAAATACAAATTAACAGGTGTCTGTCAAGCATCTGTAAAAAAAAAAAAAACGGCTCTTTTCAGAGCCAACTTCAAAGGGGAAATGGGGCACACTATTTAAATTTACATTCACCACGCTCAGATTCTCGGTATGTCCGCAGACATGGCGGTAGTCTGCGCACATCAAAATCACTACGTGGGGGTTCAGTATGTTGCATGTTACATGTATATGAAGTCAGGGATATTATGGTTAAATTGTGCCACTAAATACCTATGAAATTCAGTGAAAAAACTTTGTCAAAGGGACGTTATGGTTAAGTTGCGCTACGAACAACCTATGAAATCCAGTGAAAAAACTTTGTTAAAGGGACGTTATGGTTAAGTTGCGCTACTAAAAACTTATGAAATTCAGTGAAAAAAACGTTGTTAAAGGGATGTTATGGTTCAAAGTAAAACCGAAAACCCCATGAAATTTGGCAGTTATGGTAAGATAAGCAACCATAACTCGCGCCACCGTGCACTTGCTAACACTAACACCCAGGACATCAAAGATGACATCTTGTTATCTTTTTGTGTGAGTGCAGACAGCAATCGTACAATCAAAGGGCCATGTTGAATTCTGGAGCCACGTGATGTCAAAAATCCTCTCTCAGCCCAGAGTCGACCAAAGTTATGAACCACCCCAAAAGCATACTGGCTATCAGTATATATATTCACATTCAAATTTTCAGAAATCTCGCAGGTTAATGCTATTATCCCTGCGGCTTGTGCCGAACTGTAGGGAATTCTTTTGCTTTCTACAACGCTCTCTAGGATAGCGATAGCATATGCGGCAGTTGTCGTGCCATCTGGTAATTTAAAACATGAGCCGTCACAAAATAACTCTCCATCTGGCTCTTTCTGTGGGGTATCACTTAAATCAACTCTCCCCTTAGTTTCTTCCACAGTGACCATTAAGCAATCTTGGGGGGGGTGATTCATCCTCCCCAATTTCTTTTATGGGTAGTGGCATTAATTATGCCGGATTCAAAGCGCTACACCTCATAATTTGGATATGGGGCGCGAATAAAATAATCTCATATCTTGTCAATCTAGCAGAGGTGAGGTGTTGCGTCTGTGTCCTATTTAATAGAACGTCTACGGCATGTGGCACCATCAAAATTAAAGTGTGCCCCAATACCATCCCTTTGTTTGTTTCACTGACACAGCAGCCGCCGCGATAGATCGCAAACATAGTGGTAGTGCGCGCGCTACAGGGTCCAGCGCAGAAGAAAAATAGCTGCATGGCCTATTACTTCCACCTTGTTCCTGTGTCAAAACCGCCAATGCACACCCTTCACTTTCACACACAAACAGTCTAAAAACCTTCTCATAATTCGGCGTACCCAAAACTGGAGCCGAGCATAATGCAGTTTTCAATTCATCAAATGCTTTCTGACATTCCTCATCCCACTGTAACGGCATAACTGCATCTTTTTTAGTCAAATTCACCATCGGTTTCACAATTAACGCAAAATTACCAATCCATTGTTGGCAATATGAAGCCATGCCTATTATGGCTCTGACTCCTTTTTGTGTCTTTGGATTCGGCATACAAGAAATACTTTCTATGCATTCTGGCGTTAGCCTTCTCCCTTCTTTCGAAGGTAGGTAGCCTAAATAGGCCACCTCCTTTCGAATATATTGAAACTTCTTCAAACTAGCTTTATGGCCATGTGCTGCTAGGTGTGACAGTAGTAATACAGTGCTTTCTTTACAAATCTCCTTTGTGTCTGCAACTAACAATAGATCGTCTATGTATTGCAAGAGTACACAACCCACTGGTAATTCTAGCATGTCTATCTGCTCTTTT
This sequence comes from Ambystoma mexicanum, assembly GCF_040938575.1. Lineage (NCBI taxonomy): Eukaryota > Metazoa > Chordata > Amphibia > Caudata > Ambystomatidae > Ambystoma > Ambystoma mexicanum. The sequence goes on along the minus strand of NC_090937.1, from coordinate 835,454,563 downwards.
AATGCTCTACTGTAAAGACTTTCCGTGTAACCATGCGGAATCCGCTTGAATGTAAATGATCGTCCTCCTAATGTGAACGCGAACAAATATCTGCTGTCTTTGTCCATTGGAATGCTGAAGAACGCATTTTTCAAATCCACTACACTAAAATATTCAACGGAACCAGGTAGCATTGTCAATATTGTTGTGACATCTGGCACTAAAGGAAATTGTGGATCTACTACCTTGTTTAATGCGCGCAAATCAATTATAAAACGGTATGGTACTTCATTGCCTCCTTTTTTATAAACTGGAAGAATCGGGCTGTTGCATGTACTGCCTGTAATTTCCTCGATTACCCCTAATTTCACCAAATCTGTAACAATACTCTTCAATGCTTTCTCACCTTCAGCCGAAATTCTGTATTGGGGAATTCGCGGTAGGGTAACACCTTCTTTCAAAATTAGTTTTACTGGCTCTATCTTTAAACATCCTACATCACTGTCATGCATTGCCCATATACAGGTTGGCACTTTACTTAGTTCTCCTGGTAAAGTTTCGGACATGAATTCTGACACAGGGGCATCCTGTGGCCAAATCGTTAGGAACACCCCGTCTGCCGTGCAATGCATAATGGAATCTAATTTTTTCAACAAATTTAATCCCAACAAGTTCTCCCCACAATTTTCTGTTAAAAGGAAAGGACAATGTTCAGTAAATGGTCCTATTGTAACTGGGACTGGTTTGGACACTGGATTTATGACTGGTGTACCTGCAAACCCTATGGAAACATTCTTTTGCCCTTACAGTGGTATATCCGGAACCAAGTGGTGGTCTATTGAACACTTCTGCTCTCCTGTATCTACAAGAAAGCGGTGCTCCTCATTCCCGACTCTCATTTCTACGTAGGGTCCTCTCTGATTCACGGGAATAGACACTGGTTCCGACCCCTGTCCTGGGCTGTCCTATTGGGGAAATAACACATCGTCCGATGTGTAATCATTGCTGTTACTGTAATACGTGTTTGGCTGTGTATCGAAAACGTTCCCACTCTTTCCTCTATTTCCCCCACTCTGGTTTCCATACTGTTGGTTTTGCTGTCCCTGACTCTGGTTTGGGGCATTTTGGTTTTGGCCTTGGTTTTGATTACCTCTGGTATTGTGATGCTGCTGCATACTATTCCTATTTGGTCCATTCGCTCCTTGGCGTACTCTATGCTGTCTCCTCTGACCAGACCCATTTCTATTCTGTAGATGCGGACATTGCGCTCGCCAATGTCCTTCCTGCTTACAATACGCACACTGATTTGGTCGCACTGTACTCCCATGCGTATATGAATTACTCATTCCTTGTGCATTCCCGCTCCCTCTATTGTGTCCCACTACTTGCTGCAGTAGTACCCATGTTTTCAATAGGCATTCTTTCAAGTCTGCCCCCATCTGTTTTGGCAACGATAATTCGTCCACCATCTCCTTCTACCCTGGTGATGTTAACTGCTGCCATCTATTATGTGACCCCTTTTTTCCCTTCCGATGTCTCCCAATATCCCTACTCCTGTACCCAGGTGTAGTAAACATTTCGGCATAATCATTATCTAATTCATCTTTAAGTTCAAAAAGTCCATATACATGTTCTCTCACTTCTTCATCCCTCTCCCTTTTTTCGTAAGTCATACATCGAAGCCAATGTTGTCGTCCCATCATTCCCGTCTATTTACATCTCTGCCTGTTGCTGCAATTCCACCTTCCTTTCTTTTCTGATCGTGCTGTGAGTTACCCTTGTGCATCCCCGTTGATCAGTCCCGCCTCTTGCCCCCGCGGTTTCAACTTCAACCCCGGGAGGAACAGACGGTAACGAGTCTGTGTCTGAGGCGGGAGGTGCGGATGGGACAATGGGAACAGGGAGTGTCTGTTGTGGGCCTGGTTGGCTAATAGGAAGTGCTACGTGCGGGGTCTGTGGCTGTGGGAGGGCTTGAGCTACCGGAGGTAGAGCTTGGGCAACAGGTGGGGTTTGGGCAATAGCTACTGACGTGTCTGGCCTCACTTCTGATCTTGGGCCTTGTTTTGTATGGGTCAATATGTTTTCTATCAATTCATCTGCTATGTGAAATTCTCGTTGTGGTTATATTTTTTCTATATTCAACTGGTCACGCCTACCTGCCCTTCTTAGACTCTCAGTCCACTCCTCCTCTTCTTTCTCTTCCGCTACTTCACCTTTCGATTTATGCCTGCACGCATGCTTCACTCTGCTTTTAAATCGGAGCATTGCTTCCCTTCTCCAGTCTTTAATAGTCTCAAATGCTGCAGGACGCGCTTTCTTTCTTATCAACACCCTTTCCAAGTTATCTATTCCCGCTATCTCAAAACTACTATTAATCGGCCACTGATGGTCTTGTTGCTTTCTGGTTTGCCTATGCCAAGTCTCACAGAATATTATCACACCCACTCCATACTTCACATACATCTCATACGCCGGCGTTCCCCCAGGTGGTACAATTTGGTCATCTTCCAAAGATTGTCTACTACAGTGGAAAAAACCTGCTAGTGTGGACAATACCCCAGGCATGTTTCAACCTTCCCCTGGTTAATCAACCTTACCTACGGTGTTTGATTTTGCAAAGTCAACTCTCAACCAATATCAGGATTACTTTGAATCGGGGAATGACTCACCTGATAGATCAAGTCGTCTGTATACTGACGCACCAAATGATGTTGTGTCTGCGTTTCTTGGCTTCTGCCTCGTTTCGGGACCCTCGCCTCTTTGTTCTCTAGCCAGGCACGTCGATCAGGGATCAAATGTGTGCAGATCTGCAAAGGAGTCTCTCATCACTTCTACAGGGCGCCCCAAACACCTCTTGATCCCGGCTCGATCGTCCCGTCTTCGCCATTCTCCACCTTACTCAATTAAAACGTTATGCGATGGAACAAGTAGGGGAGGGTCCCTATTCGAGTGCCATCTTGAAAGGGACCCCTACGGGTCCCTAACATCTATGGAAAAAAGGCGACTCACCATACACAATAGATACGCCTGACACAAGGTTGTATTCCTAAAGCTATGGTTTATTGCAAAGCAAAAGTCTCAGTTGGCCAACTCGGTCTCACGCCCCGCGACGTGAATCTCTAGACCTCGAGGGATGCAAGAGAGTGAATTACGTACATCAGTTACATATATACAAAATGCATATCAAACAATCAGCTGTGACATGTTTAACACCCCCCTTTATTGGGTTTCTTTGAACTTGGTGTGATGATGTACATCCCCGACAACTATGACACCTTCAAACATCTATTCTAGTAACAATTTGCAATTTGTGAGTGCGGAGCCATCTTTCAGTTGTTGAACAGAACACAGCGCTTCTGTTCTTGGAAGCAAGCTACATACGGGGGGAGAGTTGTATTCCAGACCTTGCTATCTATGAGGTGCTATTCGTGTTCTGGGAGCCGACACGCTCTAATGGGGCTGAGTAATGTGGGGCCGTAAGAAAAGCATAATTCAAGCCTTTAGCTGTATTATTCTAACATATTCTACCATATAACGAGACTGGCTGGCAGCTGCGAAATGATTAAATGCCATGCAGCTCTGCTTCAAGGCTACATTCGGGAGGGAGCCGGGCATTCTTCCTGGCGCTGCCTAATTTGTGTTTCAACAAACTCTTGTTATCCTCACGGCCCTGCGGCCTTGTCCTTTTTACGTGCAGACAACAATGTTTTACAGTCGAGCAGTGTAAGCAGAAAATATACTGCGAAGCAATAGGAACAGAAAGCAATTATTAGAAAACAAAATGGCGATTCTTGTTACATCAAAATGGCCGTTCATTGGCAAACTCGAAAACCTATATTCTGTCATATCGTGCATGAGACGGTTGGCCCACAGCCACCAAAATACGTTTACGGTCACACAGTAGAGGTATCCATTTTTCTAGACTGACAAAACAGATTACAAAACAAAGAAAAATAGTATGAGAGGAAAAGTGAGTAAAGAGAATATAGAGTGTAAGGCGTATAGTGCCAAAAGTGCTTGCAGTTACTGAAAAACCCTTTCATTAGCAAGTGCAGAAAGCAATGATAAAATGTAAACTTCTTTTTTTGTGGGTGCGGTGATTATTCGCACCTACAGACGTTAGCACTCGCTGATTGGACGAATCGTTCTTACGGATGTCATGATATGGCTGCATCAATAATCCAAACGAGGGATTGTACTGTCCATAAACACAGCTAGACAATGCCACAAAAAATAAATCTGCCTCTATGAACCTCTATACCATTTCTAATAAATCTTCTAATGTAGTGCTCCAGTGCTACGACCCGCAAGCAGAACTCGCAGTTTGCCGGTCCGGTAACAACGGTACCAGCAAGCATACCGGTACCATTGTTACCGGACCAGCAAACTTGGAATTAGGCCCAAGGCAAAAAAAAAAAATGAAGACATCAATTTAAAGCTCTTTAGAGTTAATAATAATAATAATAATAATAATAATAATAATAATAATAATAATTTCAAATAATTATACACTCTAGAGAGGTTTAAATAGGTGTCTTCTTTTTTTGTGGCCTTGGGTCTCATTCTAAGTTTGCCAGTCCAGTAACAACAGTACCGGTAAGCTTGCTGGTATCGTTGTTACCAAACCAGCAAACTACGAGTTCTGTTCTAATAACTGTTCAAATAGAGTGTTCCAATGCTGCAGATGTTTGTAAACTCTGGCTGTTGCTATCAGCACCATTAATGGGTGGAGGTTGATTAGGCACAATCACTGCTCACAGCTACAATAAAGATATTAGACCACATATAAGACAAAAAGACTGCAGCCCAGTATAAATTAAAAAAATATGGTCCAGCCCATCTCATGCAATTTGCAATAAACATAATCCAGTCATTCCAGAAGGTTTGCACCAAATGATTTATCATAATTGATGTTCCCAAGCTTCATATCCCACATTTCTTTTCTTTTTTCAGTTGTAAAATTCTGCAGAGTCTTCAACCGAATAAAGACATTATTCGTACCCTGGCATGAAGTTAATGAAGACTTCTGACGGATACATTGCATAATAAAGAAAAGATTGTGTGAAGGTCTCTCGCTCATCCAAGCGGTATTGATGGACATAGAGCAGCACATCTGTAGAGACTTCATGGAAAACCTCCTCTCTAAACGTCTCTAACATTTCTAATAACTATTCAAATAGGGTGATCCAGTGCTACCAGTCTTGGAATACTCTGGCTGTTGTTAACAGCACCTTTAATGGGTGGAGGTTCATTCTGCACAACCAATGCTAATAGTTACAATAAAGACATTAGAACACATATAAGCAAAAAAAGACTGCAGCCCATGTTAGGGAGAATTCTCGAGAACGGCTAATTTCCCTTACCTACTGAGTCCCTCAGCAGCTTTGCTGGATTTCTAGGATTTTATTTTCACCTGGTAAGAGTGTGAGCCTTTTTTGCCCCTCTTACATGTGTTTTGCTGTGTGTTTTACATGTTTGCGTTCATAGACTGTGGAGCCTCACCTACTCCATAGGCATCATCTTTTTACTGTGTGTCACACAGCACCTTTAGTGCAGTGACACAAGGTTGTCTTTTTCAGACTTCCCACTTAAAACTACATTTTCTAGGACTGACTACTGTCTCCCAGAACATGTAAAGTTGCCATTGACTGTATTAGTCTTTTTAAATTCATAGACCCAGTACAAACTATCTTTCATAGAGTACTGGAAAGGGTTAATAGTTATCCCTTTTTGTCCGTTTCTCATGGAACATTCTTTCATTCCCCTTTCTTTAAGATTTGGCTTGTGGCAGTGGTATCTACCATATTTTTCCTACCGCGGTCTATAAAAATAGCATTGGTGCTGTTTCAGGCTTCGTTAGTAGCCTCAAACTGTAATCTGTTGGACCCCATTTAATTCTATTTGGTTCCAGCTGGGTTTATTCACCATTTCCTTTTATAAAGGTCTTTCTCTTGTTTTACTCTGCACGCCAAACCAGGTTTGGTTCCTTTGTTCGCCGTCCTTTGGTGGGGTTCTGCACAGAAGCCCTCCTTAGGTGCCTGAGAGTCTAGGTAGACAGGATGTGAGGGAGGGGTTTTAGGCCCCCTGCACAGGGTCTCCTTGGCGACCCAAGTCATGCTCTTGTTTAATTGGCTAGATGACTGTACTGTCAGGACAGCCACCCTGCTGTGTGATTGACAGCCAGCCTGTGTGAATGAGGGAAAACTGCATAAAAAGCAAGTCTCTGGGACTTGGAAGGCAGAGTCTCCACTGGATCGAGAGAACCGAAGAGAAGCTGAAGGAAGAGGACTGCTGCAATTACTGAAACTCCCGGTAAAGCCCTGCTGCGGGTCCAAACCAACCAGTTCACCAAACACCAAGCAAGGTCTCCGGCCCCTGGTCGAATTTGCTGTGCATCACTGCAGTGAACCGGATAGCCAGGAGGACCGGACCCTGTTTGGGTTTTAAGGAGCGCACCTTTTATTTGTTGCTTTGCTCTGCTGCTGGTTTCTTCCCTGGGCAGGGCAGTGCAGGACCCTCCAGTCTTCCTCCGTCTTGTCAGTCCGACAGTTCGCTAACGTACTGTTCAAACCCGGTTGTTCGTTTCGTCCAACCGCGGTGAAAGTATTTCAAATCTTTCGCCAATCCGAGGGCTTGTCCTTCTCTACTCTTTTAAGTAACTGTTCTTCCCACCAACCTCGTTTCGAACTCTTGGCAAAGACTTAACCGCAAACTACTCTGAACTGTGTGATCCTCTGCAAAGACTCTGAACCATTAACATTGGCCCAGGCCTATTGATTTGAATCCTCATTGTAGTAAGCCTTTTCTAGTTTGCCCTGCCTACTTACTTGTTGGTGCTGCTTGATTTTGAATAACCTTGTCTTTCCCTCCCTTTTTAAAATGCTTGAGTGCCATTTTGCACACACTTCATTTTTACCTTAACTTTTCCAGAATTCATTGGGTGTTGTGTAGTATATTACAATTGTGATATTTTGATGCTTTACTTAGTGAACGGTTTTACAAATGATTGTTTAAATAAATGTATACTCTTTTACTCAGAAACATTGAGTCAGTGTTTGTTTGAACCATAGTAATTGCTTTCCTTTGTGTAACTTCTGATGCTGCTCACTTTACTCTTAATCAGTGCCTTAAGTGGCACTACAAATCGAGCCGGGGCTCATCGAGGGGGCGTGGCCTAACAGCGGGGGTCCTGCTGGCCCGTGAGGCCACGCCCCCTTGACAAGCCTTGGCTCAATGGGCTACTGGCACCCCTGCCAGGCAGCCTTTTGTAGAGATCAGCACCCTCTCCCCATGGGGGAGAGGGTGCTGATCTCTGCATTTGTTTTCTATAGGCTTGCCTGGCAGGGGACAGCGCCTCGCCTATTCAGCCTTAATGGTGGCGCTGCCCTTCGCCAGCTGGGGAGGGGCAGCGTCACCATTAAGGTTGAAAGGGTGAGGCCGCTGGAAGCAGAGGCCTTTTTCCTAAATACTGAAACTCCCGCGAATCCGCGGTAGCTTCAGTATTTAGAAAGCAAGGCCTCTGCTTCCAGCGGCCTCACGTTTTCTCTATAATGGTGGCGCCGGCCCACAGGCATCCCTTGATTAAAGGGATGCCTCGCAGGTGCGGCGCCACCATTATGGCTGAAAGGCATTTTTTTCTGAAGCCTGAAGCTCTCGCACACGAGCGAGAGCTTCAGGCTGTAGAAAAAAAGCCTTTTCGTGTAGTGGCTGGGGCTGCAAGGGGAGATTAGTGGGCCCCGGCAGGGCCCCGCCTCAAAACGAAATTTCGGAGCCTGCCGGGGCCCAGCCCCGGCAGGCCCCGGCCCACTTAAAGCCCTGCTCTTAATATAAGTCTGGCTGCTCAGCCATCGCTACCACTTTACTGTGTAGAACAGGCTTGTACCAAAGGTGAATTTTTACTGTCACTTGTAGTCTTAATTGTTTGTGGTGTTCCCAAAGGGTACTGCATATGATTCTGCCTAACAGCCCATTATGATCCAGACCATCTCATGCAATTTCCAAAACACATCATTCTAGGAGACTCTCACCAAATGATTTATCATAATGAATGTTACCAAGCTTCATATCCCAAATCATTTTTTTTTCTTTTTTCAGATGCAAAATGCTGGAGTGTCTTTACCGAATAACGACATTATTAGTATTCCAGAATGAAGCAGATGAAAACCTGCAACAGATGCATTCCCTCAAAAATAAAAGATCCTGGGAAGGCTGCTTGCTCATTCAAGCGATACTACTGGAGATAGGAACACCACATCTGTAAACAATTCATAAAACCCTCCTCTCTGAACCTCTCTAGTATTTTTAATAACTTTTAAAATAGAGTGTTCCAACGCTGCCAGTTTTTGAAAACTCTGGCTGTTGCTGGCAGCACCTTTAAAGGGGGAGGTTGTTTCTGCACAACCACTGCTCACAGCTACAGTAAACATATAAAACCACATACAAGTCAATAAAAGACTGCCCTCCAGTATGGGCTGGACCATCTTGTGTAATTTCCAATACACATCATCCACAACATCCCAGGAGACTCACACAACATGATTTATCATGATTGATGTCCCCAAGTTTTCTGTCAAAACATTAGAAAGGCCACGTCTTAGTGTTTTCATGAACCACGTTAGACATATTAATATTTCCAAATGGTGATGAAAATATCAAATAACAAAAATGACAACTCTAAAAAGACAATGGGCCTCATTACAACCCTGGCGGTCTGCCATCGTAGTTGAATTCTTTCCGGCGGCCAGAAATGGGCAATTACCAGGTAATTACCGCCCTGCCGGACCTGGTATTTGCCCATTCCTGGGCGGCGGTAAACATTCTTCCTGATTCCCATTTGAGCCACATAGCGCTCAATGGGAATGGGGAGGTCGGATGCACCGGAATCGTTATCAACGGTGCCTGTGCATCCGAAATGCTGTGCTCGCAGGTGCCTTTCATTCCGCCAGGTCAGACCTGGTGGAATGAAAGGCACCCGCAAACACAACTTAGAGTTTTCTGGTCCGGATACAACAGCACCGGCAAGCTTACCGGTACCGTTGTATGCGGACCGGCAAACTCGTAATGAGGCCCAATGCCACAACAAATTAAGTCACATTATGTGCCAATAATGCAGATGTTTGAAAACTCTAGCTGTTGGAAGCAGCACCTTCAATAGATAGAGGTTGATTATGCACAACCACAGCTCACAGCTACAGTAAAGATTTAAGACCACATGTAAGTAAAAAAAAGACTGCAGCCCAGTATGGGCCAGACCATCTTGTGCAATTTCCAGTACGCATCATCTACATCATCACAGGAAACTCACAACACATGATTTATCATAATTCCTAAACTTCATATCCCATTCCATGTTGGAGAGTTCTTCTTTCTTTCTTTTTTCAGTTGCGAAATGCCAGAGTGTCTTCAACCAAATAAAGACACTATTAGTACCCCTGGATGAGGTGGATGAAAATTTACGACAGATGCATTGCATCAGCAAGAAAAGATGCATGGCGCATAAAGGGCTGGTGGGGAAATCCTGCAGCCGATATGCTTATTTCGGTATGAGAGGGAGGTGGGGTGGGCAAGATGTGGCATTGTAATGGTCCATGCTCGGAGGTGCTCGACTGATTGTGTGAGTGGGAGGGTAGGAGTGACAAGGGACAGTGATGACAAGGGGGCCGCTAGGTGTGGTTAGTTGCTCTCCTTGGATTCCAGGCGGCCCGGATAGCTTGTGAAGACTCTGGTGCGGCATTGTGGAGCAGCAGAGAGCAGCAGAGATCAGGGATGGCCATTTTTCCGCAGGGCTTCTCTGCAGGGCTTTGCCTGCCGGCACTCTCCCCCTCCCTTTAAGGCAGGAGGGGAGTTGCTGGCATGGCGAGCCACCCAATCCGGACACGGGCCGGCGGCGGCAAAGCTTCCCTGGTGCATTGTGTTGTCGTGGGTCACCATGGCAACGTAGTCGCCATTTTGGATGCGGATGATACCGCGTGTGCAGGGAGGCACAAAATGGGTGCAATGGACACGCTGGGGTTCTCCACTGTCTTTGTAGGCAGATGATCAGCAGAATCAGGTATCTGGTCTTTGGTGAGTCGCAGTGGAGCGGCAGAGAGCAGGGAAGGCCTTTTTGGCAGGCCTTCTCTGCAGGGCTTCTGTGCAATGGTCAGTGCTCATGGCTTGCAACCATGGCAAGTCTCCAAATCCATGGAGCATAGGCATCAGGCATGCCACATTCCACAATAAGCAAATAAGAGAACACATTTGTCCAGCCTACTTCCCAGAAACCAAATGTATATCACTGGTTTTTCTACTCACATTCTTACACTTTGAAAAAATAAAACACAACACATATTTCCAAATACATGCCTGCAGGTCCTTGCTAATGCCTGTCACACAAGTTTGTTTCAATCTAGTCCACCAATTCAGGCTGTAACCACAAGCAAAATATGTTTTCCCATTCAAACCTGCTGCTTCACTAATGCTGCATGCCCCAATAAGCAAATTACAGTACACATTTCTCCTTGCTGACAGCCAGGCCATTGCCCAGTCACCAGAGTTATATCACTGTGTTGTGTACTTACTATTTATATATTATTATTTATACTATTTATATTATAAAAACACAAGACTTATTTGCAAAACCATGCTTTCCAATTCTTGCTGACCCCCTCATGCTGCAATCCCATCCAGCATTTCAACTTGTACCCATGAGCACATTTTGTTCCGCTTTCAAACCTATCCCAGTTTCAGAAAATCTTACCACATAGCCGGTCCCTGTTGCACATGAACACTTTAACCCCATTGGTCATCCCTCGTGGTCATGGCCATTAGCCAGATTATTCGTATCCTGACCTTATGCCATGACCGTGACAATGCGGCCACTGGCCTTGGCCATAGGCAATACCTCTGTCACCAAAGTTATATCACTATTTTTTTATACCTCCATTATCACACTTGTCAAATGTAAAACACAGATGCATTTGCAAAACCATACTTTCAGGTCCTGAAAAGTGTCAAAATGTACATACATCCAATAGTCATATAACCTAGCGCCCACTTGACATAATCCCTTCAGACTTTGCGCAAACATTCAATGTTGGCTGTATAATCTTTATGAAAACCTTTGCCCACATTTGTCAAACGGCAACAAAGTTATAAACCATCTAAAAATGTTGAGACCACCCTCTAATTTTGCCAGCTCTTGACAAAATCCCACGAAACTTTCCAAAAACATGTATGTCTAGATATAAAATCCTTTTGCAAACCTTTCTGAAGATTCGTCAAATGGCACCACATTTATAAGCCTTTACAATATTTTGGGACTCCCCCTCTAATTGTGTTCCCTCTTGACAAAACAGCACTTTGCAAAACTATTCAGAATCAAGTCTAGAATGAAATTCTTGAATTTTATGCAGTTTCATTGCATGGATCCAAAGTTATAAACCATCCAAAAAACTGATTTTCATCAACCCTGTAATACAAAAATAAGCATAGATGTCCCTGAATTATCTAATGTGTCAGTGAACATCACAGGACTGTCCGGGATGGTGTGCCCAGTAAACTGCAATTGACAGCTGCCAGTATTTCTGGAGCAAATAACAGTACAGCAACAAGAACATTAAAACAAAAACAGTGTTTCCTATTTAACACTGTTGCACATGGAAACTTCAAATAAACCATCCCAACATTTTACAACCTCTAAATTCTGTACTAAAATAGCATTTCCTAACACATACTCTGCCTCATTACGAGGTTGCCAGTCCGGTAAAACCGATGCCAGTATGACCGTACCGGCATCATTTACCGGACCAGAATATTACGAGCAACGATGCCGGTGTCACCGGCATGAGCAGGGACCCGCTGTGACCGGGCTCCACCTTACCTGTATGAGCGCGGAGGCGCGGCAGCCGTGTCTGTGACACTGGCATGCCACTGTGCAGTGCACATTAAGAGTCGCACAGACATGAAATTTCCGCCATGGAGATACCGTAATAACGGATACCTTGATGCTGTTAACACCGGCATCGCGGAGCAGACGTTAATAGCAAACTGCTGTTTAGAAACCTGCCACAGGTGCACACAATCAGCAGAGGTGGAGCCAATGGAGTCAAGCACAGCAATAAAGGAACACTCCCACACACCGCACCCCTCACAAATCCACAATTCTACCATGGCAGCTACAATACTGGGACTGGAGGACATGCCTGCACAGCTACTCCTTGAGCAGACAGAGAACCAGAGAATGCAGCAGAGGCGCAGGAGGAGAAGGAGGGCAAGACTGGGCCAGCAGATACCAATAGCATAGGCAGTTGTACCCCACAGGTAGCCACCAATCCCTTGCCAAAGGGCCTGTCCATTTGACCTAACCCCTGCACAGATCCACACCCTGTACCGCCTGGACCTCATCCAGGATGACCCGGTGAGCCTCATCAACATCTGGACAGCCATCTCCCCCTTGCTGAAGGTAGTGTCTGTGCTACACTTCCTTGCCACAGGCACCTATCAGCACAAAGCGGGGCAGCTGCAAGAAATCTCGCAACCCTGCTTCTCCTGTGTGCTCAACCAGGTAGTAGATGCACTCCTGAAACAGGCCAGGGACCTCATCAAGCTACCACAGACCGCAGAGGAGGTGAATGCAACCAAAATAGCATTCTATGCACTGGCAGGCATGCCAAATGTCATTGGTGCTATCAACTGCACCCATGTAGAGCTGGTAGTCCGGCATGTCGTGGAGGTAATGTACCGCAACAGGAAGCTCTACCATTCCCTGAATGTCCATATGGTGTGTAATGCACGCAAAATCATAATGAATTACTGTGCAAGATTCCCTGGCTCCACACATGATGCCATGGTGCTGTACAACTCAACGCTATCGTGCTACCTGGCACGACACACTGCACAATGTACCTGACTGCTGGGTGAGTAAAACCACATGGCCATGAGGGGTGTGGATGGGGGGAACAGCAAGCATAGGCAACCTGCCTGCTGGCCGGGCGATGAGGGGCGTAGGAACATAGCACCGGATTTCATGCATGAGCAGCTCAAGTACACAACACATGCATGTATCCATAATCACACGTGAAAATGTTTTGCAGACAGTCTGCATTGGACTATAGAAGTCAAAGTCGCATGAGGAACCAGACCTACATACCTCCACATCCCCAACCACACGTCACTCACATGGTATGAGACCACACACAGCGTCCTGGGTGCTTGAAACTGTGACCCTAGATAAATCAACAGAATGTGGGACACAGCCAATGGAAGCAGCTTTGGCATGCCTACACAGCTGTGCGTATATGCAAGCAACATACACAGTGCCCACATCAGCACATGCATCAGGATCATCTGAAGACATGAACTACAGGTATCACAATGCACCACCCTGCAGCCACAATGCATGTGACACAGGACCGCTGCAAAGGAAATCACGCTCATGCTGCCATTCCTAAGCTAAATACAACTGACACACAGCAAAATCTCAGTCACTGCACCAACCCCACAGGTACACCACAGACCAGTGTACCTGTCCAGTCACCTTCAGGGACACCTCGAAGTACAATGGGTCAAGCATGGAATCTATTGCAATATTCAATCAGTCACCAACACTACAGTCAGTACATCATGTCCACTATGCCAATACCCACCCAGCCTCATCACAGAAAACACTTCACCTGTGGCTCATACCACCAAGTGAATGTGCCTAAGTCATATGGGGCAAGGCGTTGATGTACATGTACATGGTGACATCAAGTAGTCGAAAGCATGACTCGCAAACCACTGTTTATCATGAAGCACATCAGGAAAATGTGTCAAAATGACCTGTACATGTACACTCCATGAACTTGGGCAACGCAACCATCAGATGTGAGGACATTGTGGACCTTCTTACTACATTTGTGAGAGTGCTGTACCAGATAGCAATGTCCCTGAGACATGAACAGCACCCAACCCCCCCCACCCTCCAACCATGGATCTTCCCTGGGTACACTTACCTGGTGCTTTGAATAAGGAAAATGTTATCTGCAGTCATGATTATTCGTTTGCGTGTGAACACAAACACTGTACAGACAGTGCTTACAAGGAATAACTGAATTAACCACAAGTACACTTCCTATTGCTCCCATGCAGGTGATGCTGGGTATCCTCTGAAGCCGTGGCTCCTGAACCCCATTAGGCAACCAGTCAACAGGCATGAAGAGGACTACAACCGTGCAAATGCATGGACTCATGTCACAATTGAGCAGACTTTTGGGCTGTTGAAGGGCCAGTTTCTCTGCCTCAGCAGGTCGGGTCGGGAACTCATTTATGGTCCAGGGAACTTGGGCAAGATTGTGTTAGTATGTGCCATGCTGCACAACATGTGCATCCAGCGCAGCATACCCCTACCCCTGACATGGACCTGATGGCACCTGAGGATGATGATGGTGATGGTGGGAAGGATGCTAGCAATCCTCCGCGCCACAATATGAATGAAGGATGGGCGGCATGGTAAGATCTGATTGCCCAATACTTCTGATGGACTGGGGAACACAAGGCACTGGGAATGGGGCACACTGGGCACTGGGCACTGTACACAATTAAATTGACACATAACCAATAATCAATGTCCAGTCATGTGTTTTTCAACTCATACCAACTGCATTGAAACTTTTTACACATTACCATGACTCCATGTGCACCACAAGCCCCAAAAATTTAACCAACTACCCCCACAACTCCCAAACCCACTAGCCCCAGCCCCAATACCATCCTCTGTATGCCTTCACACCCAATACCCCAACACCCACTACCCCAACACCCATTACCCCAACACCCATTGCCTCAACTCCCCCAACACAAGTGCCCCCACTACTGCTTGTCTACTACTCCCTCCCAACATGCACCTGTGAGTATGACTGCTACCCTTTTTGGAGGAGGGGTGGAGGGTCTCAGCGGTGCAAACATAGCTGAGAGTGACGCACCAGACTTGTTTGGGTGTAACTGCCTGGTGTTGTGGCCAATGATGGAGCAGGTTGGGGGTTGGTTTTGGCATTCCTTTGGTCCGCCATAACGGATGCCAACTACGTGATGGCCTGTGCCATGTGTTCCCTGTGTGCACGCGCCGGGCCACACGGTACACAGCCCAGCTGACCACCCTTGCTTTCTCCTGCATGGCCTACTGCATGGCCTGCCTTGTATCTTCGGTATCAGTCACATACTGTCGCCTCATGTCCTGCATGGCCTGCTGTTGGGCAGAATTACATGCAGTACCCTTTGGGAACACTACACACAATTAAGACTACAGTTGTAAGCACAATCTCACCTTTGGTACAAACCTGTACTACACAGTTATGTGGTAGCAGTGGCTGAGCAGCCAGACTTATCTCAAGAGGGATGTGAGCAGTACAAGACGTTACACAAAGGACTTGCAATCACAGTAGTTCAAACACACTCTATTCAAGGTTTCTTGGTAAAAGAATATATATTTATTTACACAGTCAGTTGGAAAATATTCCACTAGTAAGAAGCAGCTCAATATCACACTATAATACACTACAGTACACAACCAATAGGTTTCTGAACAAGTTAGGCACCCCTGAAGTGGGAGCAAAGTGGCACTTCAGTAACTTTCAAAAGGGGTAGAGAGACAAAGGTTAAAAGAATTAAAGCACAATTACTTTCATAGGCAGGGCAAATAGTTTCAGTTCACTATAACAGGCACTTCAATTCAATAGGCCTGGGCCAAAGTCAATGGCTCAGTGTCTTGGATAGGATAGCACAGTTCTGGTAGTAAACGGTTAATTCTTTGCCAATGTTCTTAGAAGTAGTTTGCCAGAAAAAGAGTTAGATGTTAGATTAGTAGCGAACAAGACTCCAAAGTTGGGAAAGTTTCACAAACTTTCAGCGCGGGAGAAAGGATTTCCACATCACGTTTGCACAGTACCTTAAGTATGAAGAAAAGCTGTAGCTGTGGCTGTTGTTTTTGGCAGTTCCTCTAGGTCTTGCTGTTCCTGAACTTCAGTCATGGGGACAAGAAGGAGGACGTCAGGAGGTTCCTGCACTGCCCAGGGAAGAGGCCACAAACTTGGCAAAATGCTATTTTAAGGTGTGAGGGCCTTCAAGTTCACCCACTGATATCCTTCTCACTGGATATCTGGTTTTCAACAGTAAAGTTCTTTTTTTGTGGGTGCGGTGATTATTCGCACCTACAGACGTCAGCACTCGCTGATTGGACGAATCGTTCTCAGGGATGTCATGATATGGCTGCATCAATAATCCAAACGAGGGATTGTACTGTCCATAAACACAGCTAGACAATGCCACAAAAAATAAATCTGCCTCTATGAACCTCTATCATTGTTACCGGACCAGCAAACTTGGAATTAGGCCCAAGGCCACCAAAAAAATGAAGACATCAATTTAAAGCTGTTTAGAGTTAATAATAATAATAATAATAATAATAATAATAATAATAATAATAATTTCAAATAATTATACACTCTAGAGAGGTTTAAATAGGTGTCTTCTTTTTTTGTGGCCTTGGGTCTCATTCTAAGTTTGCCAGTCCAGTAACAACAGTACCGGTAAGCTTGCTGGTACCGTTGTTACCAAACCAGCAAACTACGAGTTCTGTTCTAATAACTGTTCAAATAGAGTGTTCCAATGCTGCAGATGTTTGTAAACTCTGGCTGTTGCTATCAGCACCATTAATGGGTGGAGGTTGATTAGGCACAATCACCGCTCACAGCTACAATAAAGATATTAGACCACATATAAGCCAAAAAGACGGCAGCCCAGTATAAATTAAAAAAATATGGTCCAGCCCATCTCATGCAATTTGCAATAAACATAATCCAGTCATTCCAGAAGGTTTGCACCAAATGATTTATCATAATTGATGTTCCCAAGCTTCATATCCCACATTTCTTTTCTTTTTTCAGTTGTAAAATTCTGCAGAGTCTTCAACCGAATAAAGACATTATTCGTACCCCGGCATGAAGTTGATGAAGACTTCTGACAGATACATTGCATAATAAAGAAAAGATTGTGTGAAGGTCTCTCGCTCATCCAAGCGGTATTGATGGACATAGAGCAGCACATCTGTAGAGACTTCATGGAAAACCTCCTCTCTAAATGTCTCTAACATTTCTAATAACTATTCAAATAGGGTGATCCAGTGCTACCAGTCTTGGAATACTCTGGCTGTTGTTAACAGCACCTTTAATGGGTGGAGGTTCGTTCTGCACAACCAATGCTAATATTTACAATAAAGACATCAGAACACATATAAGCAAAAAAAGACTGCAGCCCATGTTAGGGAGAATTCTCCAGAACGGCTAATTTCCCTTACCTACTGAGTCCCTCAGCAGCTTTGCTGGATTTCTAGGATTTTTTTTCACCTGGTAAGAGTGTGAGCCTTTTTTGCCACTCTTACATGTGTTTTGCTGTGTGTTTTACATGTTTGCGTTCATAGACTGTGGAGCCTCACCTACTCCATAGGCATCATCTTTTTACTGTATGTCACACAGCACCTTTAGTGCAGTGACACAAGGTTGTCTTTTTCAGACTTCCCACTTAAAACTACATTTTCTAGGACTGACTACTGTCTCCCAGAACATGTAAAGTTGCCATTGACTGTATTAGTCTTTTTAAATTCACAGACCCAGTACAAACTATCTTTCATAGAGTACTGGAAAGGGTTAATAGTTATCCCTTTTTGTCCGTTTCTCATGGAACATTCTTTCATTCCCCTTTCTTTAAGATTTGGCTTGTGGCAGTGGTATCTAACATATTTTTCCTACCGCGGTCTATAAAAATAGCCTTGGTGCTGTTTTAGGCTTCGTTAGTAGCCTCAAACTTTAATCTGTTGGACCCCATTTAATTCTATTTGGTTCCAGCTGGGTTTATTCACCATTTCTTTTTATAAAGGTCTTTCTCTTGTTTTACTCTGCACACCAAACCAGGTTTGGTTCCTTTGTTCGCCGTCCTTTGGTGGGGTTCTGCACAGAAGCCCTCCATAGGTGCCTGAGAGTCTAGGTAGACAGGATGTGAGGGAGGGGTTTTAGGCCCCCTGCACAGGGTCTCCTTGGCGACTCAAGTCATGCTCTTGTTTAATTGGCTAGATGACTGTACTGCCAGGACAGCCACCCTGCTGTGTGATTGACAGCCAGTCTGTGTGAATGAAGGAAAACTGCATAAAAAGCAAGTCCCTGGGACTTGGAAGGCAGAGTCTCCACTGGATCGAGAGAACCGAAGAGAAGCTGAAGGAAGAGGACTTCTGCAATTACTGAAACTCCCGGTAAAGCCCTGCTGCGGGTCCAAACCAACCAGTTCACCAAACACCAAGCAAGGTCTCCGGCCCCTGGTCGAATTTGCTGTGCATCACTGCAGTGAACCGGATAGCCAGGAGGACCGGACCCTGTTTGGGTTTTAAGGAGCGCACCTTTTATTTGTTGCTTTGCTCTGCTGCTGGTTTCTTCCCTGGGCAGGGCAGTGCAGGACCCTCCAGTCTTCCTCCGTCTTGTCAGTCCGACAGTTCGCTAACGTACTGTTCAAACCCGGTTGTTCGTTTCGTCCAACCGCGGTGAAAGTGTTTCAAATCTTTCGCCAATCCGAGGGCTTGTCCTTCTCTACTCTTTTAAATAACTGTTCTTCCGACCAACTTGATTCGAACTCTTGGCAAAGACTTAACCGCAAACTACTCTGAACTGTGTGATCCTCTGCAAAGACTCTGAACCATTAACATTGGCCCAGGCCTATTGATTTGAATCCTCATTGTAGTAAGCCTTTTCTAGTTTGCCCTGCCTACTTACTTGTTGGTGCTGCTTGATTTTGAATAACCTTGTCTTTCCCTCCCTTTTTAAAATGCTGGAGTGCCATTTTGCTCACACTTCATTTTTACCTTAACTTTTCCAGAATTCATTGGGTGTTGTGTAGAATATTACGATTGTGATATTTTGATGCTTTACTTAGTGAACGGTTTTACAAATGATTGTTTAAATAAATGTATATTCTTTTACTCAGAAACATTGAGTCAGTGTTTGTTTGAACCATAGTAATTGCTTTCCTTTGTGTAACTTCTGATGCTGCTCACTTTACTCTTAAGATAAGTCTGGCTGCTCAGCCATCGCTACCACTTTACTGTGTAGAACAGGCTTGTACCAAAGGTGAATTTTTACTGTCACTTGTAGTCTTAATTGTTTGTGGTGTTCCCAAAGGGTACTGCATATGATTCTGCCTAACAGCCCATTATGATCTAGACCATCTCATGCAATTTCCAAAACACATCATTCTAGGAGACTCTCACCAAATGATTTATCATAATGAATGTTCCCAAGCTTCATATCCCAAATCATTTTTTTTTCTTTTTTCAGATGCAAAATGCTGGAGTGTCTTTACCGAATAACGACATTATTAGTATTCCAGAATGAAGTAGATGAAAACCTGCAACAGATGCATTCCTTTAAAAACAAAAGATCCTGGGAAGGCTGCTTGCTCATTCAAGTGATACTACTGGAGATAGGAACACCACACCTGTAAACAATTCATAAAACCCTCCTCTCTGAACCTCTCTAGTATTTTTAATAACTTTTAAAATAGAGTGTTCCAACGCTGCCAGTTTTTGAAAACTCTGGCTGTTGCTGGCAGCACCTTTAAAGGGAGAGGTTGGTTCTGCACAACCACTGCTCACAGCTACAGTAAACATATAAAACCACATACAAGTCAATAAAAGACTGCCCTCCAGTATGGGCTGGACCATCTTGTGTAATTTCCAATACACATCATCCACAACATCCCAGGAGACTCACATAACATGATTTATCATGATTGATGTCCCCAAGCTTTCTGTGAAAACATTAGAAAGGCCACGTCTTAGTGTTTTCATGAACCACGTTAGACATATTAATATTTCCAAATGGTGATGAAAATATCAAATAAAAAAAATGACAACTCTAAAAAGACAATGGGCCTCATTACAACCCTGGCGGTCTGCCATCGGAGTTGAATTCTTTCCGGCGGCCAGAAATGGGCAATTACCAGGTAATTACCCCCCTGCCGGACCTGGTATTTGCCCATTCCTGGGCAGCGGGAAACATTCTTCCTGATTCCCATTTGAGCCACATAGCGCTCAATGGGAATGGGGAGGTCGGATGCACCGGAATCGTTATCAACGGTGCCTGTGCATCCGAAATGCTGTGCTCGCAGGTGCCTTTCATTCCGCCAGGTCAGACCTGGTGGAATGAAAGGCACCTGCAAACACAACTTAGAGTTTTCTGGTCCGGATACAACAGCACCGGCAAGCTTACCGGTACCGTTGTATGCACACCGGCAAACTCGTAATGAGGCCCAATACCACAACAAATTAAGTCACATTATGTGCCAATAATGCAGATGTTTGAAAACTCTTGCTGTTGGAAGCAGCACCTTCAATAGATAGAGGTTGATTATGCACAACCACAGCTCACAGCTACAGTAAAGATTTAAGACCACATGTAAGTAAAAAAAAGACTGCAGCCCAGTATGGGCCAGACCATCTTGTGCAATTTCCAGTACGCATCATCTACATCATCACAGGAAACTCACAACACATGATTTATCATAATTCCTAAACTTCATATCCCATTCCATGTTGGAGAGTTCTTCTTTCTTTCTTTTTTCAGTTGCGAAATGCCAGAGTGTCTTCAACCAAATAAAGACACTATTAGTACCCCTGGATGAGGTGGATGAAAATTTACGACAGATGCATTGCATCAGCAAGAAAAGATGCATGGCGCATAAAGGGCTGGTGGGGAAATCCTGCAGCCGATATGCTTATTTTGGTATGAGAGGGAGGTGGGGTGGGCAAGATGTGGCATTGTAATGGTCCATGCTCGGAGGTGCTCGACTGATTGTGTGAGTGGGAGGGTAGGAGTGACAAGGGGCAGTGATGACAAGGGGGCCGCTAGGTGTGGTTAGTTGCTCTCCTTGGATTCCAGGTGGCCCGGATAGCTTGTGAAGACTCTGGTGTGGCATTATGGAGCAGCAGAGAGCAGCAGAGATCAGGGATGGCCATTTTTCCGCAGGGCTTCTCTGCAGGGCTTTGCCTGCCGGCACTCTCCCCCTCCCTTTAAGGCAGGAGGGGAGTTGCTGGCATGGCGAGCTACCCAATCCGGACACGGGCCGGCGGCGGCAAAGCTTCCCTGGTGCATTGTGTTGTCGTGGGTCACCATGGCAACGTAGTCGCCATTTTGGATGCGGATGATACCGCGTGTGCAGGGAGGCACAAAATGGGTGCAATGGACACGCTTGGGTTCTCCACTGTCCTTGTAGGCAGAGGATCAGCAGAATCAGGTATCTGGTCTTTGGTGAGGCGCAGTGGAGCGGCAGAGAGCAGGGAAGGCCTTTTTGGCAGGCCTTCTCTGCAGGGCTTCTGTGCAATGGTCAGTGCTCATGGCTTGCAGCCATGGCAAGTCTCCAAAACCATGGAGCATAGGCATCAGGCATGCCACATTCCCCAATAAGCAAATCAGAGAACACATTTGTCCGGCCTACTTCCCAGAAACCAAATGTATATCACTGGTTTTTCTACTCACATTCTTACACTTTGAAAAAATAAAACACAACACATATTTCCAAATACATGCCTGCAGGTCCTTGCTAATGCCTGTCGCACAAGTTTGTTTCAATCTAGTCCACCAATTCAGGCTGTAACCACAAGCAAAACATGTTTTCCCATTCAAACCTGCTGCTTCACTAATGCTGCATGCCCCAATAAGCCAATTACAGTACACATTTCTCCTTGCTGACAGCCAGGCCATTGCCCAGTCACCAGAGTTATATCACTGTGTTGTGTACTTACTATTTATATATTATTATTTATACTATTTATATTATAAAAACACAGGACTTATTTGCAAAACCATGCTTTCCAATTCTTGCTGACCCCCTCATGCTGCAATCCCATCCAGCATTTCAACTTGTACCCATGAGCACATTTTGTTCCGCTTTCAAACCTATCCCAGTTTCAGAAAATCTTACCACATAGCCGGTCCCTGTTGCACATGAACACTTTAACCCCATTGGTCATCCCTCGTGGTCATGGCCATTAGCCAGATTATTCGTATCCTGACCTTATGCCATGACCGTGACAATGCGGCCACTGGCCTTGGCCATAGGCAATACCTCTGTCACCAAAGTTATATCACTATTTTTTTATACCTCCATTATGACACTTGTCAAATGTAAAACACAGATGCATTTGCAAAACCATACTTTCAGGTCCTGAAAAGTGTCAAAATGTACATACATCCAATAGTCATATAACCTAGCGCCCACTTGACATAATCCCTTCAGACTTTGCGCAAACATTCAATGTTGGCTGTATAATCTTTATGAAAACCTTTGCCCACATTTGTCAAACGGCAACAAAGTTATAAACCATCTAAAAATGTTGAGACCACCCTCTAATTTTGCCAGCTCTTGACAAAATCCCACGAAACTTTCCAAAAACATGTATGTCTAGATATAAAATCCTTTTGCAAACCTTTCTGAAGATTCGTCAAATGGCACCACATTTATAAGCCTTTACAATATTTTGGGACTCCCCCTCTAATTGTGTTCCCTCTTGACAAAACAGCACTTTGCAAAACTATTCAGAATCAAGTCTAGAATGAAATTCTTGAATTTTATGCAGTTTCATTGCATGGATCCAAAGTTATAAACCATCCAAAAAACTGATTTTCATCAACCCTGTAATACAAAAATAAGCATAGATGTCCCTGAATTATCTAATGTGTCAGTGAACATCACAGGACTGTCCGGGATGGTGTGCCCAGTAAACTGCAATTGACAGCTGCCAGTATTTCTGGAGCAAATAACAGTACAGCAACAAGAACATTAAAACAAAAACAGTGTTTCCTATTTAACACTGTTGCACATGGAAACTTCAAATAAACCATCCCAACATTTTACAACCTCTAAATTCTGTACTAAAATAGCATTTCCTAACACATACTCTGCCTCATTACGAGGTTGCCAGTCCGGTAAAACCGATGCCAGTATGACCGTACCGGCATCATTTACCGGACCAGAGTATTACGAGCAACGATGCCGGTGTCACCGGCATGAGCAGGGACCCGCTGTGACCGGGCTCCACCTTACCTGTATGAGCGCGGAGGCGCGGCAGCCGTGTCTGTGACACTGGCATGCCACTGTGCAGTGCACATTAAGAGTCGCACAGACATGAAATTTCCGCCATGGAGATACCGTAATAACGGATACCTTGATGCTGTTAACACCGGCATCGCGGAGCAGACGTTAATAGCAAACTGCTGTTTAGAAACCTGCCACAGGTGCACACAATCAGCAGAGGTGGAGCCAATGGAGTCAAGCACAGCAATAAAGGAACACTCCCACACACCGCACCCCTCACAAATCCACAATTCTACCATGGCAGTTACAATACTGGGACTGGAGGACATGCCTGCACAGCTACTCCTTGAGCAGACAGAGAACCAGAGAATGCAGCAGAGGCGCAGGAGGAGAAGGAGGGCAAGACTGGGCCAGCAGATACCAATAGCATAGGCAGTTGTACCCCACAGGTAGCCACCAATCCCTTGCCAAAGGGCCAGTCCATTTGACCTAACCCCTGCACAGATCCACACCCTGTACCGCCTGGACCTCATCCAGGATGACCCGGTGAGCCTCATCAACATCTGGACAGCCATCTCCCCCTTGCTGAAGGTAGTGTCTGTGCTACACTTCCTTGCCACAGGCACCTATCAGCACAAAGCGGGGCAGCTGCAAGAAATCTCGCAACCCTGCTTCTCCTGTGTGCTCAACCAGGTAGTAGATGCACTCCTGAAACAGGCCAGGGACCTCATCAAGCTACCACAGACCGCAGAGGAGGTGAATGCAACCAAAATAGCATTCTATGCACTGGCAGGCATGCCAAATGTCATTGGTGCTATCAACTGCACCCATGTAGAGCTGGTAGTCCGGCATGTCGTGGAGGTAATGTACCGCAACAGGAAGCTCTACCATTCCCTGAATGTCCATATGGTGTGTAATGCACGCAAAATCATAATGAATTACTGTGCAAGATTCCCTGGCTCCACACATGATGCCATGGTGCTGTACAACTCAACGCTATCGTGCTACCTGGCACGACACACTGCACAATGTACCTGACTGCTGGGTGAGTAAAACCACATGGCCATGAGGGGTGTGGATGGGGGGAACAGCAAGCATAGGCAACCTGCCTGCTGGCCGGGCGATGAGGGGCGTAGGAACATAGCACCGGATTTCATGCATGAGCAGCACAAGTACACAACACATGTATGTATCCATAATCACACGTGAAAATGTTTTGCAGACAGTCTGCATTGGACTATAGAAGTCAAAGTCGCATGAGGAACCAGACCTACATACCTCCACATCCCCAACCACACGTCACTCACATGGTATGAGACCACACACAGCGTCCTGGGTGCTTGAAACTGTGACCCTAGATAAATCAACAGAATGTGGGACACAGCCAATGGAAGCAGCTTTGGCATGCCTACACAGCTGTGCGTATATGCAAGCAACATACACAGTGCCCACATCAGCACATGCATCAGGATCATCTTAAGACATGAACTACAGGTATCACAATGCACCACCCTGCAGCCACAATGCATGCGACACAGGACCGCTGCAAAGGAAATCACGCTCATGCTGCCATTCCTAAGCTAAATACAACTGACTCACAGCAAAATCTCAGTCACTGCACCAACCCCACAGGTACACCACAGACCAGTGTACCTGTCCAGTCACCTTCAGGGACACCTCGAAGTACAATGGGTCAAGCATGGAATCTAATGCAATATTCAATCAGTCACCAACACTACAGTCAGTACATCATGTCCACTATGCCAATACCCACCCAGCCTCATCACAGAAACGTAACACTTCACCTGTGGCTCATACCACCAAGTGAATGTGCCTAAGTCATATGGGGCAAGGCGTTGATGTACATGTACATGGTGACATCAAGTAGTCGAAAGCATGACTCGCAAACCACTGTTTATCATGAAGCACATCAGGAAAATGTGTCAAAATGACCTGTACATGTACACTCCATGAACTTGGGCAACGCAACCATCAGATGTGAGGACATTGTGGACCTTCTTACTACATTTGTGAGAGTGCTGTACCAGATAGCAATGTCCCTGAGACATGAACAGCACCCAACCCCCCCCACCCTCCAACCATGGATCTTCCCTGGGTACACTTACCTGGT
Source organism: Ambystoma mexicanum (assembly GCF_040938575.1). Taxonomy (NCBI): domain Eukaryota; kingdom Metazoa; phylum Chordata; class Amphibia; order Caudata; family Ambystomatidae; genus Ambystoma; species Ambystoma mexicanum. Next base: position 835,429,362 of record NC_090937.1, on the reverse strand, counting down.
GCTTTGAATAAGGAAAATGTCATCTGCAGTCATGATTATTCGTTTGCGTGTGAACACAAACACTGTACAGACAGTGCTTACAAGGAATAACTGAATTAACCACAAGTACACTTCCTATTGCTCCCATGCAGGTGATGCTGGGTATCCTCTGAAGTGGCTCCTGAACCCCATTAGGCAACCAGTCAACAGGCATGAAGAGGACTACAACCGTGCAAATGCATGGACTCATGTCACAATTGAGCAGACTTTTGGGCTGTTGAAGGGCCAGTTTCTCTGCCTCAGCAGGTCGGGTCGGGAACTCATTTATGGTCCAGGGAACTTGGGCAAGATTGTGTTAGTATGTGCCATGCTGCACAACATGTGCATCCAGCGCAGCATACCCCTACCCCTGACATGGACCTGATGGCACCTGAGGATGATGATGATGATGGTGGGAAGGATGCTAGCAATCCTCTGCGCCACAATATGAATGAAGGATGGGCGGCATGGTAAGATCTGATTGCCCAATACTTCTGATGGACTGGGGAACACAAGGCACTGGGAATGGGGCACACTGGGCACTGGGCACTGTACACAATTAAATTGACACATAACCAATAATCAATGTCCAGTCATGTGTTTTTCAACTCATACCAACTGTATTGATACTTTTTACACATTACCATGACTCCATGTGCACCACAAGCCCCAGAAATTTAACCAACTACCCCCACAACTCCCAAACCCACTAGCCCCAGCCCCAATACCATCCTCTGTATGCCTTCACACCCGATACCCCAACACCCACTACCCCAACACCCATTACCCCAACACCCATTGCCTCAACTCCCCCAACACAAGTGCCCCCACTACTACTTGTCTACTACTCCCTCCCAACATGCACCTGTGAGTATGACTGCTACCCTTTTTGGAGGAGGGGTGGAGGGTCTCAGCGGTGCAAACATAGCTGAGAGTGACGCACCAGACTTGTTTGGGTGTAACTGCCTGGTGTTGTGGCCAATGATGGAGCAGGTTGGGGGTTGGTTTTGGCATTCCTTTGGTCCGCCATAACGGATGCCAACTACGTGATGGCCTGTGCCATGTGTTCCCTGTGTGCACGCGCCGGGCCACACGGTACACAGCCCAGCTGACCACCCTTGCTTTCTCCTGCATGGCCTACTGCATGGCCTGCCTTGTATCTTCGGTATCAGTCACATACTGTCGCCTCATGTCCTGCATGGCCTGCTGTTGGGCAGAATTACATGCAGTACCCTTTGGGAACACTACACACAATTAAGACTACAGTTGTAAGCACAATCTCACCTTTGGTACAAACCTGTACTACACAGTTATGTGGTAGCAGTGGCTGAGCAGCCAGACTTATCTCAAGAGGGATGTGAGCAGTACAAGACGTTGCACAAAGGACTTGCAATCACAGTAGTTCAAACACACTCTATTCAAGGTTTCTTGGTAAAAGAATATATATTTATTTACACAGTCAGTTGGAAAATATTCCACTAGTAAGAAGCAGCTCAATATCACACTATAATACACTACAGTACACAACCAATAGGTTTCTGAACAAGTTAGGCACCCCTGAAGTGGGAGCAAAGTGGCACTTCAGTAACTTTCAAAAGGGGTAGAGAGACAAAGGTTAAAAGAATTAAAGCACAATTACTTTCATAGGCAGGGCAAATAGTTTCAGTTCACTATGACAGGCACTTCAATTCAATAGGCCTGGGCCAAAGTCAATGGCTCAGTGTCTTGGATAGGATAGCACAGTTCTGGTAGTAAACGGTTAATTCTTTGCCAATGTTCTTAGAAGTAGTTTGCCAGAAAAAGAGTTAGATGTTAGATTAGGAGCGAACAAGACTCCAAAGTTGGGAAAGTTTCACAAACTTTCAGCGCGGGAGAAAGGATTTCCACATCACGTTTGCACAGTACCTTAAGTATGAAGAAAAGCTGTAGCTGTGGCAGTTGTTTTTGGCAGTTCCTCTAGGTCTTGCTGTTCCTGAACTTCAGTCATGGGGACAAGAAGGAGGACGTCAGGAGGTTCCTGCACTGCCCAGGGAAGAGGCCACAAACTTGGCAAAATGCTATTTTAAGGTGTGAGGGCCTTCAAGTTCACCCACTGATATCCTTCTCACTGGATATCTGGTTTTCAACAGCACTCTGATGAAAATTCATCCAGTATGGAGATGGTGTCCAGGTGGCTTACGAGTTAATTGTTCCCACTAGCTTAAGGGAAGAAGTCATGCTTGAAGGGGCTTCTCTGTCGATGGAATTTCAGGCAATTCAGACCTGCAGCAGGGCTACACCGGGCAAACCAACAGTCCAGGAGTTGCAGCAGTCATCTATCTTCACCTCGTCTTAGTTTCTTTCGTTTCAGTGGTCGACTCTGCCTTCCAGTCCTGGAGACTCGCCTTTTAAACAGTTTTCTCCCATTCATTCCATCCTAGCTGTCACTCACCCAGCACAGTGGCTGTCTTTGCCAGACAGTCAGCCAGCCAATCACACTAGAGTGTGTTCAGGTCTCCTAGGAGACTAAGCACAGGGAGATTCGGGCACCCCCCTCACATCCTGCTCACCCCAGACACTCGGGCGCCAGAGGAGGGCTTCAGCACTGAAGCTCGCCAAAGGACATTGAACAAGGGGACCAAACCTGGTTTGGCGTGCAGAGTTAAAAATAAGAAGGACCTTTCCTAAAAGAAATGGTGAAAAAAGATGACCAGAGTCTGGTTTTACAGATGGTTCATGGGAGCCATATTGAAAAACGTGGCTGACCCGATTTTTAGCTACCGGTGTTCGCGGTCGGGAAAAATCATGGTAGTTCATTCTAAAACCACTGCCACCTGCCATTTCAAGAGGAAAGGGTAACATTTGACTAATGTAACGAGTGTTTAGACACAGGGGATGCTAGGCAACCCCTCCAGCACTCTATAGGAAGATAGTGTGTGCTGGATCTATGAATTTATAAAGACTAGCAAAGTCAATTTAACTTTACATGCCCGGGAGATGGCAGTCAGTCAAAGAGAAGGTATTTAAACCTTGGGGATCTTAAAGACACCCCTGTGCCACTGCACTGAATGTGCTGTGTGACACACAAGAAAAAGATGATGCCTATGGAGATATTTAAAACTACATATCCTAAGAACACACAAGTAAAACACACATCAAAATACATGAAATAGTGGGAAAAAAGGCTCAGACTCTTTCCAGGTAAAAATTGTAATCCTAGAAATCCAGCAAAGTTGCTGGGGGTCTCAAAATGTAAGTGAAATTAGCACATTCTTGAGAATACTCCCTAACACCTGCTGCTGCCCCTCCATGCGTGACAACCTCCCCTCCAGATCCCTGTTTTGTTGTGCAGCAGGTGCTGGCACGGGAGGTGGGAGTGTGGGCTTCCAGGGCTGTACACAGCTTCCTCCGTGTTGCTGTCGTGACCACTGGCCTCCAATGTGCTGTGGCCACCAGAGGCATGTACTGGAGATGCAAGTGGGGTTGCCTGCATGGGTGGCGTGTTTTCAAGGTCCTCATGGTGGCTGTGGCCTGGGGGGTTAGCCGCCTCCTCCTCACTGTTTTGGGCAGATTTTGCCACCTTACCCTGCTCACTTGGCACCCCCGATTGTGACTCCTCAACATCACTGGCCACTGGGAATCCCTGCTCTTTGGCCTCGAGTGTTTCCTGCGCCCCAGATGTGGGAGTTTTATGTGGGGCCTTGGTGCCAGGAGTGGTTCTTGCAGGGTCTTGGCTGGAGGGCCTTGCTGGGGGTAGGATGTTCCTGCTCGGCCTGCTGGACAGCCTATGTGTTCTCTTGGCTCGGGGGCTGTGGTGTGGATGCTGTGGCATGCTTCAGTGCTGCCCTCGAGGTCAAAGGCCCGCCTGTGGCATTGTCTTCACCATGGCACCGATGTGCAGCGGCTTTCTGTGGTGTTGGGGCATGTTCTGCCTCACTGCCTGTCCCTGTGCCTGTGGGGGACAGTGAGGCAGGACATTAGTCATGGGTCATCATACATCCTACATACATCGATGGTATTGCATTCAGAGTCACGCACATTGTCATGGACATGTTGTTAGGCCAGGCATGCTGCATACAGGAATGTGGGGGAGGGGTGTAGTGTTGATGCATCCTACTGTTGCAGCCATGCTGTGAATGGTGTTTGTTGGGTGCCCTACAGGTGTCTAGTGGTTTGTGTGTTGTGGCCATGCCACAGGGGCTTTGTGCCATGTGTTTTATAATTGTTGAACTGATCTGCTCCCATTCTATACGTGGAAACAATGATGTGTATGTGTGTGTGCGCATGCAGATGTTGCTTGTGTTGGCAATTCTGGACTCATGTGGGTTGTGTCAGTGGGGTTTGCTAGGTGTGTTCGTGGCAGGGACATGTGGTTATGTTGGAGGTGGCTTTAGGTGGGAGGTGATGCAGCATTTATTTGCTACCATCTACTTGCCCTTTGGACTTCAGCATTGACATTGGGGTTGAAGGTGTGTGTTGTCACTTTGGTATTACGCTAAGGGACACTCACCGGCATCGTCAGATGTTGCAGCTCCCATCTCGGCAGTCCCCACACCCTCAATGCCCTCCATATTGATTACAGTGCTGCACATCTCCTCCCATGGTGTGAGTTTGATTGGGGATGGTGGTACACCTCCTGTGAAAGTTGCATACCCGCAGACGGATGCCATCCCACCGCTTGCGATAGTCGCGGACAGTCCGGGGTAGTGTCGCCACCGCAGATACCCTTTGGGCAACCTCCTCCCACACAGCTTTCTTTCGCAATTGGGCTGCCCAGCGCAGGTCGGCGCAAAAGCAAAAACAACATCAGTATGTTCCACCAAGGTGTCAGCCAGCATATTCAGCTCTATGTTGCTGAACCATGGCTTTCTGCATCAGACTGTGCCTTGTCTCATTGCCATCTTCCTCAGCTTGCTTCCTGACTGCACTGTTCTCCGGTCCAGGTGCTGTAGGCTGAGGATTGCAATGGACTGCATTTTTCAAGATGGCCACCGGTGCATTTCCCATTCCAGTGCGATGAAGTTGCTTCTGGTGCCGGTATTACCGGCATCGAGGTACGTGTAATTACGGCATTGAGGATGACAGTGCCGGTGTCTGCGGCATTGAGGATGCTGGTATCGAACATCTGGGGGTGTTTCAGGCATGCTGGTGCTACTGTTACTGGCATGCCAGAATGCGCGTGCACGCTGACTCGGAATCTACCGTAGATTTGGGCAGCAAATGCTACACGGACACGGTAGCACCGGCATGCCAGTATTTTTCTTTTCTACCAGCAAACTCGTAATGAGGCCCACTGTGGTTTACATAATAGGAGTTTGCATTGCAATGTGTCCAAAGCCAAAGGGGCATTTCTCCATCTGATACTGCCCCAAAGGCTTTTTTGAAGCCCTCACAGTAGTCAGATGGTATAACTATGGGCACACTAAATATCACACAACACCAGCCAAACAAATCTTTTAAAAACAAACATATGCTTATACCACCCCAACAATCATGTTATCACACACCATAAGTGATTTAAAAAGCATTGTAGATAAAATCATATTTCTACTGCTCTGTGATAAATCTTTTATTTTGAAAACAACAAGCATACTTCAAGATTTTACATAAGGCACCTCACTAAAATTCAATGTCTTTCCTAATGAACAACGTTCAATAATTATTCCCACCCATGTTCTACATATACAAGCCGTTTTCTACATATACAGGACTACTTCATTGTTAGCAAATACAGTGGAAAACAAACAAAAAAAACACAGAGCCCATTATCAACATATTATCGAATCAAACTTTCAACACAATAATGTCCAACAACTGATTAATGCTAATCATATTTTTTCACAGGTAACATGAACTGCACAGTATGAGTGCTGCAGTCAAAAGGAGAAAAGTGCATGCATACTTGCAAATGTGATGCATTCCAATGTGTAGTTGATTGTTAAATGATCGTTCTTTTGTTTGTATTGTGGGAGTTGTAGTTGCACTTTTAGCATTAGAAAAGTTGCACTACAAGTGCCAGAATGCAGACAAAAATGTAGGAGCCAATAAGCACGTACAGATGAGAACGGGGAATGTTACCAAGTATACATCTGTGTCAAAGTTAATAAAACTGCACAATCTGGGTGTTATTTCAAAATGTTGCACAAATCGTTTCCATTGTCTTCCATTTATTTTTTAAACATTACACACAGTACTGTTTTGAATGTATAATAGCATTTATTGGTTTTACTTGAAATGGTGCTGAAATAAATATTTTTAAACACATAACTTTTTGCCATTTTTCATTCCATGTACATGCTATGCTTTAGTAATATACATGCAGTTTTTGTTTTGACTTCGCATTGTGGGAGTTTTGGTGTAACTTTGTTAGCGGGAGAAGTGGTATTAAAAGTGACAGAATGAAACTAAGAAATTACACTTGGCAGATTATAATGGGTCATATTGACACGTATGCATGTACTGTGAATATATTGAACTTACATAGAGGATCTGTCATTTAAACATGCTGTAGAAATGTTTTCAATGTGGTTATCTTTTCTTTCACAAAAAAGACACAGACAGTGCTGCTGGAATTGCAAATATGTATGTTTAAACTGCTAATTAAAAGAAAACCTGATGCAGATGTGGTTGAATCTGCAAATAGAAATCTTGGAGATTTATATAGTAGTTTCTGATGCAGGCACTTGTGAGTAATAGGAGACAAGTACTCTGAGAGTTGAAACGGACATGAACAGTACATCTGGAGTGTTGAACTAAGATGAGAGAGTTAAATGTAGAGTTTTTGGATGTGATAGTTGGATGGGTGTGTGACTGCTTGAAAGTAGCCAATGAGGGAGTGTAACAAACATTAAAGTGGAAAGGGAAGAAGGGCTGCTCTGTGTTATGGGGTCCGCAGACAGCACGGTAGTTTGGATACATACACAAAGCGTTCATAAGGGACTTGTTCCTGTGCCACATGGCTGCAGAGAGTGCATGTATGTTTCGACATATATGGAATCTGGAAGATTTCATTTATAGGTATGTTTTTGTTTTCCAGTACTTGTACTAAGTACATTAGCAATTATTGTGGATCTGTGTGTGTGTTTATAGTGAATCGGACCATTCCAGCACAGTAGTCGAACTTATTTCAGAAACACTGTATGTTTTGTCGGGGTTGTTGGTTGCATTTCTGCGAAGGACTAACATTTGCAAACATAATTGGTTTGCCTTGTTTAAGTAAATGTTTTCAACAATTGGAGACACTTGGAATATAATATTGATTGGTACATTTGCATAGAAATTTAGACCAGTTGTATTGGAAAATGTGAATGGACCAGACAGTTCTGTGTCTAAGTCATTTGATGTAAGTGCATGTTATTTCTTTGAAGGGGTAGTTGCTTATGTTTGTGCAGTAGATCCTTCTTTGTTTGTGGTCAATGATGAAGTGTTAGTTTCTTTTAATTTCTTTGGAGGTATTGTTGTGAGATCCTGTATAATTTGACTCTGAACTAGTTTTCTTTAACAAACTTTAGCTTTTGGAGGAACAGGGTAGGTTTTGAGATGGGGTGCGAAGAGTGCACATTGTCGATTCTATGATACAATGCAAGGAATATCACTGTTTACTTTACTTGCATCAAAGTTGACTAGAAATAGTCCTTCACGTGTATGTTGGTGTGATAGTGCTATATAGCTCATGCCTTATTTAACTCTTTAAGTGCCATGGGTATTTCCCCCAGTGCCAGAGCCTTTTTTGGTGATTTCGGTATGTGGCCATTCAATGCCTTGTAACTTTTTTGTTACATGAGATATCTCGGCCAAATTTAACTCCTTTTTTTCCCACATGAAGGCGGTCGTAACGCCATAAGGAATCCTAGGTTGCTGTAGGGGGGTGAGAGAAAATACGCAAAAAGCGCGAACATTGTGGGTTTTTTCAAAAAATGCCAATAAAATGATGTGCAAAGAAGCCTGTGTTTTTTTCCTTGTAAGAGCTAGGAACAAATGGCTTGCTGTGCTGGGTTCCCCAATTTCCTGGCTTTCAAGGTTGAGTGGAAACGAAAAATAATTATTTTGATGTGGTTATCAACTGTTTTGTGAGAGGTATGCGATTTTTGGCATTTTTGCCAATTGGACATGCATGGATGGAATGGAGGAAAAGGGTAGGAAAGCCAAATTGGAGGACAGAAAGGCATATATTTCTGAAAGGTAGACAAAATTCCAAGTTTAGAAAGGTGTGACTTGCGTAGGTCAGGCAACAACTAGGTAGGGGAAAATGCCATAGATTGGGGGAAAAGCGGGAAAATGACCGAAAAAAAGGTATGTGTTGGACATGGTTAGCTTGGTACGGCAATGGCTTCTATGAATTCTGAGAAAAGCAATGCTCTGCTACATCCCCCCGACACTTGCAGTTAGGAAAGCACACATTTTTTTGTAGTGTTTTACAAAACAAGCAATACCACAAGCCAAACACTGAGCCATGGTACACAGGGGTTTTATGTTCACGGCCTGAACAGATGCACTTAGCATGTGTAAATCGGGAAAACCAATGTGGTGAGGAACGGCAAGCATCCATTTTTTGAAAGAGCACAGGCAAACCTTTTCAATGGTAGGAGACTTGTGCAGGTTACAAAAGTGTTGGTGACTTAAGCAGCGACTAAATGTAGGTCACATTTGTGAAATGAAAGGGTTGTGTGACAAAGGGTGCCAGCCAATGGGTCAAAACGTTATGAAACCACACAAACACAACAAATGTTATACCTTCCTGCGCTCCCAACAGTATCCCGATGAAAATGGTACCTCACATGTGTGGGTGCAGCTACCTGGGCGCCAAGGGAAAAGCCTAAAACACAAGTTACCCCAAGTCTGTTTTCACACCTGAATTTCACACTTTCTCCAGACAAGCGCAACATACAGATATGAGACATGGCCTACCTTCACGCGTCCACACCCAATGAAAATGGTACCCCACATGTGTGGATTCACCAACTGGGGGCGCAAAAGGAAAAAGGTAACCCACTGGTAACCCCAAGCCTTTCGCAGCTGCCCATTTTGTTCATGTGGGCAACCTACAGATTTGGGCCTAGGGTGTCGAAGTCAGCAGGAGAAACAGGGAACCCCATGCATTTCCCAAAAGAGGACACCTGTGGGAATTCACAGGTGGTGTCTTTAGAGTGCATGGGTGAATTGTATAATGGTCTAAAATATTGGATTCTGTAGTAGGATCTAGAAGTTGGCAAGTTCCTGACGATTCTTGAATTATTTCAGTGGTTTCCCTCAGGTTTTCTTCAATGTTTATTTCGTTGTAGTATTCATTGTTGTCTTTTAGATATAGCAGGGCTTCTCTAACTTTATGTAAGTCCACTAGCTGCTACAAAATTGTTTTGTCTTTTGTAGGTATGCCATTTACTAGGATAATCAAAGCTTGATCTATTGGACATTGCACCAGAGTGTGTACATTTTCTTTGAGATCTAATGGCAGATAAACTACTTTGCCACAAATGCCTATCAGTAATTCAGAGGGAGGTAGATTTGCTGTTTTTTGGTTGGTTGAAGGCATGTTATTGCTTGAAATGAGTGCACTGTTTGAACTATAATGATCTCATACAAGTAAAGTTGTTGCAGTGGATTTGGCAGTGGGAATATTTCCAAGTTATTAGTTATAGCCCGTGAAGGGATTTGGTTCTTGTCAAGTTTTGCAGTGCAGTATCTGCAAATTATTGAGGGGTTAGTAATTTCGTATTGTTTTCTGCTATAAAATACAGAGCTAATTTAAACCACTTGAATTCTCATTGTCTTCTATTTTTTACGTTATGTCTACAGTTTTTGTGCAATTTTTTAATAAAAAGCCTTGCAGCAACACACACATATGGTTTGGTACTTCAACAGATGTGCTTTTAAACTTTAATATTTTGTTTTGGTATGTGTGTAGTAGAAGGTTGCCACCAGTAAAGTTGTTGTTACTCTGTTCTAAAGACAATCAATTTTGTAAGTGGGTTCCACTTCCAAAAATATTTTCTCTGGATCTGCTCTATTTCTTCGAGTAGTTCTTTGGCTATACCATGTAGAAGAATGTTATTTAAATGGTCCACTGCTCAAGCAGGACTTTTGGCATAGTACAGTTTATGAACGAGATTTCTTACAGCTGAATGGTGTGTTCCTATCATTTTCATATGGTGGAAGGTGCTTTTGCAAGTAAGTCCAGAAATGCATTCTAATGAATGACCTTGTAGTGCTGTGTTTTTGTGCATAGTTTGTAATAGTTTTATTTTTGAATTTGTCTTTGCCTTTCACATACTGATTGAGGAACTGGCATAAAGATGTGGAAGATTGTTTGTGTACATTCCACATTGATGTTCACGGCCCTTTGTAGACTGGCCATATTGGTTCAGTGGAATGGAGAGCTGATGCTATGTTTGCTGGGGATATTTTTGTGAGAAGTATTTATTGTTCCATGATGGTATTATTAACCTTTACATACCATCATCCATCATTATGTATGGCAGTTGAGTTTGTCTGCTTTTGTCTGCTTTTGTTTGTATGCTTCTTCTTTGAAATATGGTTCTGTGCTGGTGGTGTGACTCCACTCACTCCACTTGTAGGTGTGCTGCTGATAGTTGGTTTACAGTTTCTGTTTAAAGCATCAGTGAGGTAATTCTGTTGGGTGTGTTCCATTATGTTTCATATCCTATGTAATTGAATTGTTGGTGTCTTGCATATACAGTTTGTACTTCTTATTTTTTTTATGTAATTCATTTATATGATGCTCTTTGAACATGTTCAGTGTGTTTGTTCTATGATACAACAATGTAAAATACCCCCTGAGCTTTTGGACAGTGTTGCTATTGCCGGAGTCATTCGCCCAGTCCGTGGACATTGAAGCAATTAGCAGGGCCCAGGGGGTTCAGTATGTTGTATGGTATATCTACCTTAAACTAAGGGTATCCTGGTAAAAACCTATGAAATTTGTGATATCGATATTCAGTGAAAAAAAATGTGTTTAAGGGACGTTATGGTTAAGTTGTGCTACTGATAACCTATTGAATTCAGTGAAAAAACTTTGTTAAAGGTACGTTATGGTTAAGTTGTGCTACTAAAAACCTGTCAAATTCAGTGAAAAAACATTGTTAAAGGGACGGCATGGTTAAGTTGTGCTACAAAAAACCTATCAAATTCAGTGAAAACACTTTGTTAAAGGGATGTTATGGTTACAAGTAGAACGGAAAAGCCCCTGAAATTTGCCAGTTATGGTAAGGTAAGCAACCATAACTCATGACACCGCCATGCACTGCTAAGACTAGTAGCCATGACATCAAAGATGACATCACAAATGTCATTCATGACATCACTGATGGTATCACATGTCTCGCTACCCCTTCTTTTTTGATCACTAACATATATAGGCCAGGTGGTTTTCTTCAGTGACACTCACATTATACAACCCATATACATAAGGGAAGAAGCCGCTTTAAGGCACAGCAATTATGTCTGTACATGAACTTAAGTAGTGAGGTTATGAACACTTTCTGGTAATGCTGCTGTGTTTTTTGCTTACTTTACTTTCCCTGTATGTGCTCATATTTCTATGCATTGTGCTCTTTTTATATTTTGTGTGTACTAGTACAATTATGCAGTAAGGAAGGCATTGTTAAATACTTATATGTGTCACAGTGCATTGTACTATCCAATATAGTAAGGTTTTGAATATTGCAGCTCTATGACACATGCTGCACAGAATGTTTTTTCACTGAATATATCTATCCATCTATCTATATATTCAGTAAAAAAACTTTGTTAAAGGGACGTTATGGTTAAGTTGCGCTAATAAAAACCTATCAAATTCAATGAAAAAACGTTGTTAAAAGGGACGTTATGGTTAAGTTGCGCTACTAAAAACCTATCAAATTCAGTAAAAAAACGTTGTTAAAGGGACGTTATGGTTCAAAGTAAAACCGAAAACCCCCTGAAATTCGGCAGTTATGGTAAACTAAGCAACCATAACTCGCACCACCACCGTGCACTGCTAAGACTAACACCCAGGACATCAAAGATGACATCACAAATGTCATTGATGACAATTTTTAATCCTAGTACCACCGCGCTGTCCACGGTCGTCGGCGTATGTAAGATGGCGGGTGCCACAAACAATCTGACGCGCTTCACGCACCACGTCGTCCAATCAGCGAACATGTTGCATGTCCGCAGACATCACGCAAGCCGCTTGGCCAATCGGGGCGCTGACCGCGGAGCGAACAGGGAAGTCCGTCCGCGGAGCGAACAGAGATATCACTAATTTTTTTTCCTTACATTTTGGTCATTTTTTAAAAAACTACTGGACAGATTTACACCACATTTGCAAAAGCACGCTTTCGGGACAAAGACTCCGCTCCTGCCACAAATTTGGTGTAAATCCGTCCAGCCATTTGGGCTATGGGAAAAAACAAAAGTTTTGGGACCCCCCGTATAACTTTGTCCCCCCCTGGACCAAACCTCTCCAAACTTTGCAAATAAATTCAGAGTGGGCCATATACTTTTTTTTGTAAAGTTTGGTGAGGATTCGTCCAGAGGGAGCGAAGTTATAAGCCACCCAAAAAATGCTCTTCCTATGGAAACACCAACTTAACCATAACTACATGGACGCTACCGCGTCCATGTAATATATTTACCAAGAGAAAGACCACAAAGTCCTTGTTCTTTGAAGCTGCACTCCCATCACAATTGGATTCCACCAGAGTACGGCACAAATTGCCGAAAAAACATATTATTCTAAACATATATGCACATTGCAATATCTACACGATTAGAATTTTAACCAGCATATACAGATGTCAGATACATCCAACTCATATATTCTTTGAGTAACAATACATGAGTCTACACCGCTAGTTGTAAACATTGCACATAATAGCATTTTTCCTTTTCCCAGCATTGGCTTCAATCCAAAATTGGAAAGTCATGCAATTTGTAATGGCGTAATGCCATAATTTGTGATGTACCTTTAGGATTGTTGTCTAATATGCATGCTTGCCTCGATTTATTTCCTATTATTAGTGCATCTATTCCATGCTTGTTATGCTCTCAAATACTGTGACCGTGCATGTGCACGTGTATTGGCATACCTATGTATGTTGGTCCTGTATTATTAACAAGCAAATGCATAATGCCAAAGTAATCGCAAAGTGGTTATATAATAACATGATTGTATGTGGTACAATATTGTTAAAGTACTAATGCATAGTGCAAAAATGATAAGCAGCATAGTTGTATGACTGGACCATTATATATCTGTCATATATTAAAGTGCAAGAGTCTTAGTTAAAAGCAATAATTGTACACGTAATATACTAATGCTGGCATATTAATACCATCTATAACCAATCAGCACAGGAATGATAGCTGTTTTCTACATTTGGATCCAACAGCACAATGTATTCAAATAAGGTGCCATTGCATAGTGCAAGGAAGGTACTGCTTTATTATGTGGCTGACGCCATGTGTGCCTGTCATGTATCATGTATTGAGGTACAAATACCTTCAATAACAATAATGGTCATGCACACTGTATATATATGACCCATAGTAAAGTGCTAATGCAATCTGTACAATAAATCAATATGATAGTAATAACTATTCGATAAATATAAATCAAATGGCGCCATATATAAAACAATACCACAATGCTTGCTCACTGATTAATTGCATGGCTCTTTGGGAAGTCTATGTGTATTCACATATAGTGGTGATTTCTCACCTCTTAATTTCTGAGGCCGACATAGTAATGTATTTTTCAGTTAAGTCCAAGTCACCTATGTCTGTATGAGTCTGTTTCACCAATTAGTGATAAGAATAAGAAAATTATATAAAAATCAACTAGAAACCCTCCACAGAAAAGAGCAAGAAAACGGGAGAAAGAAGAGAAAAAAGAGAGAAGACATAAGAAATGTATCAATGGATTACTTCGCCAAAGAAAATGAGTAATGTCACAGAACAAAAGAGAGAGAGGAGAAGAAAAAGAAAAGAAGAGGAACAAATATACATTGCCTACACTCCTAATAATGTATATACCTCCTCATCTATATTGTGACCTGTAGGATTTTACTTTCAAAATCAATGATGTATTTTGTTTCTTCTTGCCGCAGCAATTTTTCACTGTCGCCTCTTCTTGGGCCCGTTACAACTTTGTGGACACCAGAGAATGTATTAGTCTTAGGGTCTCCATCATGGAACTACGAAAAATATTTAGCCATTGGATATGTATGGTCCATGTTGGCAATCGCCCTGATATGTTGTAAAATGTGTACTTTTAATTTACATTTAGTGCTGCCAACATACCACTTGAGACATGGGCACATCAGGACATTTACAACTAGCTCAGACTCACAGTAATTTTGCCCTGAATTTGTATCGGTGTCTTGAGAATGGGATGAATGTAGCTACTACAATTAAAAGCATATTTACACACTTTGCATTTGCTGCACTTAAAAAATCAATTGTGTCCCCCTTAGAGCCAATTACTGCTTTTGTGAGTGCTATCTGAGACCATACAGCTTTGTACTACTGGATCTTTTATGGACATACTTTTACGGAAGTTTATATCAGGCTGTTCTTATAATAAATTTCCTAGATCTTTATCCACCTTCTGAACTTTCCAGTATTTGGTAATAATGTTTTGTATAATAGGTGAATGACTTCCAAAAGTTACTATCAATCTAGGAGTATTCTCTTCTGTTATATCCCGAGAATCAGATTTAGATGTCATCAACAGGTCTTGTCTATTCATATCCCGGACTTTGAGGCAGGATCTTTCAATGACTCTTTTGGGATACCTCTGTTGTAAGAAGTTGTGGGCTGTAATTTGGCTTGCTAGGTTAAAATCTTTGCCATTGCTACAATTCCGACTTACGCAAATACATTTGCCATATTGAATGCTCCACAGAAGGCTTTTTGGGTGTGCGCTGTTTGCATGGAGGGGAATGTTCGCTCCTGTGGTTTTTCTATAAAGCTCACACCCAATTTTTGTTCAACAATTGTGACTTTCACATCGAGGAATACGATGGAGTGTGCACTATGTTGTTCTGTAAATTGCAGATTCAAGTTGTTAGCAATCAAACATTTAACAAACTCTCGCCAAGATTGTGCTGTACCATTCCAAACAATAAATAGGTCTTCAATGTAGCATAGCCATAATATTATTTTGTCTGTGAAGATCTCATTTTCCTCTGCCCATACCACTGATTTTTCCCATTTGCCCATCATGCGGTTCGCAGACAAAGGCGCAAACATAGTACCGATCGCGGTACTCTGGATTTGAGGCAACAACTCATCATTGAAAAGAAAAACATTGTTTTCTAAGCAGAGTCTCAGCATTTCAAGAATCATGGTGGAATGATCAAGGTAATTGAGAGATTGAGTTTTCAAAAAGGTTCCACAAGCCTTTATGCCATCCTCATGTTCAATTGATGTATACAGTGACACCACATCCATGGTAGCCAATAAATATGTTGGTTTCCATGGCAGGTCATCAATTTTACATAAAAAAATCTGTGGTGTCTCTGATATATGAGGGTAGGGTGGAGACAAAGGTGCAGAGTATTTCGTCCACAAATTTGGACATATTTTCGAGGAGTAAGCCACACAGTGTCACTATAGGTCTCCCTGGAGGTCTAATGGGGTTTTTGTGAACTTTTGGGAGGAAGTATATCATGGGGGTGACCGAATGTTTTGTGAAAAGAAATGTCTCCATGAAAGTAGTGTAAGAACCTGTGAGAATAGCAATATCTATAAATGTAATAGCTTTTGAAAGTTTCTGACTGTCAGTAAATAAAACCACCTGGCCTAGATATGGAAGTGAACAAAAAAGAAGGAGCTAGACATGTCATGTCATCAGTGATGTCATCAATGATATTTGTGATGTCATCTTTGATGTCCTGGGTGTTAGTCTTAGCAGTGCACAGTGGTGGTGCGAGTTATGGTTGCTTAGTTTACCATAACTGGCGAATTTCAGGGGGTTTTCAATTTTACCTGTAACCATAATGTCCTTTTAACAACGTTGTTTCATTGAATTTTATAGGTTTTTATTAGTCCAATTTAACCATAACATCCCTTTAACAAAGTTTTTTCAGTGAATTTCATAGGTTTTTAGTAGCTCAACTTAACCATAACATCCCTTTAACAAAGTTTTTTTCACTGAATTTCATAGGTTTTTAGTAGCGCAACTTAACCATAACGTCCCTTTAACACATTTGTTTTCACTGATTTTATATATTTATAAACTTTCTGCATTAGGTACAGTAAAAAATATATATATTTATTTCTTTTTACACAGAAATGTCTGGAAGAAAATTTTCCTCGTGATGAAATAAGTGAAAACAATGATACTAATGGGCAGGGCCGGTCATTGCATCAGGCCATGCAGGTGGCTGACTGATGTGCCAGCCTCCAGGGAACGCCACCACCAGCAGGCGTCAATGGGAGTGTGAACAAGGTGTGAATGGGAAGCAAAGTTAACACACAGGATTAAAAGAAGTGCTTTTAATCCTGCAAGTTAATTTTAACATTTCAAAAATACATAGCCTGATGCCAAGACCGGCATTGCCCACTCACACACCCACACACACACACCCAACACGCACACACTCTCAGACAAACGTGTGCTTCACGCACTTCAAAATTCTGGCGTCTATGCTGAACCTTCAGACACCCAGGGACACTTGTGGCATAGGATTAAAACGCTGTGGGGATACTCGGGATGCAGCAACAGAAAACACATGTGTCTGGGGAACAGGACTGGGTCCCCGTCAGGTTGAACCTACCTAGTCACTCATCTCGTAGCACTTAACTTAGATCTCTGTGCCTTCTAGAATATGTACTATCATGCATGTATACCGGAATTGAAAACCCTAAGAAACTGAATTTAAACTGATAGGACTTAAGAAAATAACCATTTGCTGAATGTCTCACTACTGTGGGCACCATAAGGTGTTCTTAGAAATAAGGGCCCGTCTTCTTAAAAATAATGGGTACACACATGCTTTAGTTTACCTAAAAACCCACATGTGGTAACACATCTGCTACATGAGCATTTAAAAACACATGGCTGGGCAGAGCAGAGTGTGAAGAGCAGTCGCAAAACCTGCCAGGAGCATGAGTTTTTGATGAACACTTGCATAGCTGTCAGTGGTCCCATATCATGCCCGATAACACGAGCATGTTTTGCTTTTGACTTTACATGCTGGAATTTGTAGTCCCATACTTAGGAAGGGAAACATGAAACTACAAATCCAATTATGCAACGAATGGCTCTTAGTGGCTCACATGGCAGCTATGCACTCGGACATCAAGTATTGGCAGGGAGTTTGGAAATACAAGCAAGGCTCAAAAGTGCACTGACTGGGCAGCAGGATAGGAAGACGACCATTAAATGTAGCGTGAAGCATATCGGACTGAAACCAATGTTTGGCAAACTAGTTACTGATACAGTGATTGGAAGCATGTGTGTAAGCATGTGTGTATTTATGCATTGAAGAAACTTCCTTCAAAGCAGAGAAATCCTGCTTCGTCGTGTTTGAAAATGCCAGCATACTCAGTTGTATACAACCTCTTAGCAGAAGTCTACTAAGTAGGCTCACAGTATGCACCCCCTCAACTGACAACTCGGTGGCATTCCTTTCGTAAATGCCTGCACATTGTAAATATATGTGGACATTGAACCCATCAAAAACCTTTGATGACGCTTGTATCACTGTACTGCCAAGCAATATTATTTACCCATACCTTTTACCTCGCTCCATATTACTAACCTTACATTTTGTTGGTGCAAGATCCACATTTGTATAGTGAACTGTAGAATTGAAGTCATACTAACATGTCTCTTTTTATAACCAGTTTTCAAAAGAATGGATAGCATATTTATGTTGGTGAATAATGCATTGTATGGTGGGAATATTCTGCAGGGAAGATCATGCAGGTGTAATTGGTTTATTAATTCTAAACATAGCCCACCTTGAATCACCCCCCAAAATACTATAGTAAGAGGGTCTGTGCTCATCTTCACCCAGGTTATATTGTTGTCATTTTTTGTTACAGGGTGGGGCGCCAATGATGCTTCCTGTCTGGGGTACAAACAGGTGTAAGAAAGGCCCTCCTAATGGAAGACACCACACTTTTCTATATAAACAAATTATTACCCATTGCATTATGTGTACTTTCCATTTTTTTTAAACACACCATACAGACATTAATAATAATTCAGAAACAGTCCTTAGAAAATCATCTGCAACAAATGCAGCAAAAATTGATCTATTAAAATAATAGTGCACTCAGAAATATTATTTGCCCAAGTGTTTGGGCATGTACTTCTAAGCATGCATTGATCGATCGTACACACATTTCCTATGCCCCTTTCCGTAATTTTCCTCTTTTTTACACATGCGAAATCAGGCAGCAGGGCGCGGCCATCTTGTGATAATCTTATCCGTTCCTGCATCGCCCAAGATGGACTGCCCTGGCGGCACTAATTCATATGCTCCGCCCCTGAGGCTAACATCACCAAACCTAGTGATATGCTCCACCTATCCCCAGAACATTACTATACAGCGTAGTTAAATGCACCCAATCATCACCTACGTGATAATGTTACTTGATGCAGAACCCGGAATATCAACACACATCACCTCACAACACAGCTCGTCCCACTTTTCAATATGAAACCATACTTTTGAAGGAAATAGCAAAACTGTACAATTTGTAAAGTACTTTTATTTCACAATAAATGCTCCGAGAACATCCGGAGACATACATATGCAAGCAAATAGGTAATTGTTTTCTTCGTTCTCTATCCACAAATGTTTATCGTGAGTCACACAGTGTTCCATCTGGATATAAGAAGGCAAAGGACGTACTGTGAATCACAAGACTTTGGCATGACCTTTGCGCTAGGCCTCCATAAACGATATCAAGTTGCTCCTTATCGCTGGTATGGCGCACGGGCATATGGGCCCGTGTCTTTCATCCCAAAAAAGCATCACTGTGATCCACCCACTCACGTGGATCTGTAGCTGACGGTTAAAGAAAACGTCAGTTGGTATCTGGAATCCATGACAATTGCAGAAAGTCAAGATGTAGCCGTTTAAAAAAAGATAACAGAAATGTGTCCCAGTAACCAATCTTATTACAGTTTATCATTTTAACCATTCATTTGGGCCCCTGTTACAACTATTGATAAACACGGACGTCAAACAATGATAACTCAAACAAAACAACGTGCAAAGTACTCTTCAGTTTGCTGTAGAAGTTACTGCTACTGAGTATGGTCAGCTCGAAATGGGATACTACGGCTGACGCTGCAATCAGAGAGCTAAATAAAACCAAGAAGAACACATACACAGAATTTGAATTAAATATTAGCATACAATTACGCGTACCACACACAACAAAAAATACAATGTATGCCACCAATAATGTCACTGAATGATAATTTGACTAGTTTGTGTATAAAATAGTCCAAAGTAAAACTTACATAATATCCGGCCTTTCCATTCTATCAGGGTCAAACAGACACTCGGTTAACTTCAACAAATGTTCATAAAATGAATTTACATGTTCCATTGTACAATTTTTAAATGGTGAACATTATCATATTTGAAAGTCTTACATCCCTCCCTTCCTGCATTCCGTTCGCAATCCTCCCTTTGTTTCAAAGTAAAAAAAACAATTGAATCTTATACTGTGTACCATGCGTGGGTTTGCTCAGCTAGGAAACAAAAATTAAATGGCGCTGACCTTCACTCAGAATGGGAGCCAATAGCGCTTAACATCACAGTGGCATTAGAAATATTTTTGAAAAACATATGAATTGTTTGCTTCCATTCACCAATGCGGACAACATTTGTACGGATTTATTTTGTTCCTCTGGAGAACTTTGCACTCTCCCAGCGACTCCAACTGTCAGGCCACACCACCTGTCACCTCATCGCATCTCCTCTTCACACAGCAACTCAGTTAAACATTTTTGAAATGAGCAAGTCTCGAGATCTGCCAAAAGTGGTTGGTGAGAATGCCCGAACAAACCCTGCTATAACCATCTCCGGCCACACCACAGACCCTGCCCCAATGACCACACTTATATATTAATGGCCTATAATTTGCACACATGTACTATCCCACTTTCGGTCAATAGTGAAATGAACAGTGTGGGCTTCTTACCACCTTCCAAATACAGACACATAGTAAATACTTAATAGTCATGCTTTCACGTTAGAATGCAAATGGTACCAAAAACAACTGCAAGCTAACTGGATTTACAAATAGTAAACTATGACTTGGTAAAAAAAAAAACTTCACACCATTAGGTATATTCTACCACGCAGCAGCCACAAGCAATACACGTCACTACACTGCATATATAGAAAAGAATTGTGGATGGGTCAAATATAATGATAGTCACACTAAAAAAACACAGTTTTATCAAATGGGAATAGGTTTCAAAGGGCCAGTTTCTCTGACAGGGCTTTCCAATTCGTCTCTGGTGCACTGTGTTGTGCTAAAAAACACATGCTAGACCACCTCAGTCTTTGCATGTGTCTACTGCCTTACAGATGAAAGGTATTGTTTACTTTAATGGGTTCTCTCTGTGTTGGCAGGTGCAGGTTTTTCTAAAAACAAGGAAGAAAAATTCTTCGGTAGGTTCCTCTCTTGAGGTTTTTCTCCTGAAAGGTGGACCCCTAGGTGCTTGGTGTGGGGGTCCTTTTTCGGAACGAGATGGACCTGTGCAGATAGAGATTTTCACTAGGTCTGGTCATTCTACAGCCGACCGGTTTCTGTGGAACAAGGTGGGTGAGCCACATTCATCAGGGCTAGACGAGGGGCATCATAGTGTGTGCCCACTGCTATTCACATAAAACAGCGTTGTCTGCATTACTTCAGTACCTCTCCCCTCTCCGTGTGGTAGGAATGCTCTCCACGGGGGATGAGACGGCATGGGACCTGAACTTATGTTTCAGTTGTGTCCACCCCCGGAGCCGTAATCCTTGTTTATGTGGCTCACCCACCTTGTTCCTCCTTCTCATAATTTCAAATAGATTTATTCCTGTGCTGGCATGAGGTGCTAAGCGTAATGCACACACTCTGTCCTAACAGACACCCTTCAATCCCTTCCACATGCTTTGGCCATCCTCACTGCATCCATTATTGGCCTATTCACCCGCTCAGCTATTCCATTTGTTTGAGAATGATATAGCACAATTTTCTTATGTTTACAACATTAATCTTAAAATAATCCTGAAAATCCTACTTACGTACTGTTTCCCATTGTCAGTTAAAATTGAACCAGGAACTCCCTCTCTCTCAAATATACCTTCCAAAAATGGTGTAATACTTTTAGATGAAATATCTGTCACCACCTTAATTTCAGTCCATCTAGAGTATATATCTACTAGCACCAACAAAACATTTTCGCGTCCTCTCCCCATTTCTGCAGGGCCCAATATATCCAAACCCACTTCACTCCACACCCCTTTCTGGTAATATACTTTTACCACGGGCTGTTCTTTGGCCATTACATTCTTCCCTGTTACTTCGCACTCAATACACCAACCAATCATTTTCTCCACATCTCGATCAGAACCCGGCCACCAGTAATCATTTCTTAGCATTCCTTTGACCTTTGAAATTCCTATATGACCCTCATGAGCCGACTCATTAGAAACTCTTGGTGCAACCACCCTATCATACTTGTACAAAAGATCTCTTTCTATTCTCAATTCCATTCTCACCTCCCACAGAGCCCTTTCCTCTCCTATCAACAACCTCTTCTCAGGCCACGCTTCATGCACAAATTCCAACACCCTCACCAAATTGTCATCTGCTCTTAATGCATTTAACGACTCCTCCGTAGTGATTATTCCTTCGTAATTGACAAATATGGTATCAGTAGTCTCTCATCTCACCATTTTCCTTTTCATTCATCATCAATCTGGAGGCATGATCAGCGAACACATTATTTTTCCAGACACAACCACAATTTTACATTTGTGTCCTTGCATTCTTGCAACCCAGCACGCCACCCTTCTTGAAACATTTTCTACATCTTTCCTCTCAATTATCTCTTTTAAAGGTTTATGATCTATTCTGATCACAAATTCAGAACCTCACACAAAGTTTTAGAATTTATCAACTGTTCACTGGCACGCTAGTGCCTCCTTTTCCACTAGTGAATAATTATTTTCAGAACCTCTTAACATTATCGATGCATGAGTCATTAACAATTCTTCATCATTCTCTCCTATTTGTGACAACACTGCCCCAATGCCAAAATCACTTGCTTCAACCGATATCACACATTTTCTCCATGTGTTAAGCATAGCTAAAGGCTTTGCCATATCTATTTACTGCTTTATCTTCTGAAATTCCTTCTCACATTCCACACACCAGTTAAATTCCACAACTTTTCGCAAAAAATGTTTAATCTTTACTACCTTATCGGCAAAACCACCAACAAATTTCTGGTAGAATTCTACCATACCTAAAAATGATCTTAACTCAGCCTTTCCTCTTGGCGATTTCACTTTCTTGATCCCATCGACCATATCTTTCTTGGGCTTTAAGCCTTCTCTAGAAATCTCTTATCCTAGGTATTCCATACTTTCCTTCCTAGAAAAACATGTTTCTGGTCTCAAAGTCGCTTCTCTCTCACCCAAAATCTTTACCACTCTCTCAAGATTTGCATCATGACTTTCCAGATCATTCCCACACACCAATATATCATCCTCAAAGCAACATAATCCAGGGACACATTTCAACAACTTGTCCATTACTTTCTGGAATACCGATGAGGCCCATACTAACCCAAATGGAATTCTCTGATACTGAATTATTCCCTCATGTGTGACAAATGCAGTGAGTTTCTTGAGTTATCATCCAGTCTGATTTGATGTTATGCAGAAGACATATCCAACTTTGAGAAGAATTTTTCCTTTCCCATCGTAGACAACATCTCTGCCATATTTGGCAACAGGTGTCTTTCTGTAACAACACATTCATTTAGTGCCCTTAGATCTATGCACAATCTCAAATACGAATTGGATTTTTTAACTACTACAATAGGCGATACCCATTCTGATCTCCTCGTTTCCTCAATCACACGTGCTTCCTTTAACTTCCGAAGTTCATCACTCACGCCAATTCTCAAAACCGACCTGAATTTTGCCACAATAGGTTTACACCCTTCTTTTAATACTATCTTATGTATCATCCCTTTTACACAACCAATTTCTTTTGAAAAAACCTTGGGATTTTCCTGAACAATCCGTAAATCATCTCCCCCATGCGCAACATGTAATACTTGTTCAACAGCATTTGGATCCAGCTTTATACAGAGACCGTTTTGTTCCCTCCAAACAAGTAAAGTTTTCCCACTTTGGGTGACATATATCTTCCCTTTCATCTCTCGCCCTTTAAATTTGAAAGTGGCTACAAAGTATTTCAAAATATCAATTTTGGTCAAATTGTATCCACCTGGTCTCTTATCCGATGGTAGCAATTCCATGACATCTCCTCCAACCACTTCCTCATAAAACCTCCCACGACATAAGAGATAATTTGGCACCTGAGTCTGCCATCATCTTCACTTATCTGTCATACACTCATATATCAGCATATGGACTATCAAACTTGTACTCTTCCTCACATGCTACCATGTTGACTGTAACAACTTCAATAATGTCCTCCTCTGATGATGATTGGTATGATTCATCTGACACACAAAATACCTTCTTCTCCCTTGATGTGGGATAGTTTTAGCAACAACTTGCAAAATATCCCCACCTCTTAGATTCATTACAATTTACCTTCCTCTCTGGACATGCTAGTGACACTGAAAAATGTGCAGCACTTCCACACCTGAAACATAACCTCTTCTCAGGTTTAAAATGTTTCATCATTTTACCTCTCCCTTCCACACGTTCATGCTCCTTTTGGGTGTAATTCTGTCCACTTTTCTTTTTCACCCTTTTACTATTTCCACACCCATCATTCACTCTCAAAATGTCAGTTAATAATAACTTGCTATCCTTTATAGCTAATTTGGAAACACACACCATTGTGTGTTCCACTCTCTTGCTATAGATCTGGATTGTCTTTTAAACAAATCTCTTCTCTAATTTTTTCATTGCATCCATATATAATAAACTGATCTCTTATATGATCCTCCGACTTTTCTCCAAATGTGGAATTAACTGCCAACTGGCGTGAGGCTGTCACATACTCTTCAACCGATTCCCCTTCCTGTTGGTGTCTTGTCCCAAACTTGTATCTTTCTAACACTACTTGTTCTTACTTCAAAATGAAGATCTAATTTTAACAGAGCTACCTCAAACTCTACAAGTCTATTTCAGGAACCTCAGATAATGTTTCATATATTCACAGCCTTTCAAATCCCAAAAGGTGCATTAAAAGAGATACTCTTCTTTCAGCTGAAATTTAATTTGCACACACTGCTTTTATGTAGTGCAAACATCCTATTTTCCACGCTGCCCACTTCACTTTAACATGCCCTGGACTTGCTAAAAGTATTGGTGGACCTGATACACCTGCTACTGCCATTGCCCCCACTTGCCTTGTGTCGTTACCACAATACTCTCTCTGCTTTGAATATTTTTACCAAAGATATAAATATAACACGGCCACGATAGTGGCCGTGTGGTTATGGTTAAGTTGCTGATCCCATAGGAAGAGCACTTTTTGGGTGGCTTATAACTTTGCTCCCCCTGGACGAATCCTCATTAAACTTTGCAAAAAAAAAAGTACATGGCCCACTCTGAATTTGTTTGCAAAGTTTAGTGAGGTTTGGTCCAGGGGGGGCAAAGTTATAGAGGGGGTCCCAAAATGTCTTTTTTTCCCATAGACTGAATGGGGGAAAAACGGACGGCTACAGATCAAACCGCTGGACGGATTTTCACCAAAAATGTACTTCCACACTGTCCACGAAGTACAGATCTTATTGTGAAGTGAGTACGGGTTCTTGGACACGTCATTATGCTGCGTGCCAGCATATGTTCATGTGGCACTCTCCGGAAGGTCTGCAATGAAGTCAGATATTCATAAACATTATGGTTAAGTTGCACTAATAAAATCCTATGAAATTCAATGAAAATACTTTGTTAAGGGGACGTTATGGTTAAATTGCACAACTAAAAATCTATGAAATTCAGTGAAATTTTTTTTTAAGGGGATGTTATGGTTACCTTGCGCTAACAACCTATGAAATTCAGTGCAAAAACTTTGTTAAAGGGACATTATGGTTCCAAGTAAAACTGAAAAACCCCTTAAATTCGCCATTTATGGTAAGCTAAGCAACCCTAATTCACGCTACCACCGTGCACTGCTAAGACTAACACCCAGGACATCAAAGATGGCATCACAAATATTTTGATTGGTATGCTGCTCACGTTGCTCTCTATTTATTCAACGTCGCATCTAAGCCGTTACCTAGCAACGCGACAATGCTTAGTTAGGATTAGTTTAAATTTCCCTCAATGTTGCCGCTCCTCCTCTGCTCTTTCACTCTTATCCTCAGTTCAGCTTCTTCTTCGCTCTCCCTCCTACACTGTTTCCTTTCTTTCCACGGTTGTAAGCACCGTTGATGCGACCGCACCAACACTCCAAGCCGAACGGCCCAGCTTGTTGCGTAGCAACACTGCCCAAATAATAACACAGTCCACACCGATAAGTCCACCGTGTTTTGGGTCCGGGGCCAACCTCCTATGCAGGCCCCAAGTAAGCAATGGCAGGATTGTAGCATTTCCCACCACTGTTGTGAGTCCCTGCTGTTAATCAGCAGATCATGTTCACCACATTGGGTAAGGCCGGAAATCCTTTCAATTATTTTTACAGCTCTGCTAAACAATCCACTGTCCAGCGTGTATCTTTCTCGCCTTCTGGCAGTGAAGAAATGCGATCCTCAACTTCGTGTTCACACACTGATACAAAAGTCAGCAGCGTAATTGCAACCAAAGCAGGCACCTTCCATCAGACCTTATCTAGCTGTTATAATTCCTTCTGGTGGATGGTGGGGGGGGGGGGATCTTCATTGCTACTCTAAAGAAGGATCTCAGTCTGTCGAGTTTCCACAGAACATAACCTTTATTCTTTTCAGGTATTATCCTTAAGACCCCCAGTACATCCTTCTCCAACACTTTAAGAGCCAATTGAACTTTCTTCTGCGAATAAACATTCCAACACTACCTAAGTATTCTATATGACATAGTGAGGCTGGCATTCCAACCTAGCATTCCACAATTTAAAGCAATCGCTATACAACACAACACATGGGAACGCAAACCACCAAATGGTAGGTTGATGTCGTGCAAACAATAATTTAAACATACAAAGCGAAAAAACAGTGTTCACGCCCAGGGATTAGTACACCAAATGTGTGTTGTGTCAATATAGTCTTTAGACACCACCAAAAATAGAGTTTACAGTTACGTATATCACACGTTCCACACCTTATGAACTAAACAGATACAGTATGGTAATTAATACAATTGTTCGACCCTTCACATGGGTACACATTGTTTTCACAGGACAGGGGTATGGTGCGTTGTGATAGAGGAGGTTCTTGTCATTCCATGAGAAGACTAGTAAGCAAACAATATCTAGTCATGTTATAGGTCAACACACAGTATTGTCGGCCCTAATTGCAGGCTATTTGTATCCAAGGAAGTTCTTTCCAGATTTCAGAGAGGGCCTTTGTTAGATTGTAGCCAATGATAGGTGTAACATTTAGTAATAAATGTGGAAAAGGGAGGGGTAGCCTGTTTCCTTGTGTTTATAGTTTGACATGTTCCTTCCC
The DNA here is from genome assembly GCF_040938575.1 of Ambystoma mexicanum. NCBI lineage: Eukaryota > Metazoa > Chordata > Amphibia > Caudata > Ambystomatidae > Ambystoma > Ambystoma mexicanum. The sequence continues at coordinate 835,402,544 of NC_090937.1, read as the reverse complement.
CTTATGAGACAGGTTCCCCATTAATAAAAAAAAGTGGGAAGTACCCATATGTATTTCATATATCTGGTTCTTACACGATTGCCATGTTCCTGGGTCTTTACTATTAGTGGAACAAGATTGGACGGCACACTGTATGCCTCATTGTGGTAATTGACAACTTCCAGGGGGACATGTCTCCATGCTTCAGGGCAGTGTGTATATATGAGGTTATCATGGGTGCACTGTACGTATATGGACACAGAGTACTATAGCCAGGTGGCATGTTCACTGTTGTGACCATTTTAATTGTGTAGCCAACACATATGCATTTTTCATGCTTAGGTGTATATGCAGGATGTCGATTGTTGTGCATGGTGTTGCGGTGGGTTTGCATTTTATGTGAGCTGTGATAAGCATATCACTTTTACTGATAAAGTGTTCATGTGTATTAATTCATGGTGGAGCTTCATTGAGGAAGGCAAGGTGCTCTTATTTTGACTGACTTGCCAATAGGGCCATGTGGACATGGATGTGGAAACAAGGGAGGACAAAACAGCGATCTTACTAGGCCTTGTGGTATTCAGATTGCGCAAGTGCACGGAAGAGGGAAGGGGAGAAGTGCCGGGGGAAGGGGAAAGTGCAGTTAACTCCCAAGTGCAGCCAGCGGGTGACTTATAAGTTCAGAGAGAAGGGACTGTAGGGTTGCAGATACAGGCCCGTAACTGATGGGGAAACTGGAGGTAGTGCAAGGGCAACTGGACATGCAGGAGCCTGGGTCCAAGTTCAGAGGGTGACCAGGTGACTGACCAGTGTGAAGAGCATTCAGGTGCATCAGCAGGGGAGAGGAAGAGAGAAAGCAGACACGAAAAGTAAGGTCTTGAGTTGCTTCCGAAACCAGAGGTGGTTCTGCTCAAGTTTGAGAGAAGCAGGGAGGCTGTTTCAGACAGAGGCCCCAGCAGGGGAGAAAAATCTGCCCCCAACTCTCTGCTTTGAGAAGCGTCTGACCCTCAGAGAGTTGGATGAGCCTGGAGCTCGAGAAGGAAGATGTTCTGGAAGAGAAAGTTGGGGGTAGAGCGGTCCCAGACCCCAGAAAGCCTTGTGGACAATGCAGAGGGTCTTAAACTTGATCTTTGCAGCCACAGGGAGCCAGTGAAGACATTTCAGAGTTGGAGAGATACAATCCCTAGACTTGAGGCCAAAGACAAGTCTCACAGTCCTGTTTTGGATTAGTTGTAAAGGTCAAAGAGTAGAGGCAGGAAGATTTAGAAAGAGGCTGTTGTAATAGTCCAGCATAGAGAGGACCAGAGCTCTGGAGACAGTGAACCTCTGGGGGAAAGTGTGAAAATGCAGAATACCTTTGAGGAGGTGCAGCTGATACTTTGACTTCTTCTTAGAGACGTCCGAGATGTGAGGAGAAAAGGTGAGGGTGGAGTCAAAGATGACACCAAGGTTCTTAGCCTCACAAGAAGGAGCAGAAAAAGGGCCCAGAGTGGGCAGCCAGAGAGAGCGAGAAAAGGAGGGAGTGGGTGTCCCAATGAGGAGGATCTCAGTCTTAATGGCATTAAGGTAGAGATCATTGGTGACACACCATTCCTGAATTGAGGACAGACAGTCTGGTATGAGAGAATAAGCAGAGGTGGCTGGGGGGAGCCTGAAAGAGAGCTGAGTGTCATCTGCATAACATTGAAAATAGGAGCAGAAAGTAGGGATGCAGTGGGCAAGAGGTGCCAGGTAGTGGTTAAAAAGCCAGCGGGTAGACTTGGGGGAGGATGTGGGTAGACGCTGTGGAAGACAGATTCATTGTAAATAATGGTGTGGGTCTCTTTCATGAGAGGTATAAGTGTGTTAGGCAGTGGAATGTTGATGGTAATGGTGTTGCTGACCCTGTGGTCATGGACTGAGATGGACTGTGTTCCGATGGCTGTCATATGAACCGGTATAGTGAAAATGTGGACAGGCCCTTGCTTTGTATGGATAGTAGGGATAGTGATATGTTTATGTTGTAATGAACGTGTAATGAACATGGATTTTTTCATCTGAGTGGGATAGCCTTGTAGATGATACTTCCTATTTTGATGATGATCTGTGTTTTGAAGCAATGATGTCTCCATGTGACAAGTTGTAAAAGCTTGCACTCCTATCTGTTGTAAACAAGTGGTCTCCATGTGGCCTTTCAGAGGGGAATGGGATGCATGAAATTAGGAGTAGTGTGATGAAGGGAATTTCAATGATCTTTCTTTAGCTGGGATGTGCAAATCTTGTATGATATTGCCTGCACATTGCTGGTCATGTATTTCCTGGTTTATTGTAATGTGGACCTGGAAGCAGTGGTGTTGCTCGTTTTGGGAGACAAGTATCATTGCACGGTGTAACATCTGAATATGTAGTTGTGTGGGATGTGAACTGCATCAAACTAACTTATGCTTGCATGAAACTTCCTTTCCTTGTTCTCACTGCTCATCCCTATGCCAGCCAACATAAGGGTAGTGCTTAATTACTGCTGTATAATTCATGAGTGTGGAACCGAGGATCATGAATTTGCTAATGCATATGGCTGTCTATTCACACATTAGATGTGCAACCTGAATCTGCTTCAATAACCCTCTCTATCTCTGTGACTGTGGACCAGACAGAACATCTGCACCGTTTTTTGTATATCCTGCTCACAGGCACCATCAAGAACATGGTCCAAAATGAATTGCATGACAATAATATAAGTTAGTTTCTTGTACACCTGCCACTAGTGCATGAGGACTGATGATCCCCTACATGCACTCATCTAGAGAACATGCATGCTGAGTTGTCAAGGTAATTGTTAGTCATACAACATCCCACACAGGCTACAGGTCGTCATCCATATTGACCACAGTTTGTTTATGGAAGATGTGGACAGCCACCCCTCTAAGTCGCTATGATACAAGCACATTCCCCCTTATGTGCTTCTGCACCACAGGGTTGTACTTGGTAGTGTTGGCCAGCTTTCCACTTTCAACTACTGATACCAAGCACTTTACCTTAATGTCACGAACACAGAAGGTCCATCAGTGTCAAGGTGTGGAATTCTGTGACTTCTTTACCACAGAGTATGTGATTAGGTTCCACACCATATTCCTCAGTGTTTTCCATGTCATTGTCTATACAGTATCAAGTGACATTAGGAAGTTGTTGAGGACATTTTCCACACTCTGACCAAGCATAGTACACTTTGGGCCTCATTATAACTGTGCCGGTCTGGGAACAACGCTGCCGGGATGTCTACGAGCACCATTGTTACTGGACCGGCAAAGAAATAATCAGCGGGCGGATGCCGTCCCACCCGCCTGGGTCAGACCTGCTGGGCAGGACGATACCCGCTCGCAGAGTTCTCACAGGAGCACCGGCATCATTGTTAATGGTGCTGGTGCTCAAATGTCCCCATTCCTATGGAGTCAGATGGGACTCAATGGGAATGGGGACTAACAAAATTACTGCCTGAGTTCCCGGCCACCAGACTTGGAATAGCCCAGTGGCACTGGGTAGTCACGTGCCGGTAATTCATTACGAATCCGGCTGCTACCTGCTGGATTTACCTGCATGGCTGACCCGTAATGAGGCCACGTTTTTTCAACACAGTATGATGTTTCCATCCCCTTCATCCTCGTGGACACACTTGAGACACTGTGACATGTAATTGTGATTGCACTGTAAGTGTGGCAGTATATGAGTATTCCGCTCAACATGAGTCGCACCACGCACTTCATCCACATACATGGATAAGTACACGTATAGCAATTAGTGACTTTCAAGTGTTGGGTGCAAGGGTTCGCCTGTGTTACATCCTCCATTCATAGCTCTATGTTTATGCTAATACTATGACTGAACATCCTATCAATGTCCCACAGGGTGTGCTGAGCATGTAGACCTCCCTGCATCTGAGCGTATACACAATTTTGGTCTGGCATCTCCATACCCTCAAACAAGGAATGCCTCATCCTCTGTTATGTAGTCAAAATAGGATAATAAATGACCATGCATGTGCAATTAAGATAAGCATCTAGCACACCCAGTGAAGAAATGTCCAATGGAAAGTGCTTTTTCTGAAAACCCACCTTTCACAAACAGAGCAACAAATGGGTGTCCAGTTGAGGCCATACCTCTTTGCATGCAGTATGTACACAGCACACGTAGAGAGAGCATATCAATAGACTGGTGTGATTCATGATTCAGTGGCTGTTGTGGGTGCACATTCACATGACTTCTCAAGTGAACAAGTGATCATCTATGTACCATGGCAGGCACATTGTCCATGCTGACCATGCTCACTCTAACCATGCATCTGGAATTTACAACTGCAGCAGTTGTTCATGAGCTGACATTCAACCACTGCTCCTCACTCTCGTCACTTTAGCCTTAGCACTGATGCCTGTGTAGTGATTTAATTGTGATGTGAGCAATAGTTGTCCACTACTGGTTTCTTCAGTACTGGCCCAATGTTTCGTTCTAGGTTCCTCCTTGATGATCTTGGGAGTATGCACTTGCCTTATAATAAGATATGATATGATATGTATGTATAACTTCCCTATACACAAGTGTTCCAAGGCGCGATGAGGCAAGGCAGGGCAAACAAAGGGAGTACCAGACAACAATCTTACTAAGCCTAGTGACTATTTTAAGCAAGTGCAGGGGAAAGAGAAGGAGAAAAGTGCCAGTGTAAGGGGGGGAGCAAGTGCAAGACACATGATCAAACATCAAAGAACAAGTAGTGCGGCCAGGAGGTGGCAGTGCAAGTTTAGGTGCATAAAAGTGTCTCATGAGTGCAGTTACGAGGGACTGTAGGGATGCAGATACAGACCCAAGTGCAGGGTTGCCAGGAGGCAGTGCAGGGTTTGAACTGGGAGGGCAGGGATCTGGGCACGTGGTTTAAAGGGTAGCCAGGTGACCAGTGCAGTATCAGACAGGAGATCAGCAGGGAAGAGGAAGAGAGAAGGCAGAAGCAAAGAGGAAAGTCTTGAGTTGCTTCAGGAGCCGGAGATGGTTCTGCACAAGTTTCAGAGAGGCGCGGAGGCTGTTCCAGAGGGAGGCACCAGCCGAAGAGAGAGATCTTCCCCCAACGTGTTGCTTGGAAAAGCGACTGACCCTCAAGGAGTTGGAGGTGAAGGAGTGAAGAGCTGGAGTAGGAATATACTTCCCAAGAGAACGTTGGAGATATTGTGGTCCCAGGCCCCAGAAGGCCTTGTGGACAATGCAGAGGAGGCCAATGACAAGTCTTGCAATCCTGTTCTGGACGAGCTGCAGACGACGGAGAGTAGAGGCAGCCCAATTTAAAAAGAGGCTGTTGCAGTAGTCCAGCCTAGAGAGAACCAGAGCTCTGGAGACAGAGAGATTCTGGGGGAAGGAGAGGAACGGAAGAGTACCACTGAGGAGGTGCTGTTGGTAGTTTGACTTCTTGGAGATGTTAACACCAGGACTTTTCAAGCATAAGCAAGTGAGCACAGAAACAGAGTTGCTAAGCTACCTGGTCAAATGTTCTCCAACATGGGAATATAGAAGGATTTCAAGGACAGTAGATTCACCTTTCCACATACAATTCTCCAGAATGCTAATAGTTGTACAGGGTGCAAACGTGTGCTGCAATGGCATTTTAGGTGTACCTTCACCAATTGATTGTACATGTGGATGAGATCAAAAGCAATAGGAGTCCTCCAGATGGCTGTTCATCCCCTCTAAATTAATGGCCTCCCATTCCCTCGTGTGAACTGTTTCACTTGAAGGCTAAAGGACCCCAGAGTAGCATCCCAAACCATCAACCTTTGATATGTGTTGAGGATGAATGGCTGAAGGTGATCCAAGGAGAACACCTGAAGCAGGTGCTTGTCCTCAAACAATCAGCAGATCATCCTGATCATGTAAGAGATTGATGTAGTGTAGTTCATGGAAGACACAGCCCAGATGGGCAGGTGGTGACAAAACTAAGGTCTGTGGTGAGATCTGACTCATGGAAACACCAGGTACATGGCTGGCATGTTTCCCTGCACTAACTACCATTGTAGGGCTGACACCTCCATCCTACAGTGCCAGACCCCCAGCCTCTTCGACACCTGCTCTGGTTTGTGAGAGTGTACGGAGATCCATAACTTTTGCATGTGAGAAATAACTCCTATTGACTGCAGTTCCTGAGTCTGGGCCAGCATAGAGTCCTGCTGTTGATAAACCAACACCAATTGTACTAGAGTGGGGGCACAATTGGTGTATTTCTGAGTGTAAGGGATAATGAGGGTACTTGCAGTAGTGCGTTGTCCAGATAGGGGTGTGGACAAAGACCCTGGATTGAAGGATTGGGTATTCCTCAAGAATCTCTGAGCAAAGCTGTTTCAAGAGGCCTTCTTTCAGACATTTCACATTTCCTTCTACAGCTGGTGTAAGTGCTGTGAGGAGGAAGTGTGGGTATAGTGATCTTGTGGCTTGGGGGTGCATGATTGTCAGGGCAAACCTGATAGTGTAATTACTGTGAGGAGGAAAAGTGGGTTTAGTGGTCATGTGGCTTGGGGGTGCATGATTGTGAGGCTGCACCTTGATAGTGTAAGTACTGTGAGGAGGAAGATGGGTGTAGGACCAATGTGGATTAGGGCTGCATGATTGTGAGTTTGCGCCTTGATAGTGTTAGTACTGTGAGGAGGAAGTGTGGGTGTAGGTGTAATGTGGCTTAGGGGTGAATGATTGTAAGATTGTACCTTGATAGTGTAAGCACTGTGAGGGAGAACAGTTGGTGTAGTGGTCATGTGGATTAGGGCTGCATGATTGTGAGATTGTGCTTTGATAGTGTAAGTACTGTGAGGAGTAAGAGTGGGTTTAGGAGTGACGTGATTTGTGGGTGTGTGATTATGAGGTTGCGCCTTTATAGTGTACATACTGTGAGGATGACGAGTGAGTGAAGTGGTGATATGGCTTGGGGATGGATCATTTTGTGTTTGCTCCTTAATAGTATAAGTAGTGTGAGGTGGAAGAGTGATTGTAGGGTCATGTGGCTTGAGGGTGCATGAGTGTGAAGGAGCACCTTGATATTTTAAGTACTGAGACGAGGAAGTAGAAGAGCTGCATTAATGGAGATTACCAGTAAGGTATCCGACCATTACTTCTGTATGATTGCCCAGAGCATCTCCCATTTAGTGCTTCCCACCGCAGTGCAATGCTGCTCCACAACACTATCCTGTTCTACGATGGGATGTGTTTTGGGCGCGACCAGCACAACACATGTTCCTTTACTATATTACTTTTTGCGCAGCATCACTTCTGTGAATCAGTTCCTGCACAATGTGTTTGTGGCACGGAACCTTACCTTGGGAGAAAACACTTTGCGCAAACTTAGCGCTTTGTTGGTAAATCATACCATGTACATCTTTGCATGACTACCTGTTTATTTGCTATAATAATGTCGTCAGCCTCATACATATGTAGCTCGACCTGTGCATAAAATGTTCATGGTATTTCTATTCTCATAAATATATGTGCTAGCAGAATTATCCAAGGAACACTACGGGCTATTGTGCTGCTCCGCCAGCAATAGCCATCTCCTCATGCATATGCAATACTGAGCCGTGGGCTCCCCAGGAGAAGAGGCAAGTGTACAAAGTAGGCAACACATTTTCCGTGTATAATGTAAGTACCCTGGTGTTCAGAAAATGAGATACATTTTTCATTTTGCCATAATGCATTTCAGTAATGTTTTTATTATAAGGTGTTTTTGCACTGTAGAGTGAAGGGTATGTTTGATATTCTCTTCCCTCGTTTGATTTGTGTAGTGCTTGTCTAGACAACATGTTCTGAAAAAACATACTTTGTATGCATTTACTTACTACACATCGGCCAGCAAATCTCTTGTGCAACATTCTTCAAAGAAACGAGAGTAAAAAGTTCAGAGCTTATGGCTTCACAACCGAATAATCTGAAAATGTTTCAACTAATAAACAGGATTATGCATTTCGTGGTAGCGCTCAGAAGGACCGCATTTCACACAAAAAGAAGGTTGTGTGCAATATTATTAATGCTACAGGGAGTATAGCAACGCATATCGCAGCGAGTCCTTGAAAAAAGACATCATAGATCACACATTACTATAGACAGATCTATTATAAAGGAAAGTGGAAGGAAATATGTTTGTGACTCTCTCTTTCTTTTGATTCTCTATTCACTTACTTCTCACACCACATGTGTTACTCCCATATGTCACTGCTCTCGCGCTGCACCCAATGATCTTTTCTCTCATCTGAGAAGGTTCTACACTTCAGCTCTCACTCTTTGTCCACTCGTATTTACCTCTTCTTCACCTCGTTGTATCAACCCAAATCCCCTCTATGCTTTCTAGTGTGCTCTCCTTTTCTTGATCTGAGTCTCAGACACCCTTCTTTAGCCTCTTTAATTTATTTTCACCTTATCCGTCTATCCATCCCATCAGCCATCTTCTTCCAATTCGTACACTCCTCTCTCACCCAGACCTACTCCTTCTCTCTGTCCCTCTCGCTCTACCTCGGTCTCTCTCTCTTTCTCTCTCTCTCTCTCGCCCACACAAACACACATCTCATCTCGCCTATATCCACCTCTTTCAACACTCCCCCCCTTCTCTGCCCTATTGGCAGAGCCAGGGCGAGTAGTGCGGGTAGACACGTCCCTTTGTCCCTTCATCTGCGCATGGTCCATCCTCCTTCCTCCCACTGTGTTGGAATTTTCCTCTGTTGACTTTGGGGTAAGGAAAGAAAAATAGTAAAATGTACTTCTCGAATGTGCAAATGTATGCATGTTTCTATGCAAGTGCAACTAAGCCTGAGACCTTCCTGCCTGTGTGCCAGACTTGTTCTTCCAGAGCACTGCATGCGCCCCAGCCAGACCCAGAGAAGAAAGAAGCAGCAGGTTGTGAGGATGTTTAAAATTAATAAAACAGTGGTACTATGCATCTGTGTTTGAATGTAATTAAATGTGCCTAAGCGAGTTTGACCGTGAACATCTGTGTCTACCCATGTATATATGTTTGTGTGAGTGCTTTTCTTTCTGTGAGTCTGATTGACTGGCCAGTGTGCAGTTGAGTAACTTTGCTGAAAATGTTGGTGGGGACAGGAGTGGGGTTGAGGGAGGGCGGGTGGTGGCTCTTAGGGATCGTTTTGGCCAAATTGTTTGAAAGAATTTGGTCGAATGGTAGATTTGACTGAATTCGGTCACCTCCATTAGATCGAAGCCGAAGATACCGAACATGAAGAGTTGGGGTTGCAGGTGTGTCCCCCGCTCCACATGTTCGGTATTTTTGGCTTTGGCGGTTGCAGGGGTGTCCCCTGCTTCCTCATCATTGGTGGCAGGGGACCCAACAAAAAAAAGAAGAAAAAGGGACCGTGCAGCGTCAGATCTGACCCGTGTTAGATGGATGGATCTGACGCTGCAGGGTACAGAAGAGGCGGCGGATGGAGAAAAGGTAAGTGGGGGGGGGTTCTGGGTGTACTGGCGGTTTGGGGGGACATGGGTTTGGTTTTTTGTACCGAGGTAAAACGTATTTGCAGCTAAAATGACTACGTCAATTCTGCCGTGATTTTGTACCTCGGTCAAACAACCAAAATCCTTGAGGGATAGATAACACTAAACTACTACAACACAAGAGTCCATTGCTGACGCTCTTTTATAACTTTCATAAGACTGGTGGCATATTTTTGAAATTCAATTGGGCCCCCACACATCTTCAGCCAGCCTGCCATGCACCCAGTGACACAACATAACATTCACAAACTTAATTCCAATAGAAAGAAGAAAATCCCTCACACTTCTCACTTGGTAAATGCAGCTCTACAACATGTTTTACAAAAGATTATTCGGTTTTAGTAATGCTTGAGTTAAAAGTCATATAGTCTTAAGTGGGCTTGTTAAGTCCAGTTTATTTTCTTGTGCAAAAGAACAGCCAACACGTGTTTCGACATGATGTCTTTTTCAAGGCTATTAAATTCTTGATGCATTACCAGATTTGATAGTTGAAGCGTCCTGTAAGGAATCACCTCCAAAACTACCATCTACGTATGTCAGGTCCCTCACCCTGTCTGGCTACTGAACTGGGTGTTGCAGGGCCTTGCGCCTGTGCTGCCATACTAGCAGCAGCACTTCCAGGGGCAGCAGCGCAGAGAATCGCTTTCCGGCTTTGTGTTTGTGCGACACACAGACAGGAACTAGGAAGCTCATTCAGCTGGCAGGTTTCTGTCTGGAGGTGCAGTGGGGGCACAATCATCACATTCAGGGCAGTGGGATGCCCTGCGTCTGGAGGTGCATGAGTGCGAGGTTAGGTCGGTGTAACATGAGACGTGGCCCAGGCGGCATTTGAAAGCAGAGCAGGGGTACTTTTTTTTGTTTTTTTATAATTTTTAATTGTGTTTGTGTATGTTTGTTGGGGGGCTGGGCTGCTGGCAGACCCTAGTGAGGGCGCATGTCACACTTGGACAATGTGAGCAGAGTTCACAGTACACATTAAGGCCCTAGGTATGAAGACACACAAACAATAACAAATGGTGCATTCTCTGTGGCAAGCCACAGCTCTACAACACCTCTAAGATTAATCTAGCCACTTTTCAGATGCTACTAAAGCACCACCATCCTAATTTCAAAATGAAGTTGGCGAAAGGTGCGCCCTCCCCAAGTAGAGTGGAAAGAGTCAAACTGAGAAACCCTGTGACCCAAAACTGTTGTACTCTGCAAATTCTGTGAAATGAAGCTGAGTGCCATACGGCTTCCAAATATGGTGAACCTTTCTTAAGCAGTTTTTGCTCTCAGTGCGCAGAAGGAACCATATGGGATTTTGTGTTAAAAGCACACGTTTAAGAGCCCTTCCCCTGCCGCCAAAAATAATCTTCACCAAACTGGCAAAAAGTATTTAGAGTTTTGCAGACACTTTTTAAGGACAGTTTGGTGCAAATGAGTAAATGAGTGTCATGGTTCAGATTACAGGCCACCAAAAACTGCTTCACTTACCAAACTAAGCAGGGGAGTATCCAGCATTGTAAGAGTGTGGGGGTGGAGGGGGATGAGCACCGAAATGCAGTGTGTGGAATTCCACATGGTCTCATTGGCATTCCCAAACTGCCCACCCCTGGCCCAATCTACTTTTTGGGTAACCATAGTGGAAGATGGCATTTTAACACACACCAAAAAAAATAAAACTGCAGGATCATTCAAGATGCACAAAACTCATCTATTAGAGCTCTGTCCAAGCCCTCTCAGGAAAAATACATGCAGACTTCCTAATTATTATATGGATTGCACCAACAGAAATGACTTCACAGAAAAGGACATTGAAAGGCACATCATCAGTCTTTGATACTTGGAGGCACCATGGAAGTGACTTTAGAATAAGTTGCCATAAATGAGCCAAGTGACAAATAACTTTGTGGTGCAAAATACCTAAATTGCACTATAGTTATATGTGGAGCAACTCTATAGTCATTAGGCTTTTCCATTATAATACCACGATACATTAATATAAGCTTTGAAGTGAATCAGAATCACTTGCAGAGATGCAGAAAAGGCACAATGTGATTAAATGATTTGCTCACACACTTGGTTAAATGGTGAAACTGGGATGTGGACAATTTAAGCGACCGCGCACATCTTTCCAGGTTTAGTTCATATAGATATTTATTAAGGTTTTGCGTTACATTTCATGTGCTTAAATAATTATTTATAGCAATGCCTTGGAAGCAAACCACATTACATAATAAACTAGCCTTTCATAGTAAACTAACCATACACTATATTCGTTGTCATAGAAATATGTTGAGCAATGGGAGTATGGCTTAAATCATAATAGCATCATGTAGATTAATAAGAGCCTAACAAATCCCCCTTGGGTTTGAAAGGCATAGTCATTATTTCATAAAGCATGCAACATCATGCACCCTTCTCACTTCTGATCACTCCTTCACATGTCTAAAGGGACAAACGTCACTGCTAATAGTACCCCCCTCTCTCCCATCAGTGCCTTATGGCCCACATTTTAATGCTCTGTTCATACAGAGCAACGTATGGTCTCCCATGCCCTCCCTCCAAAAGATGGGGGGGACAAAAAGGCATTCTACAGAAGTTGGGGGGGACAAAACTCCCTGTCCCCCTCCTATAATTACGCCCATGCCAGTGTGTGTGGGTGTGTGTGTGCGCACCTGCGCAACGTGCGGGCTGACGTGTTTGTTTGACATGGGGCATGGTCTGTACCAGGAATTGTATTTGCATGTGCAATACAAGCGTATTACGTATGTGGGACTTTATTACATTGATTTAAAGCAGAGATTCTGACATATGACTCGGATGCCACTTCATGAAAGTGATGTACAGTATTGCACTACTTACATGAACTGACTTTGGTGTGAACAATCAAAGCCATTTGAAGTACAAATGCTGGCATAGATTTTGGGTCTAGCACCATGGAAGTGATAGACATTCGGCATGCTGTCGTATGTTGGCGTGGCTTAACAAAAGTGTTTTTTTTTACACTGGTACTGATGGCATATAGTGTGGCTGTAGCATCATGAAATTGATAGACAACACTGAGGCTGTGACATCAATGCCATTTAGAGTAGGGATGTCGACATATATAATGGCCACAGCTTCATGATCTTGATCTATAGCAGCAATGCTGATATATATTTCTGGTACATCTTCGTGAAAAAGATTTGCAGTATATTTGCAGTGGCATTGTTGACATATATTTTGAGCACAGGTGGCATCTAGTCCATTTGTTAATGTGCCATCTTAGAGAACTTAATTGTAAATGTATGGCTTCTCACCCCATAATATTGGCAGAAGTTCTGTACATTGAATCATTTCAACACATTATTTGAATCATTTTCTTTGGGGTAGAACACCCCAAACTGTCCTACATTATTTTGGGCTCCCTCGATATGCTTGGTTGCTTGCATTAATTTAGGGGATGTTGATGACCTTCCACGGAAAATAGTCCCCAGCTGCAACTGACGTTGAATCATTTGGAATGCTGTAACACCATCAGGGGCTGCCAGCACGCCTTCCACCAAAAGCTGCCTCTGCTACTGCAATACTAATAGCTCTCCACCTGTCTTCCTCTGCTGCCTCACATTCCTCTAACCCATTCCCCTCGTCCCTTCTTCGATCTCTCTAACCCCACTGTACATCATCCTTCTGCAAATGACACATCATCTTTTTACATCCACAAGCACATTCTGCTCTTTCTCACTTACTTTGAAGAATCATGTCATCCTACGTTTGCTTACTGTGCTCTGTAACGCTCGCTTAGTGAGTATGCTGAATAAACCCCGTTTCACTATCACGCCGTCTTTGCAGTAACATGGTTGCACTGTTGAAGACTTCTCAGGTGATTCCAATGTCAGGCAGCTGCAATCCATGCAGTCCTGGGCTATTCCTTGCACTGAGAGGAATGAAGTTCCTCAATTACAACGCGAAAAACAAAACTACAACTAAAAGGAATCTATTAAGTAAGGCATAATAGTCGGTCCACTCTGCAATGCCAATCTTAGGTGATCTTCCACTACTTCTATTTTTACCAACCCATGTTTCCTCATGGTAATCAAGGACACACGATAGTTCTGTTTCATCGCATTCAAAGAAAGATATACTATTATATTCATGCATGCTGCTGCAACCTTTTTACATGGAACAAATGTTAAGGTGCATCATTTTTGCATGCTAAACTCAAGCTCAGAGTCATTCATGTATCTTTCCTTTCTCCTTTTCTTTGCAAGTTTTCCCAAAGTGGCTTGCGATAATGAAAGAAACATCATTGTACAAAAATTGCATGGAATATGGATTTGTAAGCCTTTATAGAAGCTGCTTCAGTCTTATCTGCATGCTTTTTATAAATGTATTTACATTTATAGTAGTGCACAAAACCCTTAGGCATCTAGGTGCTAGTTACAGTAAGTGTGTGATATAACAGCGTACATAGTGCAAGACCACACATAGGGCCTCATTACGAGTCCGGCGGTAACCGAGGTGGTAAAACCGCCTGGTTACCGCCAGACTCGTATTACCATTCCGCCTCCGTGACTCCCGGAAATACCAGGGCATTACGACCCTGGTGTCCCGGGAATTCCGGAGGCGGAATTTGGTTAATCCCCATTCCCATTGAGTCCCAAAGGACTCAATGGGAATGGGGAAGTGGATACACAGGCACCCCCTCATGATGGTGCTGGTGTCCGGCTGCAGGCGGGCAGTGTTAAACCCGCCAGGTCAGACCTGGCGGGAAAATCACCTCCCGCCTGCAGGAGTCGGGATCGGGTGGTCCGGAATTAACAGTGGCGGCGGGTTTACCGCCACTGTTATTTCCAGACCGCCAAACCTGTAATGAGGCCCATAGGGTTTATAACATGCAGGTGGATATTGAAAAGCAAACTCTGGCAAATGCACGTGTCATGGTATGGGGACTACATCAAGCATGTAAGCAAAAAACATGGCAAAATAGGTGTTTGTCCACAATCTGGTAATGCCTCGCCTCATGGTACAGGGGGCTACATCAGGTATGTAAGCAAACCAACATGGTAAAATAGGTGTAACTGCACAATCTGGTAAAGAATTGCCTCATGGTACGAGGGCTAAATCTGGTATGCAAGCAAAAAAACATGGCAACATAGGTGTGACTGCACAATATGTTAAAGCCTCACCTCATGGTATGGGGGCTACATCAGGTATTTAAAAAACTAACATGGCAACATAGGAAGTAAGGAGATTGGGATGTTTTTTCTTTGGTCAAAGTGGAGAAAGTCATCTGCTTCTCCCATCAAAGCAGAATCGACATGTTCTCCTCGCCGGTTCTGAATGGGAGCATGGAGCGATACTCCGGGCCCCTTGAGTCTTTGCTCTCGGTTGCCAAGTGGTCCTCCTTGGTACTTAGAATCCTTGGTTTCAGTGCTATGAGACAGAACAGAGCATGGTTATGGAATTTTCCCCACTACTATTCATGTAGTGGGGAAGATGCATACATTGAATACTGTTTACAATACCCCCCGTGTCTATAATCCCCAATGATTTTGACAGGTGGAATGGTTTTAACAGTTGGAATTTTTCTAGGGATCCGGAATGTCCCCCTCTGGGTTTCCGGATGGCTGCTCTATTTGCGGCAGAGTATGCCTAGGATGGCAACACTTCAGCTGGTTGATGTGGACCCACTTGTCTTCCCTTTCTGCCAAACTGGCCTTGGGGATGCAGATTTTGTAGGCGACTGGTGAGATTCTGTCTACAATTTCAAAGGGATCCTGCTAAGTTGGGAGAAATTTGCGCTGTTTGGCTTGGTTCCTTTGGAAATTGTACGAGTAGACCCAGTCTCCTACTTGGTATTCTTTTTTTAGTTGTCTTAAGGTCATAGTGGGTCTTCATACTGTCTGCAGATCTTTCTAGATTCCGCTGAGCATAGGCAAAAGCATGTTGAACGTGTTTTCTCAGATTCTCAACATACTCATGAGTTGTGGAGACATTTATCAAGGTCTGCTCTTGGGTTCTGTAGAGCAGATGCTGGGGAAGTACCATCCTTTGTCCAGTCATCAGCTCAAACAGAGACATTTTTGTTTCAGAAGAAGGGGTAGATCTGATGGCCATCAGCAGAAGAGGTACTCAAATATCCCAACTTGGCCCGGAATCTACCACAGACTTTTTTTTAAATGCTCACAATAGTCTTGTATCTCTCAACTCCACCACTAGAGGCAACCGGGAGGCAATGTGTAGTTTCCTTTTGACCCCAAGTATCTCCCACATCTTTGTCATCACTTCGCTGGTAAAATGGCTCCCTCAGTCTGTTTCAATCCTTTGGGGTAGTCCAAAATGCGAGAAGCTGTGGTTGATTATCAGGGCAGCTGCTGTTTCTGCCCTGCAATTTGGGGCAGGGAGACATTCCACCCATTTAGTGAACAAGCATGTTACGGTCAACATGTACTTGTTACCTCTAGATGAGCGAATCATGGGCCCGATAAAATCGACTATAAATCTGACCAAGGCAGTGTAATCCCCCTCTTTTGGAGGGGAGCACGGTGTGTGAGTGATGTTGGCTGAAATTGTGCACACACAAGACACCCCTTCAAGTATTGGTTGAGGTCCTGCCCCATGTGTGGCCAGTATGCAACATATCGCAAGACTTCTAGTGTCGTATGAAACCCCTGATGACCGGCTGTGGCCGCATCATGGGCGTGACTTAGCATCAGGCTTCGGAATGAGGTGCGGACCACCCACTGGTCATGGCCAGCTATGGATCTCCTCACCAACAAACAGTCTTGGATTCAGAACATTTTTGTACATTTCATCAACACTCTGAGGTCCTCATTCCCTATGTCATCGGTATCCGTCAGGGGAAAGTTCTCAGGGTCCTCAATGTGTTGATAAAACTTACCAATTATTGGATCCCCTTTTTGAGCTGTAATAAAATCAGCATCTGGGGTCTCCTTACTCCATTGTGCAGTTGAGAGTTCATTGTGAGCATTTGTCTGGGACCTAGTGATAGCAGTGACCTGGATTTCCCCCAACAGGGACTCAATCTCAAGTAGGTCCCCTTGGATGGCTCCAGTTTTGGCCAGCTGATCAGCTAGGTCATTTCCAGTTTGTTCTGGTCCCTCTACTTTAGAATGACCCTTGATCTTTTTCCAGTAGATGGTCATCCCATTCGAGCTGACCAGATCATCAATATTTTGGATTCATTTTCCATGCTTCAATGGTTTATTGTTAGCACATAGCATGCCTCTGGTTTTCCAGTTAACCAGGTGCTCCACGAACCCGTACCGTACATAATCCGAATCTGTGATTATGACCGGTGCGTAGAGTTGGTGTTGGACAGCAGTGAGAATGGCTTAATGCACAGCCATCAACTCTGTCACTTGACTACTTCGGGGATACATTTTTTATCCAGTGGAGGGTTCTGGGACATCATTCACCCATGCATTCCCTACGCCGGCCACAAGTTCCTTTTCCCCGTTGTTGTCAACATGGTAGGTGCACCCATCCACATAGACAGTGGGCATTCCCTCACACTGGTCTTCTTCATAGACTTTGTATGGGGAATTAAGGTATGCCTCCATGTTGTCCTTGGTTTTAAGACTTTTGTCGTCGAGACAATTTTCTCTGGCACAATCATGCAAGTCAGCCAGACCTTGCGCGAGGGGACTCTTCTTGTTTTGGCCATATCTGACCTCCACAGGAAAGCCTTGCATTGACAGAATCCAGGAAGTAATTCAGGAATTACTCACATTTCCGGCAGAGATTCTGCCACTCTGAAGATATTGCAAAGGTTGGTGTGGAGTCTCCACCTGGATAAACGGGCGGTAATTCTTCAATGCCCACACGGTTGCCATGAGTGCCTAAAGGATAAAGTCTTACTCGCATTGGAGATTACTTTATTGACCTTGTCATGCTTTTGATATAATACTGCAGTCATGCATGTATTTGAGAACCCTTCTCCAAGAAGAACTCCTTGTTTTTGACATGGTAAACTAGGCAAGACGCTTGTGAGAGGCTTCTTTTGAGTTGTCGTACTGCCTTGGCTAGTTCTGGACCCCACTCCCACTTGCCCCCCCTTCAAAAGATGGATCAGGGTCTTGTGATCTCTGCATAGTCCTCAATGAACATTCTGCTGTAATTAGTTAGTCCAAGGAGGCTCCTTAGTTCCCGCAGAGATGTGAGGTCTTTTAATTTCTGGAATGCTTCCACTTTCTTTTCCTGGGGACAGAGATGCTGAGGAGGTATCTCATGCCCCAAGAAATTGACACGGGTTCTGCACCACTGTGCCTTTTGAAACGAGAGTTTTGCTCCGGCAGCCCTCAACTGTGTCAGGACATAACAGAGCTCCGCTATGTGTTCCTCCACAGTAGAGCTTTTGACTAAAACATCATCTACATAGGCCAGGTTACCCCTTTCATCCAGGTCAGGCATGGCCTTGTGTAGAAAAATGTTGAATTCATTGCCGGAGTTGATGTATCCAAAGGGAGTCCGGGTCCACGTGTACTGCTGCCCCCTGAAGGTAAAGGCCAGCTTGTATTGGTCCTCCCTACTGACAGGTACAGTCCAGTACCCATTGGTCAGGTCAATGACAGTGAATACCTTTGACCCCTGGATCTGGGCCAGCCCTTGGCCAATGTAGGGAAGAGGCCATCAGGAAGTATTGACCTGCTTTTGAGCTCCCTTAGGTCAGCACAGAGTCTCCACTGGCCGTTTGGTTTCAAAATCCCCAGAACGAGATTATTGAAGGTGCTGTGGACTGGATGAATTATCCCACGGGACTCAAGGTTCTTAATTATTTCAGTAAGGGACTCCATTGGTGCGAGAGGCAAGCAATATTGCTTCACAAACACTGGAGCCATGCCAGGGTACTTCGGAATTGTTGTGTGGATGTCGGCACGACCACAGTCATATGAGTCCATCGCAAAGAGATCTTGAGAATCTAAGAAAACTTGTTTCAATTTTTGCTTTTGCTCCAGAGTCTCACAGGCATCAGCTAGGTTGACTCTCTCTTCAACCATCTGCCTGAAGCCTGGAAAGACTTACGGTTTGGCTATCTCAGCAGCCTCCTCCAGCTGGGTGGAGAAGTCCCTGGTCAAAGTGCTGATTTGGACTGATGGCTTCAGGTGAGCAAGGCAGTCCTCGTGAACTTGAAAGATCACTTCATCCCTCCTGAAGTCACAGGTCACATCTTCCTTACCATAAGTGCAGGAAGAGTACACGAGGAAATTCCCCCCATGCCGGGTGAAGATCCTGTCTGGTGTTGTGTCATCGACGCTATCACTGTCAAAATAGTACTTGGGGATTGGTCCTAACAGTTCATTACCTAAATCTATGGAAAAATGTCGGTCATCAACCGCCATTCCAATAATGGTGCCTGCGCCCAGAGTGGTACTCTTTAGGTCAATGTTATCCACCTCTATTCGAATGGTGTTGTGTTCTATGTTGACTAGTGGTGTTGGGTTTACCCCAACCCTTGTTGTTGGAAATGAGGATTGAGATGGACATAGGCGTCAGGGTTTTTCAGTTTCTGTTCTCTTTTAATTTTTGCTTCCAGTGAGAATTGTCGGGTCCATTCTGGGATGGTGACTTCCTCTCCAATCTGAATTTCAACTGCATATGGCAGCAGTTGTGCTGACCGAAATGCTTTCTCTGCGTCATCAAAGTGCATGGGATTACCCGCTATCCGGGACCAAGCTTTGAAGTTTATTAGGTCCAAACTAATGGCAAAGCGATTGAGAATGTCACTGCCTAATTAAAATGCGGCAGGGATATCTCGCATGACCCAACAATTATGGACTATGCTCTTGCTGCCTATGGACATTTTGAGCATACACCTGCTAGGAAGGAATGTTTGGAATTGGGTGTTTCCAGGTCCATTTACATTTGTCTAACAGTTTAAATGTGGGAATAGCTGGATCTTTTGGGAGTTTGCGGAACATGCCCTCACTGAAGAAAGTCTTACCGTTGTTCACACATACTCGCGAAAACAGAGTCCTTCCCTTCATTTAATTGAATAGGGATGAACAACTGCTCTCCAATTTTCTGTATATCAGCCAAGATTTGAGCTGATTTCTCATAATTTTGGACTATAGGAATGGAATTTTCTGATTGTGAATTGGTATAGAATTTCAGAGTGTTTCCTTCCAGTGTGGAATGCCACCTTAGACTGTAAGGAAGGTTGATTTTCAGGAATAGAGAGGACTCCCCATCACCAATGTGTTGTCCTACTGCAATTACTGTCACATCTGGGATTTGATTATTCTGGAAGTGAAATTCTATTTGGTCAGGTCTTTGTCCAGCCATGTGGCATGTGCTGTTTAAACTAACATGGTTGACACTCTGTTTTAATTTTATTGGTCGGCTAGTCTGGGTCCAGAGGACCTTGTTTACACAATCTATGAGGGGAGACATTCTACGCAGGATGTCATTCCCTAGTAAACAATGTGTGCCTTCTGCAGTCACAACTATGACCGGGTGCTTCACCTTGTGTCACCCAATTTTAATGTCCAAATCCGCAGTACCCTCGATGGGAATTTCCTTCCCGTCGAAGTTCTGAAGTTTTCCAGGAAGAGGGGTGAGAGGAATTTGGTATTCCCTCCCTTCCTGAATTCAGTTGATCAAAGGCCCTTTTTGACAGAAGGGTAGCTTGTAATCCAGTGTCCACCAGTGTCAAAATTGTACATTGCCCCTGTATTTGGACCGGGGCATAAAATCTTCCCTCCCTTTCCTCAAGGGGGCAAATATAATGCACATTTTTGGTCATCTGGTGGGTTAATTTCCTTGCTTTGGATATTGATAGAGAGGTGATTTGGGCAGGATTTTGTTTGGGACTTGGGAACCTGTAAGAAAAAGGTGACAGCTAGATATGGGGGATGTTTTGGGTCCCCCTGGTTCTGATTCTGGACTGCCCCCACCTTTTTGGAGGCAGTCACCAGGATGGGTTTGAACTAGGGGATTTTTATGCTGGTCATTCTGGGTACTGATGATGGGCAGTTCTAACTCGGTCCCCGCATCTACCCAGTCTGGATTTGGATCTTTTGGGACACATTTTTCTTTGGGAGGAGTTCCCCCATCCCAGAATCCTCTGAGGACCCCTCTCCTTCAAATTGGAAGATTGACACCTCCTCCACAAAATGGGCCTTTTTGGGCTCTTTAATTCTCCTACCCACCCTCTGCTCCTTGGTTGAAGACTTTCGGGGGCAGGAGATTTTGGTTCTGGTTCCTGGGTTACCAGGGGCTTTCCACAAGTGGGGAAGGAAGCTTCCTCCAAGGCTTTACACCCCGCTTCCCCTTGTGCCTCCTCCCTGGGACCCGGTGGGTTGTCGGGGTTCTTCCCCCGTCATTTTTTAGGAGCACCAGACCCTAGATTCGAGGAGTTCTGAGCCTCCATGCTCATCTGAGGGTTCTGGACCTGGTGCTCTAGTTGAGACACCCGCTCTGGGTGGTACGGGGTCCTCAGGTCTCCCCTGGGTTGATCCCGGGAAGGGTAACTATCCCTTCTTGCAAAATACCCCTGGTTAGGGAAGTTTGGGTACCCCTCCACCCTTGGCCTCCCCTCTCCCAGATTGGGCTGTCTGGGCTCAGGAAAGTGGCAAAAAAAGGATGGGTTATTTTGGGGGTTGTAATTTGGCGGGTACCTGGGAAAGAAATGTGGTCCGGCATTTGGGGAATTACTGCCCTCCTGGGGGAAGTGAGGAGGGAAGTTCCCTGGGTTTCCTGCTGTCTGGTTGGATCCCCCCCTTGCACTGGAGGAGTCCACACATAACCCAGGATGGGTCTATTTCCCTTGTAGCATGGGCTGATGTAGTCAGGGGAGTTAGGGGTTCCATTTGTGGGTTAGCTCCCTGGCTCCCTGTTTGTGATTGGCCCGAGTGCCTTCTGGGTTTGGGGTTCTTTGGATTCTGTGTGGGAAGGTTTTTAGGCCCCCCCTATCTCCAGATGTAAAATGGGGGGAACCTTCAACTTCGCCACCTTAGCAGCAGCAGGGGTGTTGGTTGTTTTGTGGCTTTTGCTACTATTTTTATTTTCCAACGGCTTCTGCACTTCATAGATGCACGTGGCTTGTTCAATGACCCAGTCTAGTGATCTTTTCTCGGGAAAGTCCCTCACTAGCTGGGTCATAATATACTTAGGGAGAGAATGAAAGAAGGTGTTCACACATTCTTTACTGTCAGAGCGCACCCTTCTAGTGGTCTGCGCAAAAGCCCATTTTAATTCCTGAACAAATTCTTGCAGGGCCTGGTCTTCCCCACATTGTAAGTTGTAGGCTGCCTTGCGAGCCTCTTGAGGGTTCCTATGAAAAGAAAAATCTTTCAGGATGGCCGCCCTATAGGTGGACCATCTGGAATGGTTCTGATCCTCCAGCCCCGCAAAGAAGCTGGAGTACTCAGGAGAAAATGTCCACTTTACATACTGTATACAGATTTGGATGTCCTTCAGATGGAAAGTTTCCATCTGTTCAAATAACTCAAAGTGCTCCCAAACCGAATATTTAGCATTCTTGTGGTAGGGAGTGATGACGCTCCTAATAACTTTTATTTGTTTCAGGGGATCCTTAAGTAAAGCCCTCTTGACTTTGTTTCCTTTTTTAGTTCGGATCACCCTGGTCCACTCATTCTCTGACTCAGAGGCACTGCTACCAGAGTTGGCTGTCTGGTCTTGGGAATGGCTGGCAGAATGCGGAGGCCCAGTCTCTTGGGTCCTGTGGCACTCAGAAGAGTCTTCTGACTCTTCCTTGCTCCCAGGATTGGCTGAGTAACCCCCCCGCCCACTGTCCTAGCTGGGAAGAGGTTTTCTGTATGTTCTTAGTGGGCCTAGTCTCGTGGAATTCCCCACTAAATTTTACTGTTTGATCTCTGGTTAAGTTATATATTTGAGGATCCATTTCTCTGATTCTCCCCTCACTGGAGTATCCCTGATCAGAGAAAATGGCTCTAGCACTTGGGAACCTATACATAGATGCCCACTCATCCATTTCTGGGAGGCGCTGACCTATTAGCCCCATATTCCCCATTGGGTTGAAGTCTACCATCCCCATGGCCCCTGGTTCATGTGAGCCAGTGGACATGGGGGTGGCAGCGCACAGAGTTGAAGAGATTGAGGTCTCTGGTGCCAGGGTTCCTGAGGTTATGCTCAGGGGTTTCCCTCTCCCATCTGACCTCATCTCTCTCAGCCACTGCTCCCTGTTGGCATGCAAGAAGCTGACCCTTTTGTTCTTCTATAAAGGCCTTACTGGTCTCTATTAATTGTTCCTGCATGGCTACCTGTCTATGGAGCCTGTCATCTTTCTCACAGAGAGCCTCATTGGTGCTTCCTGCCTGCTTTGGAAGTATTTGGCAAATTTTTGCTGTAGAAGACTAACCTCCTGAGTTCTGTCCTTACTGGCCTGGTCATTCTTTGCTAGAGCATCGTCCACCGTCCTGGTGTGCTCTAACAGCTTTTCATATTCCCTTTTGAGCTCACCCAGTCCCTGAAGTGCCAGGTGATTTTCTTCCACCATGGTTTTTAAATAGTTGACTTCTTGGTCTAAGGCATCCCTTTCCTGAATTAGAGTACCCCTCTGTGCAGCCACGTTGTCCCTTTGTTTTTTGAATGCACCAGCTTTCTGGCATTCTTCTACAAATTCTGTTTGGGATTCAAGGTCTTTGAGAATTAATTAATTATTTTCCTATTTTAAGGATTCTAGGTGGTTTTGCAGGGTGACTATCTGCTCTGCACATACTCTATTATAGTTCAATTGCTGCTCCAGCTGTTGTTGGCTCTGTAGTAGAGAATCCAACCTTTCTTGGCACTCTTTTTGCAGTGTCAGTCATTTGGTATCCTGCTGTACCTTCTCTTGCTGCAGGAGATCCAGATCTTTCTTTACTTTTGTCAGGTAGCGTCTGGTTTCTCTCTCTGCATCTTGGCTCTTTTGTAGCCTTTGCTCTGCAGAGTCCAGATAAGTTTGGGTCTTCTCTAGGGATTGCATTTGTCTTTTTGCCAGGTCTAGTATGTGGAGGTACAGGTATGCCGCTATTTTGGCAATTTTACATTGCTCTTCTTTTACCCTTGGAGCCATATACAGTTCATAAAGTGCCTGGTGTAATGGACCCTGCCCCTGCCATATATCTAATTATGTGGCAGTGGCTTGTTACTTGATTTCTTGCAGCCAAACATTCTCATCCTGCTCAACCCATTCACCCCTGACAAACAATTTGTGCCATAGGTGTTCTTTTGCCATATTAATTTCGACTGGGGTCGCCATTCCGAAAATATTAATTTCCTTCTGACTTATCTCAGGGTTACTTTTACCTTTGCAAAACAGGCCAAACTCCTTTGAGTTTTTCTATTGAAGGATGTTTTTACAGTGTAGCATAGTGTGGTAGCCCAACAAGGTATATGTACCCCGTCAGTTAGCACGCTGTGTTAGACTGTCACAAGTGGTTTGTCTAATTCAGAAATCTCGTGACAAGCCCCAAACCTGTAAGTGATTTCAATCCGGAACTTCACCTAAGTCAACGCCTAGCATGTAATGCACAACTGAAATCCTTATTTATTTTTGTCTAAAAGTTCTTTTATTCTGAACAATGTACCACTCATATCGCGTCCCTCTCCTGGAACCCCCCCGGTCACACTGAACCAGGAATCAGGCTGGTTTGCAAAGTTAAAATATTTATTTATGTAGTTACAATTCAATCACACTATGTTTTAATGGGTACACAATGATCACCAATGGGGTGATGTAACACTAAATAATCTCTTTAATATACAAGGAGCAATAGTGAGCAAAACAATTCCGCACAGAAATAATACTTTTGTGTGTGTGTTCAGATCAAATAGCAGTGTAGTTACTATTTACCCCTGCACACTCCTCAACCCCCAACAGGCAATGTAAAGAGATGAGAAGAGAGAGCAGGTATTCAGGAATGGAATGGCAGAATTCAAACAAAATGTCAATCTCGATTTCCCCCAGCAACACAAGAGAAAAACGGAATTGATTGGCAAGCTGTCAAAATGTTTTTTTAAAGTTATCTGAGAATGGAATGTGTAAAAACACTAAATATGGTTTAAATTGCTGACATTGTTTAAATTCTTATGGGAGCTGCTTTGGATAGTTGCAGACAAACACTGGCAATGATTTAATACTAAGAAACAATGTGAAATCTTAAAAAAAATGAGATCAGAAACAATCAAAAGCTGTTTTACATGTGTCAGAGTTTCCCTAAAACGAAATCTGCGGCAAACTTTTCAGCGTGCAGTAATCGCGATTACGGGAGAAATATATGTATTTGGAATACGGTTTTAGGTTCTATGCAAAGCTGAGGATGTTAGCTACAGGCAGAAGTTGAAATTTTGAGGAAGCTATGGACGTTTTAGTGGAGGTCATTTTTTTCAGATAGGTGCTTTTAAAAGACAAAAAGGATTTCTTATACTAGGTTATGACTATATACTAGATTATGACTATAGAAAAAGAGAATACCACACAAGACTCTCCACAGTCCTGGCCAGGAACCCTTCACGTGGTGGATCCTCACTTTCTTTCTGGGATTCAATTTATTTGTTCACAACACTAATGATTTATGATTTTAGAAAACAAATGAGAGAAACTTAACACAAGAAAAGTTCTGACAATTCAAAATACTCCTAACACTACCGGTTCTGAATACAAGACAGGATGTGTTTAAGATAGGGATTAACTATGGACAGTACATATGCTAGGGACACAGTCCTATCTATAGATACTCACTAGATATGTTTCAAACGGAACCGTCAGGATTCTGGTCCGTCAAGATTTCTGGTCAGGGAAGGGAACCTGGGTCTGGGATAGACAGCTGGGCACACCGGACTGGACTGGGTCTGTTCACAGCACGGCACAGGACTGGATTGGGTCTGCAATGGCTCTGGTCACAGCTCAGAACAATACTGGATTGGATCTCTTGGTTCTGATGATAATTATTTCAGCAGGCAGCAGTACAGAACAGCCCAGCTGTTTGTTTGATGTTCCCTTTAGGTTGGGTGATTCTGGTTCTGCAATGTGAGGCCTAGCTGAAAATGGTTCAGGTAATTGAATGGGCCTTTCTACTTTGCCAAGTTTCTGGAGTCTGGAGCAAGGAAGATGGATGGTTCTCTAGCAGGTGCTCTGCCAGCAATCGGTTAATGGGTGAATCTGTGTGTCCTTTTCCAGTCCTGAGCTGTCTCTATTTATGCTTATGATAAAGGTGTGTGTGTGCTCGTTTATTCTAAGCTTGCCCATTTGCCAGGGATTGGTCAGGGTCTCCTCTCTGCCTTGATAGGAGGAGAAAAACAGTGTGTCATCTTTATGATGTGGGTTCATGAGGCCTAGAATCTACCCCTAGCCACTTGAACACAAAATCTACTTTAGGTACAATACATATTTCCATGTGTGTAACCTCTTTAACAATCATATATAAAGATTACATATTGTGTGTAGCAGATACTCCTCCAAACTCTGTTGTTGTAAGATCTTGTGTCTGCTTTTTACAGTATTTTGCCCTTTTCGTCCGGAACACAATATCCAATTTTGGAGCAAATTTCTACAAAGGTGCGCATTGGACATGGGCATAAGTATATGAAGTTTCATGTTTCTATCAAAAATACATTTAGTGTAATATCACATTTTCCGCTGTGTCTTCCCAGAACATGTCACAGAGTTCTGGCACCTTTTAAAATGTTCAGCCAATATTTACTTTAACAATGCTGTTGTTTTTGTGTTTTTAACAATTTTACACAGTAAGTTATCAGGCTTTTTCAAATATGTCTTTTGTTCTTGTTAAGCAAGAAATGGTTGTTTGTCTCCGCCTCCTTCTGTCTCTCTGCAGTTCAGAAGTAGTCTCCTCCCAGTTCCTCCTTGGCCCAGGCCATTTACAACCCTTCACACTTGGCACTCCTTTGAGCTGGAGGAAGTCCATTGTCTCCTTCCTCCTGCATAATCATCACTTAGGTGTGATTTCCTGGTGCAGGGATGCAGAAGCGAGAGGCCTAGCCTCTCTGGGGGAGCTGTTATATTGGTTTGGGTGGCTTTGGTCAGGCTTAAATTAAATGTTAATTCTGTTGCATTTTTCTTGGATTAAAAACAACTTGTGAATTCAAACTAGCAGCTAGAACACTTATTTCTGATTCTAAACCATGGGATTAACAATTATAACATAGGTTACTCTCAGTTAACAGGCCATTTACATTGCAAACATTTGCTTTCAGCTGATACATTTTTAAGGTTAATCAGTCAGGATTCTGACAGCTGTCATTCAGGTGGCCGAGGGTACTGCGCCCCGATTTTGACAGATTTCACAGGCAGGCAACTTTTGCTGTGGATGTTTTTATGACAAATTCAGCTTTCCAGGCCATTGTAATATCACAATGATTTCTTGAACTAAATGAATTGTAGCACCCAGCAAGAACATTGGATGTTTGAGGGTGTCTTGTACCGGCATTCTGCAGTTTCAGCAACCAAGAAAAAAAGGATTTAAAAGCAAGATTTTGGATTTGTTTCAGCAAAGCACTGCTTTTCCCTCTGTGCTCCATTTTTACTTGTTGTGAAGCCCAGTGACATGTTTCAGGAGTGAGATCTTTGTTCCATCATTGATAACATGCATGGCAGATTGGGCTGCCATCTTTTTGTGTTTTTCACAGCACGACTTTCAGTGGTTTTGGCATGCACAAGGGTTTTGTGGCCATTTTTTATGTTTCTGGCACTATCAGAACACAGTGATGCTGCATGGCAGAGCAAAAGTGGGTCAAGGCATCTCACAAAATGCTGCTTGTTAAATATATGTGTGTCCTTGTTTTGCCCACCTACACACATGAGAAGTTAATAATGACATATTATAAACTGCACTTCAACTTTCAATCTTTTCGTTCAAAATTCTATTGTTATTTAATACTTTCATTTACTCACAAGCTTCATTGTACGTACACAATACCATCTTGAAAGTGTCAATTAATTGGTAAACTACGTTTCTGAAGTAGCTCAGAAACACCACACACTGATATTTAAAGATTGCAGTCCTCTCGAAGTGAGGTAGCACAAACAGCCATCTAAAAGGGACATCTTTACAATCAATCATATCTTCCACTTTAATTAATTGTTCAGGACAGAAAAATACCTACACTAATTAAATATGTATTTCTAACACAGTAGGGACCCAACATAAAGTTTGGATTCCCTTTTTTCTACTAACCACACATGTTTACTTTCAAATATGTGAATTGCCTCTAAATTGTCATACAAATAGTTATTTTAACATGTGCCTTTGTCCTTGTTTTGGCCACCTACACATATAAGAAGTTAATAACAATTTGTGTAATCTATTCTGCAAAAAAGAAACATTGATATTTCTCAAAAATATCTTATTTTTTCATATTTGATATTGAACTCCAAAGTGTCACCACAAAACATATTCCTGGAGTTGTATAGAAAACATCACACTTGAAATAAAGATACTTCAGAGAATCCCCTAAATACTACTTACACTGGACTAATTTCCTTTTTATTTTCATTACAACACATTTTCTAAACTTTGTGTGTGTCCTTATTTTGGCCAAATACACATATAAGAAGTAAATGACAATGGGCCTCATTACACTGTAGGTGGTAACCATGGCGCTATTAGTGCCATGGTTGCCGCCGGTATTTTAATGTGTCCGCCTTGATGGATGGCGGAATTACCGCCCTACTCCAAGGTGAGCAAGGGCGGTAATTCCCCATTCACCAAGGCTCTTCCCCATTCCCATTTTTGCCCCAATAGGGCATAATGGGAATGGGGAAGGTGCTAATTACGGTACCGCAAATTGTCATACCGTAATTATCTCCGAGGTCCCTTTGCGGCACCCAACTTTAACGGCTGGTAAGACCAGCCGTTAAAGTCGGGTCCCGCAAAGGGAACTCGTAGTAAGGCGGTAGGGGTTTACCGTTACCGGTGCCCTTACCGGTACCGGTAAACCCCTACCGCCCACCGTGTAATGAGGCCCAATGTAAGTAAAGCTTTTCTTTAAAGTACCCTTTTGTTCACAACTCATTTGTTTTTTGTTACTTTGTTTTACTTGACTTCCTATTGCTTACTTGTTTCAGATGTAAACAGTTATCAAAATCTGCACCCCCTACCACTCAAATTAATGTATATGGAACTACTTATATAACCCAGTACTGATAGGGAATCCTTGTGCATATTGAAATAAAACATTTTTCACATAATATAACAGAAGCAGAAGATTGCAGAATATCTATCCTTTAGTTTAGTTTATCTATCCTTTAGTTTACATTGCAAAAGTATTACTTATTTTGTCCTTTTAAGCATCAATTGTGCATGTTCATATTGAGCAACAAAATACAACATATTTTAAAACGTTGGTTCTATCAACATTAAGTAAGCATTCTTAGGCGCTTTGACAATGTAGCTTGGTGTGTGACAACAGAGTCATTACAGACAATCCAGTCTACTTCTTTACGCAACCATGTTGTGAAATGTCCACAGTGAAAGGATGCTCCCTCGTGAAAGAACATTGCACATGTTTTAAAAGTGTTCTTACTAATAGAAACTAGACTATTACAAAATGAATTACCGTTCATTTTCCTACCATCTACACAGAAGTGTGTACCTACCTATTTAAAAGCAGATTTTGCATTGTAGACTCCAAATTACAACCACTGTCACTGCATTGCATATCATGAAAAGCTTGTGTTAAGATATCAGAACACAATCTCACTTTTCTGATCTGGGAAAGGAAGATATAAAAACCTTCCTGAAGCATCCCAAGTAATATGATATTTCTTACATTGTGAACACTCCTGCTTCCACTCTTAAGACATATATTTGCTCTAATTCTCCATTGCTATGTTCCTTATAAGTGTACGTTTAACTGCTAATTGAACTTTCATGTAGTTACCGACAATGTTCAATCACTGTACTTGAAGGACTGTATGTGGCAGTAGCCAATTCAAAGAAACATGTAATGATACATCAAAAATGAATGAGATATTGCTTGGCTGCTCTGTGTATTAAAGAACACGCACTGTACACATGAGTTTAGATATTAGTTTCATAGTATTGAGCATTGTATGGAACTGATGGCTATTTAGGGGTGACTGATGTGGAATGGGATAGTTATAGACATGAGAGGATTGGCCAGTAGACTACTTTGGTCTAGAATGGACCTGGTATAAAACAAGGATTATCCTAAAATCGCAGATCCCTTTTTGGTTTTGGGCACCTATGTGCATATTAGGAAAGAACACAGTAAGCCTGGACTAACGTGCGCTGGTCACAAAACATTACAATGAATTACATAAAATGAGAGATGAACTTTACATAACATGCTGATATAGGTATTATGAGTTCAGTCAACACATGTTTGGACCCTCACAGGGACTTTGTCAAGGCAGACTTCAAGATAAAACAATACATGATCCAATAAATAAAGAAAAGGAATAACACAAAGGGCCTCATCATGAGTTGGGCGCTAACCGCGCCGGTATTACCGCCCTGGCTATTAGCTCTACCACTATTAGCTATGTATTGGCTGAGTAAGTCAAGATGCGTTGGTTTGTACAAATGTGGATCTTGCTCCATGTCTGCTATGCCTGGAACACACAAAATATCTTGTTTAAAACAGTTGGGAATTATTTTATCAAAGAACACATCAATTGTCGAAACAAATATGTAACCTATGCTATCAAATGTGTCTGTGACTGCATGTACATGTGTAGTCCGATAATAGAACTTAGAGTTCAAATCCGGAAACATCTAGGTATGCTGGGATCAAAGGATGCCCAGTACCTCCTAGCTATGCCTTGAACGAACCCAACTTGACAACACCAAGTACATACATTCCCTGGGTCTGGAAACTGTTGCTTGTGGGATCAGAGGCAGTGATCGTGAAATACTGAGACAATGAGTGACCAAACTAATTTGCACATTTCTTTGTTTAACTAATGGACTTAATTCAGACCAATAGTTGATTGAATTTTTATGATCAGTGCTCATGTGCATTAGAGCAGTATCAAGCAAATCAATTCATGTGACATTTTTAAAACAATAGGCATGCACTGTGCAACCAAATTTGTTTTGATAGATCAGTTGTGTATCGAATTGCAATCGGACGTACAATTTGAAACTGTGTGGATGGATATGGCCTAGATGGCTATTCTATTCTTACCAACTCCTGTACCTCCTCCAGGCACTCTGAGAGTTGGCCCCATACTATATATAGCAAATAACATGCCCATGCCCTGTTGCTGTCTGTCTCCACGTGACAGTCAACATATTTTCTTATTCAGTGTCTTATAGCCAATAAATGTTACGTACTCCTGGCCTCAATGCCCAGGTCATCCCTAATCTTCTGCTATCCTGACTCACTTTGACACAGTGATGGAAGTATTCATGATTTGTGCATGGTTCCTGTCCTTTTACACCCATGTGTGTGACCTTTCAGCATGGAACCAGTATTTCTACATTCAAGTCCATTGATATGGATAGCCTGGGATATACCCCTCACATATACGCACTCTTAATGTGACTAATCTGATAATCAACAGCATTTTCAACTCGCATAATCTGTCTTTCTATCATGGCGCTGCGCTCCTCACAGTGCCACCACTCTATACACCTTGATGCAATACACATGACACCTAGGGGTCGATTCATGGAATTAATGTGCGCCGAAAATTCCCACGCAGAGGTGCCAAAACGTGCGATTCGCAGTAAAAGTGCGAAAATCGCAGTGCAAGTGCAAAAATCGCAGGGAAACCAGCGCACATCGATTCATGGAAGTCCGTGCGTGAGAAAAACATTGGATGTGCGCTGAAAATGTGCGCCGCGCACTCCGGCGCACAGGTCATCCAACAGCGTGCGCCACGGCCACTGCGAAATCGCACATAGCGCGGCGCACATCACAAAAGTAGGCGGAACATGGGGCGTAACGCTCGGAATGGGGAACAACGCGTGAAAATATGGGTGTCACGGGGGAAGTACAGGAGGCAAGTGCGCGGAACGCCCACACGCTCGCCTACAACCCGTATTCATGGAATCGAATAGGGCAAACCAGCGCACGGTCAAAGACGCGCACAGGGCCAAATAAGTATGCCACAAGAAAGCAGGCGGTAGCGCCCCTGCGCCTGAAAAAAATGTGCGCCAAAATGTGCGCTAACAAAAAGCACCCATATACAGCCATGATGAATGGTCCATACAGTGGCCCTCTAGGACAAATGAGGTGCAAAGGGGTCCCGACAAACACGGACACCCGCTGTGTGAAAAATAGCGTGTGAGTGTGTTCCTGGGTGCGCGGGAAGTTCCACACGCGATTGGCCTGGGTACGTGTACTACGGGGTGCGTGGGAAGTTCCACACGCGATTAGCCTGGGTACGTGTGTTTCGGGGTGCGCGGAAGTTCCACACGCGATTGGCCTGGGTACGTGTACTTCGGGGTACGCGGGAAGTTCCACACGTGATTGGCCTGGGTACGTGTACTTCGGGATGCGCGGGAAGTTCCACACACGATTGTCCTGGGTACGTGTACTTCGGGGTGCGCAGGAAGTTTCACACGCGATTGGCCTGGGTACGTGGACTTCGGGATGTACAAGAAGTTCCACACGCGATTGTCCTGGGTATGTGTACTTCGGGTGCGCGGGAAGTTCCACACGCGATTGGCCTGGCTACGTGTATTCCGAGGTGCACGGGAAGATTCACAGGCGATTTCAGCAGGGTAAGTGTATTTTGGTGGTGCCGGGGAATGCTACACGTGATTTGGCCGTGTGGGTCCTCCCAGGTGTTCCCTCTACATGTTCCCTCTACACCCTCCACGGCCCCTGCAGGCAGCCCACACCACAGGGGACTACCCTGCACCCCTGCTCATGTCCCACAGGCAACCCATCCACCATGGCCATGCCCACCAGCCAACCCACATGTCACCTTGCACTACTGATCACCAACACATGTCTCCCAGCACCCCCACCCCCAGCATCCAGGGGCACCCTCCACCAGGCCCCCACACATGTCTCCCACCACCCCCACCCCCCAGCAGTGCAGGGCACCCTCCACCAGGCCCCCACTCATGTCTCCCACCACCCCCACCCCACAGCAGTGCAGGGGCAGCCTCCACCAGGCCCCCACTCATGTCTTCCATCACCCCCACCCCCCAGCAGTGCAGGGGCAGCCTCCACCAGGCCCTCACACATGTCCCCCTGCACCCCCACCCCCCAGCAGTGCAGGGGCAGCCTCCACCAGGCCCCCACACATGTCTACCACTGCCCCCACCCCCAGCATCCAGGGGCACCCTCAACCAGGCCCCCACTCATGTCTACCATCACCCCCAACCCCCAGCAGTGCAGGGGCAGCCTCCACCAGGCCCGCACTCATGTCTACCACCACCCCCACCCCCCAGCCACCAGGGGCACCCTCCACCATGCCCCCACTCATGTCTCCCACCACCCCCACCCCCCAGCAGTGCAGGGGCAGCCTCCACCAGGCCCCCACTCATGTCTACCATCACCCCCACCCCCAGCAGTGCAGGATTAGCCTCCACCAGGCTCCCACTCATGCCCCCCTGCACTCCCACCCCCCAGCAGTGCAGGGGCAGTCTCCATCAGGGCCCCACTCATGTCCCCTATCACCCCCACGTCCCAGCATCCAAGGGCACCCTCCAACAGGCCCCCACTCATGTCCCCTATCACCCCACCCCCCAGCATCCAGGGGCAGCCTCCACCAGGCCCCCACTCATGTCTCCCACCACCCCCACCCCCCAGCATTGCAGGGGCAGCCTCCACCAGGCCCCCACTCATGTCTCCCACCACCCCCACCCCCCAGCAGTGCAGGGGCAGCCTCCACCAGGCCCCCACACATGTCCCCCTGCGCCAACACCCCCCAGCAGTGCAGGGGCAGCCTCCACCAGGCCCCCACACATGTCTACCACCACCCCCACGCCCCACCATCCAGGGGCACCCTCCACCAGGCCCCCACTCATGTCTACCATCACCCCCTCCCCCCAGCAGTGCAGGGGCACCCTCCACCAGGCCCCCACTCTTGTCTCCCACCACCCCCAGCCCCCAGCATCCAGGGGCAGCCTCCACCAGGCCCCCACTCATGTCTACCATCACCCACACCCCCCAGCAGTGCAGGGGCAGCCTCCACCAGGCCCCCACTCATGTCTACCATCACCCCCACCCCCAGCAGTGCAGGGGCACCCTCCACCAGGCCCCCACTCATGTCTTCCACCACCCCCACCCCCCAGCATCCAGGGGCAGCCTCCACCAGGCCCCCACTCATGTCTACCATCACCCCCACCCCCCAGCAGTGCAGGGGCAGCCTCCACCAGGCCCCCACTCATGTCTACCACCACCCCCACCCCCCAGCCACCAGGGGCACCCTCCACCGGGCCCCCACTCATGTCTCCCACCACCCCCACCCCCCAGCAGTGCAGGGGCAGCCTCCACCAGGCCTCCACTCATGTCTACCATCACCCCCACCCCCCAGCAGTGCAGGGTTAGCCTCCACCAGGCCCCCACTCATGTACCCCTGCACCCCCACCCCCCAGCAGTGCAGGGGCACTCTACACCAGGCCCCCACTCATGTCTCCCACCATCACCACCCCCCAGCAGTGCAGGGGCACCCTCCACTAGGCCCCCACTCATGTCTACCATCACCCCCACCCCCCAGCAGTGCAGGGGCAGCCTCCACCAGGCCCCCACTCATGTCTCCCTGCACCCCCACCCCCCAGCAGTGCAGGGGCAGCCTCCACCAGGGCCCCACTCATGTCTCCCTGCACCCCCACCGCCAGCAGTGCAGGAGCAGCCTCCACCAGGCCCCCACTCATGTCTACCATCACCCCCACCCCCCAGCAGTGCAGGGTTAGCCTCCACCAGGCCCCCACTCATGTCCCCCTGCACCCCCACCCCCAGCAGTGCAGGGGCACCCTCCACCAGGCCCCCACTCATGTCCCCTATCACCCCCACCCCCAGCATCCAGGGGCACCCTCCACCAGGCCCCCACTCATATCTCCCACCACCCCCACCCCCCAGCAGTGCAGGGGCAGCCTCCACCAGGCCCCCACTTATGTCTACCATCACCCCCACCCCCAGCAGTGCAGGGTGAGCCTCCAACAGGCCCCCACTCATGTCTACCATCACCCCCACCCCCCAGCAGTGCAGGGGCACCCTATACCAGGCCCCCACTCAGGTCTCCCACCACCCCCACCCCCAGCATCCAGGGGCAGCCTCCACCAGGCCCCCACTCATGTCTACCATCACCCCCACCCCCCAGCATTGCAGGGGCACCCTCCACCAGGCCCCCACTCATGTCTCCCACCACCCCCACCCCCCAGCAGTGCAGGGGCAGCCTCCACCAGGCCCCCACTCATGTCCCCCTGCACCCCCACCCCCCAACAGTGCAGGGGCACCCTCCACCGGGCCTCCACTCATGTCTCCCACCACCCCCACCCCCCAGCAGTGCACAGGCAGCCTCCACCAGGCCCCCACTCATGTCTACCATCACCCCCACCCCCCAGCAGTGCAGGGGCACCCTCCACCAGGCCCCCACTCATGTCTCCCACCACCCCCACCCCCCAGCATCCAGGGGCACCCTCCACCAGGCCCCCACTCATGTCTCCCACCACCCCCACCCCCCAGCATCCAGGGGCACCCTCCACCAGGCCCCCACTCATGTCTCCCACCACCCCCACCCCCCAGAATCCAGGGGCACCCTCCACCAGGCCCCCACACATGTCCCCCTGCACCCCCACCCCCCAGCCATGCGATTTGCCTGGGTATGTGTATCCCTGGGGTGCGCGGGTAGTCTCCCATGCGATACCATCAGGGTACGTGTATTATGGGTCCGTGTGAACTTCCACACGTGATACCAGCAGGCTACGTGTTTTAGGGGTTCGCGGGAAGTTCCACATGCGATTGCCCTGGGTACGTGTATTTCGGGGTGCGCGTGAACTTCCACACGCGACTGGGCCTGTGAGAGTGGGGTACGTGTATTCCAGGGGTGGGCGGGAATATTTACTCGTGACTGGGCCTGGGAGAGCGTGTTACGTGTATTCCTGGGGTGGGTGGGAAGATTCACACGTTCGCCTACAACGCGCCAAAAAATAAATGGTCCAATCCTGAAACACGTACGCCAGCATGAAGCAGGCGTACGTCGACCCGCGCAGCATAAAAGTGCGTTCAAACAACAAACAAGCTCAGACGCCAGGATGAATATACCGTTCCTAGCAGCAGTGGCCGTGGGTTACCAAAGGAGGAGGAGGATAGTGAGGGCCTGAATTTTCACTCCCAGAACCAGCCTTTTTGGGATGCCTGATGACCAGGTGTATGGGAGGTACAGGTTTCCACCGCACACAATACTGACCTGGTCAGTGAGTGGGAGGATGACCTCACATCACCCACCCTGTGCTCCCAAGCACTCAGCCCCCTGGAGAAGGTCCTTAATGTACTGCACTTCTTGACCACAGGATCATTTCAGCGGACAAGTCCCATAGTGGGTGGGGTGTCACAGGCCACGCAGTCACGCTGTATACACCAGGTCTTGAACATCATCACTGCAGTCCGTAGGCACATATACCTGCCCAGGACACCTGCAGAAAGGCAGGCTGCTGCCCTCGATTTCTACGGTGTGGCACAATTCCCCAAAGTGCTAGGTGCCATTGACTGCACCCATGTGGCACTACGTCCCCCCAGGGCATCTGAGCACATCTATAGGAACCGCAAGCACTGGCATTCCATCAACGTGCAGGTAGTATGTAATGCCAAGGGAATCATCACCTCAGTATATGCCAACTATCCAGGGTCCACCCACGACAGCTTCATTTACCAAATGTCTACCCTAAGCCGGGACCTAGAAGCTGGGCGGCATGGCGATACATGGCTGCTTGATGAGTATGAATGCCACTGCACATGCATGCATGTCAGATGCAGAGGTATGTCACTACCCCACTAATGATACCCATCACCTCCTCACCAGGGGACAGTGCCTACCCTCTGAGCACCCACATGATGACGCCGATTCGGAACCCCATCACGCCTCCCGAGGTAAGATACAACACAGCCCATATTGCAACCCGGGGCATAGTGGAGCGCACATTCGGAGAGCTCAAGTCACGCTTTCCGTCCCTTGACCGTTCTGGCGGGCAGCTGTTATATGTGCCCCCAGGAGTGTGCCGATCATAGTGGCAGCATGTGTCCTGCACAATGTTGCAACACGCCGGGGCCTGGCTGTGGACATGGTGGTGCCCCCACATCCCCAACCACATGCACGCCCGCTGCGCATGGGAGGGGAGAGGGCACGGGGTGAGGCAGCCCGTACGCAGCTGGTGGCTAATTACTTCACATAGAAATCACACCCCTGTGCAGTGCACACAGCCCTGGCACATACCATCTAATAAGCAATGATGACTTGACTTGACAATTACGACGAACAAAGGGACAGTCAACTGTCAGAACCATAGCAGCCTAAGATTGTTCATGTGGAAGTGTCACAATGTGTGCATCCCTACCTACACAAACACCACCAATGCACTATCATCAAAAGACACACTTCCATGCTGCAGAAATGAATACCCACTTGCAAAATACTACATGAGAACAGTGCCATGTCACCCAACCCCTCCCCGGCACGGCCACACAACACACCATGGCATGTCATGCAATGTGAGAGCAAACAAATTAATCCCCACAACATGCCCTAAGTGTCACCAGCTACAGTGTCCCTAATGGAAACATGGCCACACATGAAATGCTCACAGTAATGCAGGACCTACAACACACATTACAAAATACTTACCAAGAATACCAATCACCTACACAGCCTCCAACCTACCTTAAACATGACATTACAGACTTAAAAAATTGCTAGCCTCACTACCTGATGATGCCAGCACTTCAAACACTTCCAAGTATACAGTGTTAGCGCCACGCAAGAGTGTAGGTGCACTGCTTACAACATGGACTCCAGTTCCAAGGTGGACCGCCTTGTGAAGACATGAGAAATGGACCTGCAAATTAGGAGGATGAGATGGATGCAGAGGCACATATACACCATGCAGTGTACAATACAACAACAATATGCACTATGAATGTAAACACAGTATTGACTACAGACTGCCCACACATCGAATGGGAGTCCAATGTCACCATGTACGTCAATGTCACTTGGGCACACCCTTTGCAAGCCCATGGAAACGGAAAGCAGGAGGGGTGTGTGTCACAAAAACCCAAGCATCTGAACCAAATTCATGACAAGCCTGCATGTGCCCAGCCACAATGCAGCATATGCCCACGGGAGCCACACAAGGCAACACACTGTCCCCAAAAAAAAAAGAACAAACAAAAAAAAAAATATATCAAAAATGGCCATTAATGGGGCCGGGGCGGTAGGGCAGACCACCCAGGAGGTCCGAGGACAGGGTGGACACCAAAACCCACCTGTGTGGATCTTGAGAAAAAAAACACCTCCATGGGCTCATGGCCTACACAGCTACCCTATTGTGGGAGAATCACTGCTGTCGCTCTCCTCACCCTCTGCAGCTGCATCAGGAGGTGGCGGCACTAAGGGAGGCAGCCCACGCAAAGCCCTAGTCTGTTCCTCCATGGCAGCAAGCATGCGGGTGTGGTAGGTCTCGTTCTGGAGGATAATTGTGCGGAGGTCCCTATGCAACAACTCACGGGATGCCCGGACCTCCACCCTAGTTGCCTGCATCTCAGCTGAGAGCGTACGTGTGAGACGCTCCAGCTGCTGTTCTGTCCTTCGGTTTGTTGAAGCCTCAAGCTCAACAAGAGTCGTCCTGAGGTGAAGGAGTTCCACCCTCAGGGCTTCCCTGTGGCCCTGGGACTCTATGGAAATGGCTTCCCGCAGCGTCACCAGTGCTGCCCGCCTGTCCCTGTCGGACGCCAACATGTCCTCCCTGTGTGACTAGCAGATGGAGTCTGTTGCCTGCTGTAGACGCTCCATCAGCCTTTTGGGGGGACAATGGAAGTGGCCACCCTATTCATGGCCTGAGCCATCATCTCTGATGATGCTGCCTGTTGGGTTGCCATACGGTATATGGATTGCTCCCATGCGGTATTGCCAGGTGGCGTACGGCCACCACGTTGGCGGGCACCACACCTGTCTGGGGCAAGGCGAACTGCGCCTTGCTGTTCCGGCACTGCCTGAGGCTGCAGGACTGCATTCCCCCTCTGATCTGCTGGCCCAGGAACAGGATCAGATATCGCGGAGTGTGACCCTGCATCAGTAACCACCAAAGGCATACCTGCCAACACTGACATCCCCATTGAGGGTTCTAACCCTGGTGCAGGTGGGTCGGACAGAACAGAATCCCTCCCAGGAACACTCACCTGCGACGGCACATAGGTCTCATCATCCAAATCGACACCTGAATACAGCTCGGGGGAGGTGCAGCCAGAGACACCCCTTGAGAGCACGACCTTCAGCAGTTGTGGGTTCTCACTCACCACCACACCACGTCCCTCACTGGTGGTCGGTCGGGCCTCAGACCCCTCCTTGCCTGCACCATCTCCACAACCCCAGCAGTATCAAGTGCGTCATCCCCTGCAAACACATAAAAGAAAACAAATGGAAACAGGCATTAGCACTATGGCACACAACTAGGGTTGAGATGCTACAGAAACAGTACTTGATTGACACATGTCCCACATGACTAAAACCCTCCCATGCATGCACCGTCACTGCGTGTGAAGGGGAGGCAGATGGCTCACATTGATGACACCAAGATGGAAGATGAACACATTTGCTGCATGCTGCCTAGCAGTGGCATCACACATTGGCCAGTGATTGGCAGGTCAAATACACTTGCCATCACACAGATGGCATGTACCCTAGCCATAAAGTGAAGAGGGAGAGGAGGGCACCAATTGTTCATTCAGTCTAGTTTGCTCATGAAATTGATTTTTTCATTGAAATGGTTCAAATGTTTAACCTGGAGCTGCCAGTCCAAAATTGTCCTATAGCACAGGGACATGTCTAAACAAATCATGTCCAGGAAACAAAGCCAGTCCACTGTACCATAGCCATGTCAGACATGGACAATAGGACTGAGAAATGCCGAGTAAAAGTGGTGGTATGCAAACAATCTGCCTGAATAAACAGAGGAAAATAAGCAACAATGTTGTGGCAAGATGACACTTCAAGGGCAACTGGCGTGGTGTTGGGCTGGATGTCTAATGTTGGCAGAAGGGATACTGCTATACCCACATGCTGGTGCGCAGAATTTATTGGATGAGGCACATGGGTGACCCAAACCACTCAGGCACACACACCCTCACCCGGCACCCAAACAGAAGCCCTCCCACACACACCATGCACATGGATGACACACACATACATGTGCACTCACCGGACAATGCCTCGTAATCTCCCAGTTCTCCCACACCTTGGATCTGTTCCTCTGTGACGTAGGTCCCAGCAACCTGCTCCTGTGGAGTGAGTTCTATGTCCTCTGCTGGAGACCCACCTCCAGTCACTAGAGTTGCGGCATGACTTGAGGCCAGCTTATTCTTTGCCCTGCGCTTCAGGTCATTCCAGCGCTTGTAGCATTCAGTAGCTGTGCGCCTCACGATTCCAAGGGCACTTATGATGTCCGCGATGGTCTGCCAGTGTGCCTGACGTTGTGCAGGTGTGGTCTTGGATCCTGCAACAATCACCATTTCGCAGTCATGTGCGGACACATACTCTACAAGTGCATTCAGTTGGCCTCATAGAAGCTGGGCTACTGGACGAGCACTCTTCCTCTTCCGCTTGGAAGGTGGTGGGGATCCTGAGTATCCTACGCCGCTCTGGACACTATGGGCAGGAGCCCCGGTGGACTCTGTACTAGGATTGTGGGATTGCACACTCAGCATGGGAGTTGGTGCATGCATTAGCTCAAGTGTGATGGTGTCAGGGGGAATGTCAGCATGATGGACTTGGACCGACACTGTCCTGGCTGGGTGTGTGAGAGGTGGGGTGGATGGAGCCGCAGCTGCCCCTGCAGCCTCCCCAGCCTGCCTACGCGGGGCAGCAGATGACCTAGCTGCCCCTGATCCACGTGGCCTGATGACACCAACGTGCACCGGCGCACGTGGCCTAGACCTGCTGACCTGGAAGACAGCCATGGAGTCACCCTGTGCCAGGTCTGGTTCCACAGTGGGCAAGTCCAACAAGGGCTGTTCATGGATGGTGTCAGCCACGTTAACCTCAACCAGGGGGGAGGGGGCATGGGTGTCCCTGACTGCTCCTCCACACATGGGGGGCTAGGGGCCCCCTGCAAGTCACAGCCACGTCCCCTACCGGATCCACCACGGCCACCACTTGGGGCTCGGCCACCTTTGCCACCCTTACAGCTTGTTCGCCTCCCAGCCATGGCACTGATGTTATTGTGCGTATGGGAGTCGATGTGAACTATTGTCCTGGGCAATTGGGGGTCAAAGGGGTTGGGTACCAGATGGTAATCGTACCCTAGTGCTCTAGCAAGGCTGTATGTCACCCCTGGGGAAAAATGACGGGTCACGCAATGCACAGGCACCCCAAAAAAGGGAAGTAAGGTGCACGCAACCCCTCCTAGACCACGTGCGTGGAACAATAAACCTGGACTATGCTGTGGCACCCAGAAACACAAGAATGAACATATGTGTGTCACACGCAGCCTAGAATGACCTCTGAAGGGGTACGCGACACACGGGGCAAGCACAGATGTTAAATACATGCACGACTCACCGTCTGCCAGGAACAAAAGCGTGAAAAATATGCGCGTATACGCATTGGCAACACCCCCGCCAAAAGAAGAATTGTATGCTGTCTGAGGAGACAGGACAACAGTAGAAGGGAACGCTGTTTGAGGAAACAGGCCCAGGAAAAAGAGGAAAAGAGAAAAAGCTGTCAGAGGTAACAGGGAGTACGAACTTGAAACGCCGTGAAGTAAATCGCGTGTGAACCGACAAGAAGTACAGATTTCACCCACTCGCTCTCCACGAAAAGCATGTACAAGGAAATGGCGTTCTACACGTACCTTTTATACACACGTCACAGACGCGCATACGCGATGAGGCCATTTCCACCAATTACATGCTTTGACACTCAGACGTGTATCTTTTTTTTTACACGCGCCATTCTCTACGGCCATGCGCGTGATGTCATAGCTGCGCATGGGGGCCTTTGGGCCAATGAAATCGCATATGCGTGCAGACGTGCTTACGCGCAAAGGGCCTTTCCTCGAATTACACGCAGACGTGCAGGACTTTTCACGTGCCAAATCACTCCTTATCAAGCTGGCCACGAGTAAGCACACGGAAGACCACGCTCCCGCCCAGAAAGCCGATTTACTGCCCCCCAGAGCCCCGAGCACGCTCCCACCTGCCATCTGCTGCTGCCTGACTGCCTGCTGACCACGTACCCTGCCATTTGCTGCCTGCACATCAGCCGGGGGTGCTGTTGCTGTGACCACCCCTGCTGGAACGGAAGACTCCCGACTGGGATTCCATCGCTCCACAGCCCAGCCCCAGAACCCAGTTGCCCACCCACTCCTGCCTCTGGGGTTGTCATGTCAGGCACTGCAACATCTGGCACCACTGACAACCCCCGGCCAGAGAGGCAGAGGGGCACCAGCTTCAGTGCCAGGGAAGTTGGTGTCCTGGTGGAGCAAGTCCTGGGGCAGTATGATGCCCTCTACGGAAGTGTGCGCGCCGACAAGGAGGGACGGACTCGGATCTGGACAGACATCGTGACTGACATCAACGCGGAGGGGGTGGCAGTCCGCGACTTCCAACATGTCAAGAAGCACTGGAAGGATTTCAGGTCCAGGACCCTGAACAAGGCCCAGCGCCTCTTGAAGGCAGCGGATGCTAAGGGGCGCCGGGGCCACTTGTCGGAAGATCAGATGAGGATCCTGGAACGCATATCCCCAGCGCTCCACGTCCAGGTAATTGAGAGGCAGACCCGTCTGGAGTCGAGCGGTAAGTGTACATGCATCATGATTGTAAGCTGTGCGTGTGGTGATGTGCCAGTAGTGTGCCGGTTGCACATCTGTTTGTATGGGGCCGAGTATGGGTGGGGGTGTACAGGACAATGAGGCTAACACATGCGAGGACTGTCATGTGTGAGACATGGATGGTGCTTGTGTGTGTAGGCTTGCATGCCAAATGCAGTTGTGTGGACACACATGTTTGGATGAATGTGTATGTAAGTAGGCATGTTCGTGATGTCACGCATGTATGTTGTTTTCAGCTGCATGTATCAGCACTGTGTACATGTGCATGTGTGTGTATTTGACAAGGGTGCAACAGTGATGCAACATGGATGCATGTGACATGTTAGGCGGAAACCTGTGCAGTTCCCTCTGGGACCACTGCAAAAGATTTAGGACTACAGGTGTTTGGCAGTAAACCCACTTGGTAGCAGTCTGTACCACACAGATTCACTTGGTAGCTGTGGCTGAGCAGTCAGACTTCCCTCAAGAAGAGTTAGGAAGTATGTGGAGCATACAATATATGTCTATTTACACAGTAGAACAAGCAAACACGGAACAAGGCTTCGGTGTAAAGATATAAGGGTATTTATTTACAACAACACATCTATCGAAAACACTCTGGCACTAATACGGCAAACAACTTCAATCACAATTACTATACGAAGAAAAAGATCAATCCCCCTAACAATAGTTCGACAATTCTAGGTTCATCGGCATTACTTATTTGCAGACAGAGGTGTATGCTTTAACCTAGATGGCACTCTAGTATTCATTTAGGACGGGAGAGAAAAATAAGGCAGGTTATGAAATCAACTCGGTACCAATACTTTACGGACAAATGCAAGGCAAGTAAGGCAGGGTCTACTGCAGATCACAAAGTTCAGAGGCCAGGCCCACTCGTAGAGAGGCAAGGCGATATGTCCCAAAAGTGTCTCAGTGGAAATGCGCTTCGAGTCTTTATCGCAAATTGTTATGGAAAGGTTGGACCAGTTCAGAACAGAAAAGTTAAAGAACACTTGGAGGCGACCCAATGGAAAGGCGAGGATTCAGACACCTCACTCTATCCGGCAGAAAGAGAAGCCAGGCGGGTACGGTACCTTGTTTGTGGAGAGTCAGCTCCGGCGGGGGCAGTTGTTCCTGGTGGTGGATGCACGTCGGGTCTTTGCCACGAGTAGAGAGGATCTCGTCTTCGAAGAAAAGTGAAGTCCGGTGCACCACCAGGAAAGAGACCAGCCGCGGAGTGCTCCGTCACAAGGCACCACCTT
Organism: Ambystoma mexicanum; assembly: GCF_040938575.1. Classification (NCBI taxonomy): domain Eukaryota; kingdom Metazoa; phylum Chordata; class Amphibia; order Caudata; family Ambystomatidae; genus Ambystoma; species Ambystoma mexicanum. The sequence goes on along the minus strand of NC_090937.1, from coordinate 835,358,890 downwards.
TTGGTCGCAGTACAGGGGTAGTGGCTATCCGGTTGCTGCTGTGCTCTGCACGGGCAATTCGACCACTGCGTCCTGGGCAAAGAAAAAGCAAAGGTGACTGGTTGTTCCCACCAGCCAGGGGAAGAGACTTTCCGGCAGGGAGATCTCCTCTGTCGTTGGGAAGTGGTGAGTCGGTTCAGCAGGGCTCCACCGGAGGTGTCGTCGTTGCAGGTCGGCTCAGCTTTACCCTCGCCGGATTCTTAGGTCCTGTGGCGACTTCTGAAGATCCAGTCCCAAAAGCCCTGCTTTAATGCAGAAAACCCCATTCATTCAGCCTAGCTGTCACTCAAAACACGCTAAGTAGTGAGCGGGGAGGCTCACCACTTGAGCCAATCACACCAGAGTGCGACCGGAGTTGGCAAGGCAACTCGGTCCAGGGTGCCTAAACCCCCTCCCACACCCCTGTGGTAACCCAGACAGAATGGCACCACTTTGGAGGGTCTCTGTACAGAAGCCCGCCAAAAGTGGAACAAAGGGCTCAACCTTTGGTTTAGGAGTCACAGAGACGAACACAGATGCCATTTTAAAAACCGAGTTCTGGCAGAAAATACCATCCGATAGACTTATTTAAGATAAGTAAACCGGTGGTATGTTAGAGATTAATGGGAAAAAGGTATCAATCTCCAACAATGGGAAGAATCCCATAGGGTTATATTCGGGGTCGAATATAACAAGTAGTTTCCACTGCCACCAGCCAAAACTCGACGAGGGGGGACGGGACAGTGCCCCCTCGAATAACAGACCCAGGAGTAATCGAATTACCACTACTAATACGTCCACAATAGGATGGTTTGTACTAGTTCTGTTAGTAAATTTAGGTCTAGTAAAGCCAATGGTGACTTTACATGCCCGGGGAGACAGTAGTCAGTCCCCGGGCATGGAGTCTATGATGGAGGTCCGCTAGGACGCCCCAGTGCTACGGCACATAGGGTGCGGTGTAACACACATAGAAAACATATGAGACCCTATGGAGTAAAAGACCCCATAGCCAGTGCTTTAAGTGGGGTAAGAAATTGAGGGGGGCCCTCGTTTGGGGGCGTGGCATCCGCTGTGGGCGTGGCCTAAACGTGCACAAATCATAGTAGGGTGCGCAAACAAATATATAAATGTAGTAGAGCATTTATATATTTGTATGCGTACTAGTATGGTTTGTGTATTTTTCAAGCCTTCTTTTATAAACATAGCAATGTTACATATTTCTATGTTTATAAAAGGTGGCTTGAAAGTGTACAAACCATAGTAAGTTACGCACACTTGTGTGCTTACCTTACTATGGTTTGTGTACTTTTCAAGCCACCTTTTATAAACATAGACATTTGTAACATATTTCTATGTTCATAAAAGATGGCTTGAAACGTACAAGCCATCTTTTACAAAGCATTGAGAACGGACAAAACCCAAGGTGGTTTTGTCCATCGACAAAGCTTTATAAAAGATGCCTTGAACTGTGTACGTTTCAAGCCGTCTGTTATAAACGTAGAAATATTTCTACGTTTATAAAAGATGGCTTGAAACGTACACATTTCAAGGCATCTTTTATAAAGATTTGCCAAAGGAGACAGGCACCTCGGGCTCAGTGATCGCTGCTCTGAGCAGAGATCACAGAGCCCAAGGCGTCTTTCACCCTCTGGGAACCCACGGGCTCCGTGATATAATCTACATATTAGATCATGGAGCCTTCAGGTTCACAGAGGTTCAGTGACCTGGCGAGGGCAAACAAAGGAACTGTAACTTCCCTGATGACCCCTCAGATGGGGGGTCATCAGGGAAGTTACAGTGACTGACAGAAGTGCCAGCCAGCCTCAGCGACGCTGTGGCTGGCTGGCACTTCGGTCCACTTGCCTAAAGTTACACTGGCAGGCGCATCTCCCGTCGCTGCTGTGGCCGTGGCGGGATAATGCGTCCTGCCATGGCGTGGTGGGACCGGGGGGCACCGGCAGGGCCCCGGCTCAGCCCCACTTTTTGGAGACTGGCAGGGCCCGGCCCCAGCAGGCCCCGGCCCACTTAAAGCACTGCCCATAGCCCATAGAACACATTGGCCCTCATTACGACCCTGGCGGAAATCGAAAAACGATGGCGGAAATGCAATACCGCCATCGAATAGCGCTCGGTGCGACTATGACCCGTCACCGCAAAGTACGAAGCCATTAGCGACACCGTAGTGAACGCCAACGCTAACTGCACCAAGCACGCGCGCGCGCGCCATGCCAAACCGCAAACACCACCATGGTGCAACGGTACGCCAATTCCGACCCTAGCGGACATGTACCTAACGCCATCAGGCATGGCGGAATGTACCATTCCGCCATGGCGAGAAGTACGGCATCGCGAATCAACCGTAAACGGCCCCACTGAGTGCCTGTACACCGCTCCCTGCCCACAAAGTACAACTCCCCGTAGGTGCAATGAAGCCACAATGCAACCATTGAAATGTACAAGTCACCCATGCATGCCAACGAACAAAAGAAACACAAGAGGGGCCAATGGGAGCTGCAGGGCACAGATGGCACGAATACAGAAGCCATCCCAATGGACATGACCACAGTCCCCCACCAAGAAACGCACGCAAACACAGGCACCTGTGACCAGCAATATTCCGAAGACCACATCATTCAACCAGTCCACCTGGCTGACCGGCATCTGTTACACAAAACCCAATCCCCCGCCCCTGAGCATGACAACATTCAAACTGGCATATTGGCAGCCCCCATCCCTGACCTCACTGGGCTTCGTAGGCAAACGCGCACAGCACAGTACCACGCAACTAAACCCCGAAGCTGGAACCCAATGCAGATCTCCTCACAATACATCGCCCCCCAACTAGGCATATGCCACATCACTTGCAAAGAAAAACGCTACACGGGCCAAATCAGAATAGAAATTTTATGCACATCAAAATCACAAAGCACATACAGCCATCAGGCCATGAACTCCAAAACACCAATCACCATTGTGGGCTGCTTCCGCAAGAAATGACCAGCCACTACCTGTGTGTCGCCCTGTTCCCCCATGGTACACAGAGCCACATACACGTACGAAAAGGCAACATGGAAGCGCACAGAACCGCAGGGCCGTCCCAATGGGGAGGCACTAGTCCAGCTGAAAGGCCGAAATGTTGCTCCGAGCCACCAGTACTGCGTAAGGGCATGTGGCCCATTGGCGATCGTCCCATAAGATCGTAATGCTGCTCCACTTATTAACACGAAGCAGCAGGTGTCGGGAGTAAAATCCATCTGCAGGAGTGGCATACAGATGGCAGTGGCAAAAGGGGAGGAGATACCTGTCAACCAAAAGAAAAGAAAAAGAACAGAATGGCCATCAGAACTACATACCAACAACTCACTTCAATGATCACACGAAATCCACAGCCATATGCATGCTAGCCCACTCCAAAGGAACATCACCACCCCAAAACCACTTGCGACTCATAACCATCTATATCGAGGTGCAAACACCATCACAAACGAGTGTCTGAGGGCGCCTCGAGACAGGGAGGGCTCAACAAGGCCAGATGGACGATGGTCCCACTATGGCAGCCCTGCATCACATAGCGTAGGGGAGGCGGATAGATCCCAAGAAGCCCTGTACATGGCAAACTCTGTATCAAATCACCTGCCCATGCATCCATCCATCATTCCCTCATCCCGGGATCAAAATGCCAGAATAATTACTCACATAACATTAGAAACATCCATTGAGTCTGTGCGTTATGCAGCCTGCTAAATCCACAGTGCCCCAGCCCGTAAATCCAGTGTTGTGAAGTAACATGTATTTGGTAACGGACGGCCTCATCGCCCACGTAGCTATTGCGCATCCCAAACTATTCATATCAATCATTGCTCCCTCGCCATGGGCCCTGTCTCAAGGACATAGAACAATAGAACGTTACATTTGCAGTCAGACCTGTGGGCATCTCCTCGCCGCTAGCTGGAAACCGAAAGCGCCGCCCTTCGAATTCCTCATTTGCAACATCACGTCGAAAAGGCATCTGTGGCCGTTTGAAATCACTAATTATTCCATCGAGTGCGGCTGTGTGTGAAAATGGCAACTGCCTTCACCCACGAATGGGACGCCCCGCCCGTCGTTGCAACTCGGTACAGTGATGCATGAGGGCCCACCGTTACTCGAGTACTACGTCCCACTGACCCCTCACAAGTCTGTTCGCGACTGCACAGATAGTATGTGAAACAATGGGACCACAGCAGAATGAACATATCAACCAATCTTACACGGCCATCGGGTACAAATACATGATTGCAATAGCAAGATACAATTCCCCGAATTGCAGCGTTGTGCGCGGGACGTGCTCGGCCAAAGGGGAGAGCAGTTTGCACAGGTGGAATCAATCACCACAGGTCGAGGCCATACAGCCTGAAAACACATAAATTGCACAGCCAGTCTCCTCCCACAACCACACCGAAATGCTACCGGCAGGACTCGCGATGTTGGCCCTGGGGGACCTGATAGCACTGCAAGTGCTCCGACTCCAAGAAGTAGACGAACACCAACTACAACCAGCCGCACGGAGGAGACGCAGGAGGAGGAGGAGGCCAAGGCAGGGCCAGCAAGGCCCACCAGCACAGCCACTACCACCACGCAGGCAGCCCGCAATTCAACGCCTCCGAGCACATCCGTTCAACCTCACTGATGAGCAGATCCACACCCTCTACCGTCTGGACCGGGACACCATAGCCGCCATTGTGGACATGACACAGGCTGACCTTGTCAGCATGATAGATAGCCCAACCGCCATCCCACCCCTACTGAAGGTGGTGTCTGTACTCCACTTCCTGGCCACAGGCACCTACCAGCACACAGTCGGACAGTTGCATGGCATTTCTCAGCCACTGTTCTCACGGACACTATTGCAAGTGCTCGATGCCCTCCTGAAGCACGCAGACGACTACATCTCTCTACCACGCTCGGAGCAGGAAATAACCAACACAAAAGTGGGATTCCATGCACTTGCCGGCATACCGGGTTGCATTGGTGCCATCGACTGCACCCATGTTGAATTGGTCGTCCCACATGCCATGGAGGCCCAGTACCGCAACCGAAAACAATTTCATTCCCTGAATGTACAGATGGTGTGTGACTCCAACAGGATCATTACACATTGTTGTGCCCGATTCCCTGGATCAACCCATGATTCTATGGTCTTGAGGAACTCTACAATACCACGCTACATGGAGCGACACGCAGGGAACAGATCCTGGCTACTCGGTGAGTCTCATTACATGCATGATGATGTGGGGTATGTGAATTGTCAATGACCTGCCAGGAAGGGGGGGGGGGGTGTGCGTACGTATCAATGGCATTCCACATCATACGTTTCTCGTCCACATACAGGTGATGCTGGATATCCACTGAAGAGATGGCTCCTCACACCAGTCCGGAACCCACGGGACCAGCATGAGGAGGACTACAACCATGCCCACTCACGTACCCGTGTAGTCATTGAACAGGCATTCGGCCTACTGAAGACCCGTTTCCGCTGCCTCAGCAGGTCTGGCGGGGCACTCCTGTACCGCCATGAGAAGGTTGCAAAGATGGTGATGGCATGTGTCATGCTCCACAACATGTGCGTACGTAGAAATGTGCCCATGCCCCCTGACGCAGAACTGCAAGCACCTGATGATGGTCATGATGAGGGTGGGGATGTGGCAGCACCTCATGGAGTCTGCGAGGCACCGGAGGCCCGTGACATTCGTCAGCATCTCATTGATGTATGCTTCTAGCACTCACGCCTGGTGGCTGATACATGGACACGGGACTCGTGGCACTGCGTGTGTCTGGGACATGCACAATATGGACTGTACGCCTATGATGGCCTAGTACACAAAGATCAATGTCCACACTTCTCATTGGTTGATCGTGCACTTTTTATGGCATATGTGATATCATGTTGAACACCCTATCGACCCGCCACCCAAGTGAGCCCAACACACCCCCTCCACCCTCCTACCTCCCCCCCGAACACCAGTGTCCAAAGATGCTCATTGTCAGTGGGCTGTCGCTATTGCATGCCCCCTCTGCGGGTATCAGGGGCACCCCTGCCTGTGGAGCGCAGGTTCCTTCCAGATCTACGTTGGGGGCTGCCCTGGACGGAACTTGCAACGGATGATGTGTCTGCCTGCTCACGTCCATGCATGTCCCTAAGGGTTTGCGAGAGCTCAGTGAGCACACGGCGCACTGCGGCAAGTTCGGCACATACGTCTTTGGACGTCGCATGCAGTTCCCCCCTCAGGCTCTCGGTGCTACTCTCCATTTGGACTCTCAGGCTCTCGGTGCTACTCTCCATTTGGACTCTCAGGCTCTCGGTGCTACTCTCAATTTGTGCCCTTAGCGTCTCTGTACCTCTCTCCATTTCTGCCCTAAGTGTCTCTGTTGATGTTTCTATGTCTGCCTTGGTGCCCCCACATTCATCGGCATGGCCCTTGAGGAGTGTGGCCATTTGCTGCTGTTGGACGATTAACTTGTCGAGGGACTGTTGCCTCTGCTGGGCCATGGCCATTTGCGGTGGTGTCACAGAGGGGCTGTTGTCCTCATGTTGCCTTGCCACAGGGCTTGTGGGGGATGGCCAGTCGTCGTCTTGTGGCTGCACCTGCGTGGTATCCTCATGTTGTACGGGAGGGGACAGACAGGGGGATTGGGACAGGTCATGGATGGATCTGACCTCGACATCCCCGTCTTCTGTGTCCGAGCATGCTGCCATCAATGGGGTGTCACCTATGGTGCTGCTGCCACCAGAGGCAGTGCCTTCTGTGGCATCCATTGGGGGGACCTGTGGTGGTGGTGTTGTGGCCATGCTGGCTGCTGGGGTGCCTGTTGATGTTCCCTCCTCTGTGCTGCCACCTGATTTGTGCTGCTGCCGTGTCTTGATGCGTGCAGCTGAGGTGGAGGGTCTCTGGCCGTTGGTCTTGGCCCTCTTTGCAGGTGTGCTGGTAGGGGTGTCCTGTAGCTCGTCGTTTGGATCGGACCCTGTGGTGGAGTAAAGGAGGGCGAGGGTTATTGATGGGTCAGTGGGAATTGGAATGGCATTGTATCACATGCATTGGGGTGGTACCTGAGGGTGATTTGGGTCGGGGTCTTGGAGGTGCTTTGATTTGTGTGTGGAGTGAGGGTGCAGTTGTTTGGCAGCCTGCAGTTAGGGTGTGCCTGCTGCACGTGTAGTGCGTGTATTAGGGGTTTTTAATTATTTATGTATTTATTGTGGGTTTTAACGTGCGCTATCAGGCCGATGTGTGTGGGCGTTCTCCTGGACATGTGTTTCTGTTGCACTATGTGGACGCATGGTACTTCACATGGATGGACTGTGTGGATTTGGCATTGTTTTATCTGGCCCACCTACCTGAATCTTCGGATGTCTGCACTCCTTTCTCCATCCCTCCGACTCCCTCTATGCTCTCCATTCCGATGGTGGAGGCACAGATTTCTTCCCAGGGGGTCAACTTGATGGGTGATTCAGGACCTCCCCCGGTGGCTGTGGCAATGTTGCGGTTGGCAGAGAGTATGCTGCGGACGCGTATCCGCAGGTCGTCCCATCGCTTGCGGCATTGCTGTGGGGTGCGGGGTGCGGTCCCCACCGCACTTACCCGCTGTGCCACCAGAGCCCATATGGCCTTCTTGTTTGCAAGTGCCGTCCTGGTCATTTGCGTGGAGAAGACGACGGCTGCATTCTCCTGGAGGGTCTCTGTTAGCACGGTGAGTTCCTCACGGGAGAAGTGGACCTGCCGCTTGCGGTCGCACGCTTTCTTTGCTACTTTTCCCATTTTTCTTGGTTTCGCTAGGGTGGTTGACGGGTTGGGGTGTGTTTCAGGGTAGTGATTTTAGTGGTTGTGTTGTTTTGGTGTTTTTATAGGTGTACGCCGGGATGTTTCCCGTTCCGGGCCCATGTTTTAACTTCCGTTTCCGTATATTTCCGGGCACCGTACTTTCCGGTAGGCGCACACTGCGGTGACCGCTAAGAGGGGTGGCGGTATTGCACCTAGGGCGCCGTACGGCGGCGGTGTGGGCCGTTTTGGGGTCATTTCCGCCATCGCGGACTTTGCACTTCCGCCGTGGCGTGGTGCTCGTGCCCGATGGGTCGGAATGGGCCGCACTTTGCTCCTTCGTACAATGGCGGAAACGCTATTTACGCTGTGGCGCTCCGGTCAGTCGCTTTCCGCCAGGGTCGTAATGAGGGCCATTGACATTTAAAGGAATTACACACATTCATGTCCAAGAGTGGGAGAAAAAGAGTCTCACTCTTGGCAGGATGGAAAAAAACAAACTCCAGAAATCCAGCAAAGCTGCTGGGGGACTCACTAGGTTAGGAAATTCAGCCTAAACAGAGAATTCTCCCTAACACTCGCCCCCACCAGACTAAGGGACAGGAGGATTTAATCCACTCCTGGAAGAATCTCATACCTTTAGTCGATGACATACATCCTAGAGAGACCATCAGCATTTTGGTGGTGACACCCTGACCTGTGCTCAATGGTGAAATCAAACCCTTGCAGCCAGATCGACCATCTCAATAGTTTTGGGTTTTCCCCTTTCATTTGCATTAACCATCTCAAGGGTTGGTGGTCAGTCTGAATGACGAAAGTAGAACCATACAAGTACGGCCTAAACTTCTTCAGAGCCCACACAATAGCAAAGCACTCTCTTTCGATTGTTGCCCACCTTGTTTCAGGATCCTTCAGCTTGCGGCTGATGAAGCAAACGGGGTGCTCCCTACCTTTCCCATCCAGTTGACTGAGTACGGCACCTCTTCCTACATTTGAAGCATCTGTCTGCACAATGAAGTGTTGGCGGTAATCAGGAGCTCTGAGTACTGGGGCTTGGCAAAGAGCCTTTTTCAGGTTTCCAAAAGCCTGATTGCACTCCTCGTTCCATTTAACGTTTTTAGGAAATTTGGGCGAGGAGATGACATTCAGTGGAGAAGCTATGGTCCCATAGTTCTCTATGAAATTCCTGTAATACCCAGTGAGGCCTAGGAAGGCTCTCACTTGGGTTTGAGTAGTAGGTGTTGTCCAATTTTGCACAGCTTCAATCTTACTGAGCAAAGGCCTTATTTCTCCACCTCCTACCTCATGTCCAAGATAGACTACCTTACTCTGTCCAATTTGGCACTTACTCGCCTTTATGGTCAGATTTGCTCGTCCAAGAGCCTGCAAAACATCTCTCAGGTGGGTTACATGTTCTTCCCAGGAATTGCTGAACACTGCGATGTCATGCAAGTATGCCATGCAGAAGTCCTCCATCCCATTTAGAACCTGGTTTACCATCCGTTGAAATGTAGCAGGTGCATTCTTCAGTCCGAAAGGCATTACCTTAAACTGGTATAAGCCAACGGGGGTAGAAAAAGCAGTTTTCTCCTTGACATGGTCTGTCAGGGATATTTGCCAATAGCCTGACGTCAAGTCAAATGTGCTGAGGAACTTGGCGGCGCCAAGTTTGTCCACCAACTCATCTGTTCTTGGCAAAGAGTGGGCATCAGTCTTGGTGACTGCATTAAGAGCTCTATAATCCACGCAGAATCTAAGCTCTTTAGATCCAGCCTTTGGTACTAACACAACTGGGCAAGACCATGGACTAGTAGAGGGCTCTATTACCCCGAGATCAAGCATCTTGCTGACCTCACCTTTGATGTGGGTTTGTACGTTCTCTGACATTCAGTATCCTCTGCTTTTGACTGGCAGACAGTCACCAGTGAGTATGTCATGCTGGCCCCAAGGTGTCAAACCTGGTGAAAGTGAGAACAGAGAGTCAAACTGATTCAACATAGATTTGCACTCTTCTTGCTGCTCGGGTGTCAGACTGGAGGAGAGATTTAATCCTTCACTTTTTTCATCTAAAGGTCAGCCTCTGAGGAGATCCAGAAGAGCTTCACTCTCTTCTTCTTCCTCGGAGGATGCTAGAAGCAACGCTCCTACATCCGGTCTTGAGACATACGCTTTGAGTCGGTTGTTGTGGAAGACTGCCGGAGCCGCCTCCTTGGGATTGCCCAAGTCCACCAGATAGTTGACCTCTCCAAGTTTACCCACAACTCTGAAGGGTCCCATCCATTTGTCTTGCAAGGCCCTCTGCCTTGTCAGGATCATAACGAGAACGAGCTGGTTTTGAGTGAACTCAACCATGTTAGCCTTTTGATCGTGCCAGTGCTTGACCAATGCTTGTCCAGCTTTCAAGTTATCGCTTGCTTCCGTCATCATGTGCGACATTCTCCTCCGAAGACCTATCACGTAGTCAGTCACTCTGACTGGCTTGGGGGAAGGAGCACTCTCCAGCCCCTGCTTAATCAGAGCCAATGGACCTCTGACGGGATGACCATAGAGAAGTTCGAAGGGAGAATAACCTACTCCCTCCTGAGCGACTTTTCTATAAGCAAATAGAAGGCATGGCAGTAGAAGGTCCCACTTACGCTTAAGGGGTTCCTTTAAAGCACCTATCATGCTCTTTATGGTTCAGTTGAACCGTTCTACCAACCCATTGGTTTGTGGGTGGTAAGCTGTTGAGAACTTGTAAGTAACTCCACAGGTTTTCCACATGGCTTTCATGTAGTGGGACATAAAGTTTGACGCCCTGTCAGAGATTACTTCCTTAGGAAACCCGACCCTAGTAAAAATACCAAGAAGGGCCTTAGCCGCAGCCGGAGCTGTAACAGTCCTCATGGGAATTGCCTCAGGATACCTGGTAGCATGCTCTACTACAACAAGTATAAACCTGTTGCCTGAGGAGGTTGGAGGATCAAGGGGACCAACAATGTCAATCCCGACTCTCTCAAACGGGACTCCCACAACTGGGAGAGGCACTAACGGTGCCACATTCTTGGAGCCAACCTTACCAGAGGTCTGGCAGGTGTGGCAGCTCCTGCTGTGTTTTTCTACTTCGGCCCCCATCTTTGGCCAATAGAAGTAGAGAGAGAGCCTTTCCTTAGTCTTCTTGAAACTCAAGTGACCAGCCAAAGGAATCTCGTGGGCTAACTGCAAGAACTGTGGTCTGTTCTCTTGGGGCACTACAAGCCGCTTGTAGTCTCCATGTGCAGACTCGGTCGGTTCACTGTAGAAGAGGCCATCTTCCCAGTGCAACCTGTATTTCGCAGGCTCTTGCCCTTCAGCCTGAGCTTCTGCCTGGTGGCGAAGACCTTCCAGAGTTGGACATTCTCTCTGTCCCTTACTGAAGTCCGCCCTGTTGAGTCCACCTTCTGCCAGTAACGACTGCAGCTCAGGATGGTCAACAGGATCCATATCTCCAATGAGTTCCTGGCCTTCCATTAGCTCTTTGTCAGAGTCTAATTCTACCACACAGGGTTGTATCTCCCTCTCAGCCTCAGCTGGCGGTGGAGTTACGGGTGTAACTTTGGACAACCGCGGGGAAGTCCTTGTTGGCTGCACTGAAATGCTGGCGGCTGGTTTCGGGATGGAAGTCTTAGGTTTCCCTTTCGCTTCTGATTTCTTCGAGACAGCTGCCGACAATTCCAGTGGAGCAGGAGTGATCTCTTTCTTCATCATCTCCTGGAGAGTACCGCACATGGTCCTCTCTCTTGCGGGTCTGGTTAGCTCCTGTAACCATTTACTAGGAGGTCTGGGAGTATGCGATACAACTCCGAGAGTTTTCAAATCGTTACCCAACAGTACGCGTCCTGGTACCTCACTCTGTATGCTGACAGGTATCTTTACAGTCATGTCGTTACACTGGATGAGAACTGGTAATTGGGGAAGCATCTGCACAGGCCCTCCAGCTAACTTGGTGAGGCGTTTGGGTGCCTTAGCAACATCCTCAGCCTGAAAAAACGATTTATCCACCACAGTTATGCTGGACCCAGTGTCCCTAATGGCAGGAGTCTCCTGACCATTCACCTGGACACTGTCCTTATAATACTCTTTAGTATTATCGGGGATAGAATTATAGACATCTAAATTCTGTTGTTCCCACAACCCCAGAGATACTAAAGAAACACTGGCTGAGACTCCAATGTGTTCATCAGCTAGCAGTAGAAAGTTTCCACTTGCCATTTGGACTTCCTCCTCTGGAGCGAAGGCTAAGGAGACAAGCTGGACCCCTGAAGGTTTACCCTTACATCTGGGATCTCCTTTCACGTGGTCAGTCGAGCCACAAACAAAGCATTTTCTGAATGCTTTCTGGAATGGTGGCTTGTTCTGCCCTCCTTCCGGTTTGGCACCAGAAGGCACACTATTCTGCTGCGATTTTCCTTGTGGTTTACCCTTCTGGTTTTGTTTGGGGCCCTCTTTGGAATTTGAGTTATTCAAATTCTCTTTTGAGTCTTTTTTAGGCTGCCTTCCCTCATCCTTTTTCTGAGTTGCCCCAGAATCCTTATAAGTAGCCCTGTTGGCAACCCATAAGTCAGCAGCCTTAGCCAGCTTCCGGGAATCCAATTCCTTCGAACCTGCCAAGTGCTGTCTGAGCTCAGGAGAACAGGCATCATAAATCGACTCCAACATAAAAAGATTCTTCATACCCTCATAAGTGTTCACTTTGTAACCCTTAATCCATCCCTCTAAGTTTTTCAACCATTCACTCACCCAGGTAGCCCAAGGGGTACCATCATGCTTTTTGAGGGTTCTAAACCTCTTAAGATACTGGGAAGGGGTCTTCCCGAATCTAGCTATCAAAGCTAGTTTCACACTTTCGTAATCCGTCTTATCCGCCTCTCCCAACTCCATTACCACATCAGTCTCAACAGGGGGGAGCCTAGAGAACATCCAGGGAAGTAAATCATTCCCGGTGATGTCCTGGAGCCCATGATTGTACTCAAACAGTTTTAACCAATCTAACACATCCAATCTCGGTTCATACATACCCACTAATTCCTTCGGCATCCGGGGTCTTTTGGGACTGGAGCTCCTAGAGGAACCAGAGGAGAGAGAAGCATTTTCTATAGACAACTTTTTCATCTCTAACTCGTGATTAAGTTCTATTTCCCTGAGCCTCAACTCAGCTTGCTTCTGCTCAGCCTGGGCATTCATTCGTCTGAACTCGAGCTCTTGGTTTCTTTCAGATTGAGCCAAAAACCGTTTGTATTCTAATTCGAGCTTCATTTTTACAAGTTCAAAATAAGCAGGGTTACATGTGGGACCTGGTATGGGCCCCCTAGGTACAGCTGGTAAGACAGGTAGAGGAGCAGGGGAGACAGTTTTGTTAGCCTCTCCTTCCTCTTCAGCCTCTTCATCACTATCATCAGAATTACGATTTAGATCAACACCATCACTGTTATCTACATCTGCTGGAGAAGTTGGTTCCTCTGAACCAGTACCCAGACTTTGGTTCGCCAGCAATCTCGCTATCAGTTCTAACTTCTTGCCTCTTACAGAAAGATTCTCTTGCCTACAGAGAGCTCGTAAACTCTCAGAATTTTCACCTGACAAGTACTCTTGACTGTAAGCTTCCATCGTAGACATGTTTTTGAAAGTTGCTTTTTAGTGCTAAGCTTTGTGGTTAGTTATCCTAAAGTGTCGAAAAGCACTCTAAACTGTATACTCGATACAAATCCTACCGCTGTACACCAGTGTTAGGCGGAAACCTGTGCAGTTCCCTCTGGGACCACTGCAAAAGATTTAGGAATACAGGTGTTTGGCAGTAAACACACTTGGTAGCAATCTGTACCACACAGGTTCACTTGGTAGCTGTGGCTGAGCAGTCAGACTTCCCTCAAGAAGAGTTAGGCAGTATGTGGAGTATACAATATAGGTCAATTTACACAGTAGAACAAGCAAACACGGAACAAGGCTTCGGTGTAAAGATATAAGGGTATTTATTTACAACAACACATCTATCGAAAACACTCTGGCACTAATACGGCAAACAACTTCAATCACAATTACTATACAAAGAAAAAGATCAATCCCCCTAACAATAGTTCGACAATTCTAGGTTCATCGGCATCACTTATTTGCAGACAGAGGTGTATGCTTTAACCTAGATGGCACTCTAGTATTCGTTTAGGACGGGAGAGAAAAATAAGGCAGGTTATGAAATCAACTCGGTACCAATACTTTACGGACAAATGCAAGGCAACTAAGGCAGGGTCTACTGCAGATCACAAAGTTCAGAGGCCAGGCCCACTCGGAGAGTGGCAAGGCGATATGTCCCAAAAGTGTCTCAGTGGAAATGCGCTTCGAGTCTTTATCTCAAATTGTTATGGAAAGGTTGGACCAGTTCAGAACAGAAAAGTTAAAGAACGCCTGGAGGCGACCCAATGGAAAGGCGATTATTCAGACACCTCACTCTATCCGGCAGAAAGGGAAGCCAGGCGGGTACGGTACCTTGTTTGTGGAGAGTCAGCTCCGGCGGGGGCAGTTGTTCCTGGTGGTGGATGCACGTCGGGTCTTTGCCACGAATAGAGAGGATCTCGTCGTCGAAGAAAAGTGAAGTCCGGTGCACCACCAGGGAAGAGACCAGCCGCGGAGTGCTGCGTCACAAGGCACCACCTTTTGGTCGCAGTACAGGGGTAGTGGCTATCCGGTTGCCGCTGTGCTCTGCACGGGCAATTCGACCACTGCGTTCTGGGCGAAGTAAAAGCAAAGGTGACTGGTTGTTCCCACCAGCCAGGGGAAGAGACTTTCCGGCAGGGAGATCTCCTCTGTCGTCGGGAAGTGGTGAGTCGGTTCAGCAGGGCTCCACCGGAGGTGTCGTTGTTGCAGGTCGGCTCAGCTTTACCCTCGTCGGATTCTTAGGTCCTGTGGCGACTTCTGAAGATCCAGTCCCAAAAGCCCTGCTTTTATGCAGAAAACCCCCATTCATTCAGCCTAGCTGTCACTCAAAACACGCTAAGTGGTGAGCGGGGAGGCTCACCACTTGAGCCAATCACACCAGAGTGCGACCGGAGATGGCAAGGCAACTCGGTGCAGGGTGCCTAAACCCCCTCCCACAACCCTGTGGTAACCCAGACAGAATGGCACCACTTTAGAGGGTCTCTGTACAGAAGCCCGCCAAAAGTGGAACAAAGGGCTCAACCTTTGGTTTAGGAGTCACAGAGACGAACACAGATGCCATTTTAAAAACCGAGTTCTGGCAGAAAACACCATCCGATAGACTTATTTAAGATAAGTAAACCGGTGATATGTTAGAGATTAATGGGAAAAAGGTATCAATCTCCAACAATGGGAAGAATCCCATTGGGTTATATTCGGGGTCGAATATAACAAGTAATTTCCACTGCCACCAGCCAAAACTCGACGAGGGGGGACGGGACAGTGCCCCCTCGAATAACAGACCCAGGAGTAATCGAATTACCCCTACTAGTACGTCCACAATAGGATGGTTTGTACTAGTTCTGTTAGTAAATTTAAGTCTAGTAAAGCCAATGGTGACTTTACATGCCCAGGGAGACAGTAGTCAGTCCCCGGGTATTGAGTCTATGATGGAGGTCCGCTAGGACGCCCCAGTGCTACGGCATATAGGGTGCGGTGTAACACACATAGAAAAACATATGAGACCCTATGGAGTAAAAGACCCCATAGCCCATAGAACACATTGGCCCTCATTACGACCCTGGCGGAAAGTAACTGACCTGACCGCCATAGCGTAAATAGCATTTCCGCCATTGCACGATGGAGTAAAGTGCAGCTAATTCCGACCCTTCGGGCACGAGCACTACGCCATGGCGGAAGTGCAAAGTCCGCGATGGCGGAAATGCCCCCAAAACGCCCCTTACCGCCGTCGTACGGCGCCCTAGGTGCAATTCCGCCACCCATCATAGCGGTCACCGTAATGAGCGGCAATCGGAAAATACGGTGACCGTAAATATACGGAAACGGAAGTAAAAACATGGTCCCGGAACGGGAAACAGCACGCCGTACACCTATAAAATCAGAATTCCCACACAACCATTAAAAATACTACCCTGAGACACATCCCAACCCGTCATCCAGCCTAGTGAAAACAATAACAATGGGAAAAGTAGCGAAAAAAGCGTGCGACCGCAAGCGGCAGGTCCACTTCTCCCGCGAGGAACTCACCGTGCTCACAGAGACCCTCCAGGAGAATGCTGCCGTCGTCTTCTCGACGCAAATGACCAGGACGGCACTTGCGAACAAGAAGGCCATATGGGCCCTGGTGGCACAGCGGGTAAGTGCGGTGGGGACCGCACCCCGCAACCCACAGCAATGCAGAAAGCGATGGGACGACTTGCGGATACGCGTACGGAGCATACTATCCGCCAACCGTAACATTGCCACAGCTACCGGGGGAGGATCGGAATCACCCATCAAGTTGACCCCCTGGGAAGAAATCTGTGCCTCCACCATTGGAATGGAGAGTATAGAGGGAGTCGGAGGGATGGAGAAAGGAGTGCAGACATCCGAAGAATCAGGTAGGTGGCCCAAATAAAACAATGCTATATCCACAATGTCCAATCATGTGAAGTACCATGTGTCCACATAGTGCAACAGAAACACATGTCCAGGAGAACGTCCACATACATTGGCCTGATAGCGCACTTTAAAACTCACATTAAATACATAAATAATTAAAAATCCTAAAAACACCCTCTACACGTGCAGCAGGCACACCCTAACTGCAGGCTGCAAAACAACTGCATCCTCAATCCACACAAAAATGAAACCACCTCCAAGGCCCTGACCCAAATCACCCTCAGGTACCACCCCAATGCATGTGATACATTGCCATTCCAATTTCCACAGACCCATTAATAACGCTCGCCCTCCTTTACTCCACCACAGGGTCCGATTCAAACGACGAGCTCCAGGACACCCCTACCAGCACACCTGCAAAGAGGGCCAAGACCAACGGCCAAAGACCCTCCACCTCAGCTGCACGGATCAAGACACGGCAGCAGCACAAATCAAGTGGCAGCACACAGGAGGGGACTCCAACAGGCACCCCAGCAGCCAGCATGCCCACAACAGCACCACCACAGGTCCCCCCAATGGATGCCACAGAAGGCACTGCTTCTGGTGGCAGCAGCACCATAGGTGACACTGCATTAATGGCAGCATGCTCCGACACAGAAAACGGTGATGTCGATGTAGGATCCATCCATGACCTGTCTCAATCCCCCTGTTTGTTTCATCCCGTACACCATGAGGATACCACGCAGGGGCACCCACAAGACGACGACTGGCCATCCCCCACAAGCCCTGTGGCAAGGCAACATGAGGTGATCAGCCCCTCTGTGACACCACCGCAAATGGCCATGGCACAGCAGAGGCAACAGTCCCTCGACCAGGTGATCGTGCAACAGCAGCAACTGGCCA
This sequence comes from Ambystoma mexicanum, assembly GCF_040938575.1. Taxonomy (NCBI): domain Eukaryota; kingdom Metazoa; phylum Chordata; class Amphibia; order Caudata; family Ambystomatidae; genus Ambystoma; species Ambystoma mexicanum. The sequence goes on along the minus strand of NC_090937.1, from coordinate 835,341,629 downwards.
CGCTCCTCAAGGACCATGCTGATGAATGTGGGGGTACTAAGGCAGCCATAGAAACATCTACTGAGACACTTAGGGCAGAAATGGAGAGAAGTACAGAGACACTAAGGGCACAAATGGAGAGAAGCACCGAGAGCCTGAGGGTACAAATGGAGAGAAGCACCGAGAGCCTGAGAGTACAAATGGAGAGAAGCACCGAGAGCCTGAGGGGGGAACTGCATGCGACGTCCAAAGACGTATGTGGTGAACTTGCCGCTGTGCGCCGTGTGCTCACTGAGCGCTCACAAACCCTTAGGGACATGCATGGACGTGAGCAGGCAGAGACATCATCCGTTGCAAGTTCCGTCCAGGGCAGCCCCCAACGTAGATCTGGGAGGAACCTGCGCTCCACAGGCAGGGGTGCCCCTGATACCCGGAGAGGGGGCTTGCAATAGCGTCTGCCCACTGACAATGAGCATCTTTGGACACTGGTGTTCGGGGGGAGGTAGGAGGGTGGAGGGGGGGGGTGTTGGGCTTACTTGGGTGGCGGGTCGATGGGGTGTGTAACATAATTTCACATATGCTATAAACATTGCACAATCATCCAATGAGATGTGTGGACATTGATCTTTGTGTACGAGGCCTTTATAGGCGTACAGTCCATATTGTGCATGTTCCAGACACACACAGTGCCACAAGTCCCGTGTCCATGTATCAGCCACCAGGCGTGAGTGCTAGAAGCATGAATCTATGATAATCTGACGAATTTCACGGCCCTCCTGTGCCTCGTGGACTCCTTGAGGTGCTGCCACATCCCCACCCTCATCATGACCATCATCAGGTGCTTGCAGTTCTGCGTCAGGGGGCATGGGCACATTTCTACGTACGCACATGTTGTGTAGCATGACACATGCCATGACCATCTTTGCAACCTTCTCATGGCGGTACAGGAGTGCCCCGCCAGACCTGCTGAGGCAGCGGAAACGAGTCTTCAGTAGGCCGAATGCCTGTTCTATGACTACACGGGTACGTGAGTGGGCATGGTTGTAGTCCTCCTCATGCTGGTTCTGTGGGTTCCGGAGTGGTGTAAGGAGCCATCTCTTCAGTGGATACCCGGCATCACCTGTATGTGGACAATAAAGGATGTTTGTGGAATGACATTGCTACGTACGCACCCCCCCCCCTTCCTGCCAGGTCATTGCCGCATCACATACCCCACATTATCATGCATGAAATGAGACTCACCGAGTAGCCAGGATATGTTCCCCGCATGTCGCTCCATGTAGCGTGGTATTGTAGAGTTCCTCAAGACCATAGAATCATGGGTTGATCCAGGAAATCGGGCACAACAATGTGTAATGATCCTGTTGGAGTCACACACCATTTGTACATTAAGAGAATGATATTGTTTTCGGTTGCGGTACTGGGCCTCCATGGCATGTGGGACAACCAATTCCACATGGGTGCAGTCGATGGCACCAATGCAACCCGGTATGCCGGCAAGTGCATGGAATCCCACTTTTGTGTTCGTAATTTCCTGCTCTGAGCGTGGTAGAGAGATGTAGTCGTCTGCGTGCTTCAGGAGGGCATCGAGCACTTGCAATAGTGTCCGTGAGAACAGTGGCTGTGAAATGCCATGCAACTGTCCGACTGTGTGCTGGTAGGTGCCTGTGGCCAGGAAGTGGAGTACAGACACCACCTTCAGTAGGGGTGGGATGGCGGTTGGGCTATCTATCATGCTGACAAGGTTAGCGTGTGTCATGTCCACAATGGCGGTTATGGTGTCCCGGTCCAAACGGTAGAGGGTGTGGATCTGCTCATCAGTGAGGTTGAACGGATGTGCTCGGAGGCGTGGGATTAAGGGCTGCCTGCGTGGTGGTAGTGGCTGTGCTGGTGGGCCTTGCTGGCCCTGCCTTGCCCTCCTCCTCCTCCTGCGTCTCCTCTGTGCGGCCGGTTGTTGTAGTAGTTGGTGTTCGTCTTCTTCTTGAAGTTGGAGTACTTGCAGTGCTATCAGGTCCCCCAGGGCCAACATCGCTAGTCCTGCCGGTAGCATTTTGGAGTGGGTGTGGTTGTGGGAGGGGGTTGGGTGTGCAATTTATGTGTTTTCAGGCTGTATAGCCTCCACCTGTGGTGATTCATTCCACCTGTGCAAGCTGCAATCCCCTTTGGGCGTGCACGTCCCGCACACAACGCTGCAATTCGACGCATGGCATCTTGCTATGACAATCATGTATTTAATCCCGATGGCAGTGATATATTGGTTCATATGTTCATTCTGCTATGGTCCCATTGTTTCACATACTATCTTTGCAGTCGCGAACAAACTTGTGAAGGGTCAGTGGAATGTAGTACTCGATTGACGGTGGACCCTCATGCAGCACTGTACCGAGGTTCACCGACGGGCGGGGCGTCCCATTTGTCAGTGAAGCCAGTTGCCGTTTTCACACACTGCCGCACTACATGGATGGATTTGTGATTTCAAGCGGTCACAGATGCCTTTTCGACGTGATGTTGCAAATGAGGAATTCGAAGGACAGCGCTTTCGGTTTTCGGCTAGCGGCGAGGAGACGCCCACAGGTCTGACTGCAAATATAACGTTCTATTGTTTAATGTCCTTCGGACAGGGGCCATGGCGAGAATGCAATGATTGATATGAATAGTATGGGATGCGCAATAGCGTAGTGGACGATAAGGCAGGACGTTCCCAAATACATGTTACTTCACAACACTGGAATTCCGGGCTGGAGCACAGTGGATTTTGCAGACTGCATTACGCACAGACTCAATGGAAATTTCACATGTTATGTGAGTAAATAATCAGGCGTTTTCATACCGGGATGAGGGAATGATGTATGGATGCATGGACAGATGATTTAATAGAGAGTTTGCCATGTACAGGGCTTTTTGGAATCTATCCCCTTCCCCTGCGCTATGTGATGCAGGGCTGCCATAGTGGGACCATCGTCTATCTGCCCTTGTTGAACCCTCCCTGTCTCGACGCGCCTTCAAACACTTGTGTCTATGCACGTTACTAATCCCATCTAATGGATTCTGTTTTGACAGACGCATGCACACAGAGACTCGTTTGTAATAGTGTTTTCACCTCGATTTATATAGTTATGATTCGCAAGTGATTTTTGGGTGGGAATTATCCTTTTGAGTGGGCTAGCATGCATATGGCTGTGGATTTAGTGTGATCATTGAAGTGAGTAATTCAAATGAAGTTCTGATGCCCATACTATTCTTTTTCATTTAATTTGGGTGACAGGTATCTCCTCCCCTTTTGCCGCTGCCATTTGTATGCCACTCCTGCAGATGGCTTTTACTCCCGACACCTGCTGCTTCGTGTTAATCAGTGGAGCACCATTACGATCTTATGGGACGATCGCCAATGGGCCACATGCCCTTACGCAGTACTAGTGGCTAGGAGCAACATATCGACCTTTCAGCTGGACTAGTGCCTACCTAATGGGACGGCCCTGCGGTTCTAGGCGCTTCCATGTTGCCTTTTTTAACGTGAATGTAGCCCCTGTGTACCATGAAGGAACAGGGCGTCACACAAGAAGAAGCTGGTCATTTATTGCGGATGCAGCCCACAATAATGAGATTTATTTTGGAGTTCATGACCTAATAGCTGTATGGGCTTGGTGATTTTGTTGTGCATTAAATTTTGATAATGATATTGACCGTGTAGCGTTATTCTTTGCAAGTAATGTAGCATATTCCTATTTGTGGAGCGATGTATTGTGAGAAGATCTGCATTGGGTTCCGGCTTCTGAGTATAATTGCGTGGTACTGTACTGGCCGCGTTTGCCTACGAAGCCCAGTGAGGTCAGGGATAGGGGCTGCCATTATGACTGTTTTAATGATGTCATGCTCAGGGGCGGGGGATTAGCTTTTGTGTAACAGATGCCGGTCAGCCAGGTGGATTGGTGGAATGATGTGATTATCAGACTATGGCTGGTCACAGGTGCCTGTGTTTGCGTGCGTTTCTTGGAGGGAGACTGAGGTCATGTCCATTGGAATAGCTTCTGTATTCGTGCCATCTGTGCCCTGCAGCTCCCATTGGCCCCTCTTGAGATGAGCCTGGCTGCTCAGTCACTCTGCCAACTTGTGTGGTACATGCTTATGCTGATGGTTGGTTTGTTTACTGGCAGGAGTTCAGGGCTGGTTCAGTCTCACTCAGGATACTGCTTTGAATGTTGCCTTACACTGGTGTCAAGCGATGGGGGGCCTGTTTTTGTTTGTCTCATATTTCAGTTCATGTTGCTGGACTTGAACCTTCACATGCCTGTGCTGCATCAGTACGGCAATGGTGCCATGGCAAATATGGATGGCCACTCACAAGGCACTTGGAGCCCCTGGATTCATTTGTTCGTTGGCATGCATGGGTGACTTGTACATTTCACTGGTTGCATTGTGTGACTTCATTGCACCTACGAGGAGTTGTGCAATGTGGGCAGGGAGTGGTGTACAGGCACTCAGTAGGGCCTTTTACGGTTGGTTCGCGATGCCGTACTTCTCACCATGGCGGAATGGTACTTTCCGCCATGCTTGATGGCGTAAGGTATATGTCCGCTAGGGTCAGAATTCGCGTACCGTTGCGCCATGGTGGTAATTACGGTTTCGCATGGCGCGCGTGCGCGTACTTGGTGCAGTTAGCGTTGGCGTTCACTACGGTGTCGCTAATGGCATCGTACTTTACGGTGACGGGTCATAATCGCACCGAGCGCTATTCGATGGCGGTATTGCATTTCCGCCATCGTTTTTTGATTTCCGCCAGGGTCGTAATGAGGGCCATTGACATTTGAAAGAATTACACACATTCATGTCCAAAAGTGGGAGAAAAAGAGTCTCATTCTTGGCAGGATGGAAAAAAACACACTGCAGAAATCCAGCAAAGCTGCTGGGGGACTCACTAGGTTAGGAAATTCAGCCTAAACAGAGAATTATCCCTAACACTCGCCCCCCCCCCCAGACTAAGGGACAGGAGGATTTAATCCACTCCTGGATGAATCTCATACCTCTAGTCGATGACATACATCCTAGAGAGACCATCAGCATTTTGGTGGTGACACCCTGACCTGTGCTCAATGGTAAAATCAAACCCTTGCAGGCAGATCGACCATCTCAATAGTTTTGGGTTTTCCCCTTTCATTTGCATTAACCATCTCAAGGGTTGGTGGTCAGTCTGAATGACGAAAGTAGAACCATACAAGTATGGCCTAAACTTCTTCAGAGCCCACACGATAGCAAAGCACTCTCTTTCGATTGTTGCCCACCTTGTTTCAGGATCCTTCAGCTTGCGGCTGATGAAGCAAACGGGGTGCTCCCTACCTTTCCCATCCAGTTGACTGAGTACGGCACCTATTCTTACATTTTAAGCATCTGTCTGCACAATGAAGTGTTGGCGGTAATAAGGAGCTCTGAGTACTGGGGCCTGGCAAAGAGCTTTTTTCAGGTTTCCAAAAGCCTGATTGCACTCCTCGTTCCATCTAACCTTTTTAGGAAATTTGGGCGAGGAGATGACATTCAGTGGAGAAGCTATGGTCCCATAGTTCTCTATGAAATTCCTGTAATACCCAGTGAGGCCTAGGAAGGCTCTCACTTGGGTTTGAGTAGTAGGTGTTGTCCAATTTTGCAAAGCTTCAATCTTACTGAGCAAAGGCCTTATTTCTCCACCTCCTACCTCATGTCCAAGATAGACTACCTTACTCTGTCCAATTTGGCACTTACTCACCTTTATGGTCAGATCGGCTCGTCCACGAGCCTGCAAAACATCTCTCAGGTGGGTTACATGTTCTTCCCAGGAATTGTTGAACACTGCTATGTCATCCAAGTATGCCATGCAGAAGTCCTCCATCCCATTCAGAGCCTGGGTTACCATCCGTTGAAATGTAGCAGGTGCATTCTTCAGTCCTAAAGGCATTACCTTAAACTGGTATAAGCCAACGGGGGTAGAAAATGCAGTTTTCTCCTTGCATGGTCTGTCAGGGCTATTTGCCAATAGCCTGACGTCAAGTAAAATGTGCTGAGGAACTTGGCGGCGCCAAGTTTGTCCACCAACTCATCTGTTCTTGGCAAAGAGTGAGCATCAGTCTTGGTGACTGCATTAAGAGCTCTATAATCCACACAGAATCTAAGCTCTTTAGATCCAGCCTTTGGTACTAACACAACTGGGCTAGACCATGGACAAGTAGAGGGCTCTATTACCCCGAGATCGAGCATCTTGCTGACCTCACCTTTGATGTGGGTTTGTACGTTCTCTGACATTCAGTAACCTCTGATTTTGACTGGCAGACAGTCACCAGTGAGTATGTCATGCTGGCCTCAAGGGTTCAAGCCTGGTGAAAGCGAGAACAGAGAGACAAACTGATTCAACATAGATTTGCACTCTTCTTGCTGCTCGGGTGTCAGACTGGAGGAGAGATTTACTCCTTCAATTTTTGCGTCTAAAGGTAAGCCTCTGAGGAGATCCGGAAGAGCTTCACTCTCTTCTTCTTCCTCGGAGGATGCTAGAAGCAACGCTCCTACATCCGGTCTTGAGACATACGCTTTGAGTCGGTTGGTGTGGAAGACTGTTGGAGCCTCCTTGGGATTGCCCAAGTCCACCAGATAGTTGACTTCTCCGAGTTTACCCACAACTCTGAAGGGTCCCATCCATTTGTCTTGCAAGGCCCTCTGCCTTGTTAGGATCATAACGAGAACAAGCTGGTCTTGAGTGAACTCAACCATGTTAGCCTTTTGATTGTGCCAGTGCTTGACCAATGCTTGTCCAGCTTTCAAGTTATCACTTGCTTCCGTCATCATGTGCGACATTCTCCTCCGGAGACCTATCACGTAGTCAGTCACTCTGACTGGCTTGGGGGAAGGAGCACTCTCCAACCCCTCCTTAATCAGGGCCAATGGACCTCTGACGGGATGACCATAGAGAAGTTCGAAGGGAGAATAACCTACTCCCTCCTGAGGGACTTCTCTATAAGCAAATAGAAGGCATGGCAGTAGAAGGTTCCACTTACGCTTAAGGGGTTCCTCTAAAGCACCTATCATGCTCTTCATGGTTCGGTTGAACCGTTCTACCAATCCATTGGTTTGTGGGTGGTAAGCTGTTGAGAACTTGTAAGTAACTCCACAGGTTTTCCACATGGCTTTCATTTAGTGGGACATAAAGTTTGACCCCCTGTCAGAGATTACTTCCTTAGGAAACCCGACCCTAGTAAAAATACCAAGGAGGGCCTTAGCCACAGCCGGAGCTGTAACAGTCCTCATAGGAATTGCCTCAGGATACCTAGTAGCATGGTCTACTACAACAAGTATAAACCTGTTGCCTGAGGAGGTTGGAGGATCAAGGGGACAACAATGTCGATCCCTACTCTTTCAAACGGGACTCCCACAACTGGGAGAGGCACTAACGGTGCCACATTCCTGGAGCCAACCTTACTAGAGGTCTGGCAGGAGTGGCAGCTCCTGCAATGTTTTTCTACTTCGGCCCGCATCTTTGGCCAATAGAAGTAGAGAGAGAGCCTTTCCTTAATCTTCTTGAAACTCAAGTGACCAGCCAAAGGAATCTCGTGGGCTAACTGCAAGAACTGTGGTCTGTTCTCTTGGGGCACTACAAGCCGCTTGTAGTCTCCAGGTGCAGACTCGGTCGGTTCACTGTAGAAGAGGCCATCTTCCCAGTGCAACCTGTATTTTCCAGGCTCTTGCCCTTCAGCCTGAGCTTCTGCCTGGTGGCGAAGACCTTCCAGAGTTGGACATTCTCTCTGTCCCTTACTGAAGTCCACCCTGCTGGGTCCACCTTCTGCCAGTAACGACTGCAGCTCAGGATGGTCAACAGGATCCAGATCTCCAATGAGTTCCTGGCCTTCCATTAGCTCTTCATCAGAGTCTAATTATACCACACAGGGTTGTACCTCCCTCTCAGCCTCAGCTGGCGGTGGAGTTACGGGTGTAACTTTGGACAACCGCGGGGAAGTCCTTGTTGGCTGCACTGAAATGCTGGCAGCTGGTTTTGGGGTGGAAGTCTTAGGTTTCCCTTTCGCTTTTGATTTCTTCGAGACAGCTGCCGACAATTCCAGTGGAGCAGGAGTGATCTCTTTCTTCATCATCTCCTGGAGAGAACCGCGCATGGTCCTCTCTCTTGCGGGTCTGGTTAGCTCCTGTAACCGTTTACTAGGAGGTCTGGGAGTATGCGCTACAACTCTGAGAGTTTTCAAATCGTTACCCAACAGTACGCGTCCTGGTACCTCACTCTGTATGCTGACTGGTATCTTTACAGTCATGTCGTTACACTGGATGAGAACTGGTAATTGGGGAAGCATCTGCACAGGCCCTCCAGCTAACTTGGTGAGGCGTTTGGGTGCCTTAGCAACATCCTCAGCCTGAAAAACTGATTTATCCACCACAGTTATGCTGGCCCCAGTGTCCCTAATGGCAGGAGTCTCCTGACCATTCACCTGGACACTGTCCTTATAATACTCTTTAGTATTATCGGGGATAGAATTATAGACATCTAATTTCTGTTGTTCCCACAACCCCAGAGATACTAAAGAAACGCTGGCTGAGACTCCAATGGGTTCATCAGCTAGCAGTAGAAAGTTTCCACTTGCCATTTGGACTTCCTCCTCTGGAGCGAAGGCTAAGGAGACAAGCTGGACCCCTGAAGGTTTACCCTTACATCTGGGATCTCCTTTCACGTGGTCAGTCGAGCCACAAACAAAGCATTTTCCGAATGCTTTCTGGAATGGTGGCTTGTTCTGCCCTCCTTCCGGTTTGGCACCAGAAGACACACTATTCTGCTGTGATTTTCCTTGTGGCTTACCCTTCTGGTTTTGTTTGGGGCCCTCTTTGGAATTTGAGTTATTTGAATTCTCTTTTGAGTCTTTTTTAGGCTGCCTTCCCTCATCCTTTTTCTGAGTTGCCCCAGAATCCTTATGAGTAGCCCTGTTGGCAACCCATAAGTCAGCAGCCTTAGCCAGCTTCCGGGAATCCAATTCCTTCGAATCAGCCAAGTGCTGTCTGAGCTCAGGAGAACAGGCATCATAAATCGACTCCAACATAAAAAGATTCTTCATACCCTCATAAGTGTTCACTTTGTAACCCTTAATCCATCCCTCTAAGTTTTTCAACCCTTCACTCACCCAGGTAGCCCAAGGGGTACCATCATGCTTTTTGAGGGTTCTAAACCTCTTAAGATACTGGGAAGGGGTCTTCCCGAATCTAGCTATCAAAGCTAGTTTCACACTTTCGTAATCCGTCTTTTCCGCCTCCCCCAACTCCATTACCACATCAGTCGCAACAGGGGGGAGCCTAGAGAACATCCAGGGAAGTAAATCATTCCCGCTGATGTCCTGGAGCCCATGATTGTACTCAAACAGTTTTAACCAATCTAACACATCCAATCTCGGTTCATACATACCCACTAATTCCTTCGGCATCCGGGGTCTTTTGGGACTGGAGCTCCTAGAGGAACCAGAGGAGAGAGAAGCATTTTCTAAAGACACCTTTTTCATCTCTAACTCGTGATCAAGTTCTATTTCCCTGAGCCTCAACTCAGCTTGCTTCTGCTCAGCCTGGGCATTCATCCGCCTAAACTCGAGCTCTTGGTTTCTTTCAGATTGAGCCAAGAACCGTTTGTATTCTAATTCGAGCTTCATTTTTACAAGTTCAAAATAAGCAGGGTTAAATGTGGGACCTGGTATGGGCCCCGTAGGTACAGCTGGTAAGGCAGGTAGAGGAGCAGGGGAGACAGTTTCGTTAGCCTCTCCTTCCTCTTCAGCCGCTTCATCACTATCATCAGAATTACGATTTAGATCAACACCATCACTGTTATCTACATCTGCTGGAGAAGTTGGTTCCTCTGAACCAGTACCCAGACTTTGGTTTGCCATCAATCTCGCTATCAGTTCTAACTTCTTGCCTCTTACAGAACGATTCTCTTGCCTACAGAGAGCTCGTAAACTCTCAGTATTTTCACCTGACAAGGACTCTTGACTGTAAGCTTCGATCGTAGACATGTTTTTGAAAGTTGCTTTTTAGTGCTAAGCTTTGTGGTTAGTTATCCTAAAGTGTCGAAACGCTCTCTAATCTGCATACTTGATAAAAATCCCACCGCTGTACACCAGTGTTAGGCGGAAACCTGTGCAGTTCCCTCTGGGACCACTGCAAAAGATTTAGGACTACAGGTGTTTGGCAGTAAACACACTTGGTAGCAATCTGTACCACACAGATTCACTTGGTAGCTGTGGCTGAGCAGTCAGACTTCCCTCAAGAAGAGTTAGACAGTATGTGGAGTATACAATATAGGTCAATTTACACAGTAGAACAAGCAAACATGGAACAAGGCTTCGGTGTAAAGATATAAGGGTATTTATTTACAACAACACATCTATCGAAAACACTCTGGCACTAATACGGCAAATAACTTCAATCACAATTACTATACGAAGAAAAAGATCAATCCCCCTAACAATAGTTCGACAATTCTAGGATCATCGGCATCACTTATTTGCAGACAGAGGTGTATGCTTTAACCTAGATGGCACTCTAGTATTCGTTTAGGATGGGAGAGAAATATAAGGCAGGTTATGAAATCAACTCGGTACCAATAATTTATGGACAAATGCAAGGCAAGTAAGGCAGGGTCTACTGCAGATCACAAAGTTCAGAGGCCAGGCCCACTCGGAGAGAGGCAAGGCGATATGTCCCAAAAGTGTCTCAGTGGAAATGCGCTTCGAGTCTTTATCGCAAATTGTTATGGAAAGGTTGGACCAGTTCAGAACAGAAAAGTTAAAGAACGCTTGGAGGCGACCCAATGGAAAGGCGAGGATTCAGACACCTCACTCTATCCGGCAGAAAGGGAAGCCAGGCGGGTATGGTACCTTGTTTGTGGAGAGTCAGCTCCGGCGGGGGCAGTTGTTCCTGGTGGTGGATGCACGTCGGGTCTTTGCCACGAGTAGAGAGGATCTTGTTGCCACCAGGGAAGAGACCAGCCGCGGAGTGCTCTGTCACAAGGCACCACCTTTTGGTCGCAGTACAGGGGTAGTGGCTATCCGGTTGCCGCTGTGCTCTGCATGGGCAATTCGACCACTGCGTCCTGGGCGAAGAAAAAGCAAAGGTGACTGGTTGTTCCCACCAGCCAGGGGAAGAGACCCTCCGGCAGGGAGATCTCCTCTGTCGTCGGGAAGTGGTGAGTCGGTTCAGCAGGGCTCCACCGGAGGTGTCGTCGTTGCAGGTTGGCTCAGCTTTACCCTCGTCGGATTCTTAGGTCCTGTGGCGACTTCTGAAAATCCAGTGCAAAAATCCCTGCTTTTATGCAGAAAACCCCCATTCATTCAGCCTAGCTGTCACTCAAAACACGCTAAGTGGTGAGCGGGGAGGCTCACCACTTGGGCCAATCACACCAGAGAGCGACCGGAGTTGGCAAGGCAACTCGGTCCAGGGTGCCTAAACCCCCTCCCACACCCCTGTGGTAACCCAGACAGAATGGCACCACTTTGGAGGGTCTCTGTACAGAAGCCTGCCAAAAGTGGAACAAAGGGCTCAACCTTTGGTTTAGGAGTCACAGAGACGAACACAGACACCATTTTAAAAACCGAGTTCTGGCAGAAAATACCATCCGATAAACCTATTTAAGATAAGTAGATCGGTGGTATGTTAGAGATTAACGAGAAAAAGTATCAATCTCCAACAATGGGACGAATCCCATAGGGTTATGTTCGGGGTCGAACATAACAAGTAGTTTCCACTGCCACCAGCCAAAACTCGCCGAGGGGGGACGGGACAGTGCCCCCTCGAGTAACAGATCTAGGAGTAATCGAATAACCCCTACTAGTACGTCCACAATAAGATGGTTTGTACTAGTTCTGTTAGTAAATTTAGGTCTAGTAAAGCCAATGGTGACTTTACATGCCCGGGGAGACAGTAGTCAGTCCCCGGGTATGGAGTCTATGGCGGGGGTCCGCTAGTACGCCCCAGTGTTACGGCATGTAGGGTGCGGTGTAACACACATAGAAAAACATATGAGACCCTATGGAGTAAAAGACCCCATAGCCTATCGAACACATTGACATTTCAAAGGAATTACACACATACATGTCCAAGAGTGGGAGAAAAGAGTCTCACTCTTGGCAGGATGGAAAAAAACAAACTCCAGAAATCCAGCAAAGCTGCTGGGGGACTCACTAGGTTAGGAAATTCAGCCTAAACAGAGAATTCTCCCTAACAGTGTAGTATCATCTCATTGGTTTCATGCATATCATGATATGGGTTTTGACATTCACTGACACCCATTGGGTGTATGTGAGGGACATGTGTTCATTTCCAAACCTGCAATTGGGGTTCTATCATGTTTTGCCATTTCTAAGTGGGTGGATGCAATACTCAGGTGGGTGTTTGGCATTTGGAGGCTGACCATAAGGGTCAGGGATCTAGATTGTGGTGACATGTTGGCTGGGGGACATGAGTGGGGGCCTGGTGGAGGGTGCCCCTGCACTGCTGGGGGGTGGGGGTGATGGGAGACATGAGTGGGGGCCTGGTGGAGGCTGCCCCTGCACTGCTGGGGGATGGGGTGATGGTAGACATGAGTGGGGGCCTGGTGGAGGGTGCCCCTGGATGCTGGGGGGTGGGGGTGGTGGGAGACATGAGTGGGGCCTGGTGGAGGCTGCCCCTGCACTGCTGGGGGGTGGGGTGGTGGTAGACATGAGTGGGGGCCTGGTGGAGGGTGCCCCTGATGGCTGGGAGGTGGGGTGGTGGTAGACATGGGTGGGGGCCTGGTGGAGGCTACCCCTGCACTGCTGGGGGTTGGGGGTGATGGGAAACATGAGTGGGGGCCTGGTGGAGGGTGCCCCTGGATGTTGGGGGGTGGGGGTGATAGGGGTCATGAGTGGGGGCCTGGTGGAGGCTGCCCCTGCACTGCTGGGGGGTGGGGGTGCAGGGGGACATGTGTGGGGGCCTGGTGGAGGCTGCCCCTGCACTGCTGGGGGGTGGGGGTGAAGGGGGAAATGTGTGGGGGCCTGGTGGAGGCTGCCCCTGCACTGCGGGGGGTGGGGGTGCAGGGGGACATGTGTGGGGGCCTGGTGGAGACTGCCCCTGCACTGCTGGGGGGTGGGGGTGCAGGGGGACATGTGTGGGGGCCAGGTGGAGGGTGCCCCTGGATGCTGGGGGTGGGGGTGGTAGTAGACATGAGTGGGGGCCTGGTGGAGGCTGCCCCTGCACTGCTGGGGGGTGGGGGTGGTGGGAGACATGAGTGGGGGCCTGGATGAGGCTGCCTCTGCACTGCTGGGGGGTGGGGGTGATGGGAGACATGAGTGGGGGCCTGGTGGAGGCTGCCCCTGCACTGCTGGGGGGTGGGGGTGATGGTAGACATGAGTGGGGGCCTGGTGGAGTTTGCCCCTGGATGCTGGGGGGTGGGGGTGATAGGGGACATGAGTGGGGGCCTGGTGGAGGCTGCCCCTGGATGCTGGGGGTAGGTGGTGGTGGTAGACATGAGTGGGGGCCTGGTGGAGGCTGCCCCTGCACTGCTGGGGGGGTGTGGGTGGTGGGAGACATGATTGGGGGCCTGGTGGAGGCTGCCCCTGCACTGCTGGGGGGTGGGGTGATGGGAGACATGAGTGGGGGCCTGGTTGAGGGTGCCCCTGGTGGCTGGGGGGTGGGGGTGGTGGTAGACATGAGTGGGGGCCTGCTGGAGGCTGCCCCTGCACTGCTGGGGGGTGGGGGTGATGGGAGACATGATTGGGGGCCTGGTGGAGGCTGCCCCTGCACTGCTGGGGGGTGGGGTGATGGGAGACATGAGTGGGGGCCTGGTGGAGGGTGCCCCTGGATGCTGGGGGGTGGGGGTGATAGGGGACATGAGTGGGGGCCTGGTAGAGGCTGCTCCTGGATGCTTGGGGGTGGGGGTGGTGGGAGACATGAGTGGGGGCCTGGTGGAGGCTGCCCCTGGATGCTGGGTGGTGGGGGTGATATGGGACATGAGTGGGGGCCTGGTGGAGGGTGCCCCTGGATGCTGGGGGGGTGGGGGTAGTGGTAGACATGAGTGGGGGCCTGGTGGAGGGTGTCCCTGTTGGCTGGGGGGTGGGGGTGGTGGTAGACATGAGTGGGGGCCTGGTGGAGGCTGCCCCTGCAATGCTGGGGGGTTGGGTTGATGGGAGACATGAGTGGGGGCCTGGTGGAGGCTGCCCCTGCACTGCTGGGGTGTGGGGGTGATGGGAGACATGAGTGGGGGCCTGGTGGAGGGTGCCCCTGGATGCTGGGGGGTGGGGGTGATAGGGGACATGAGTGGGGGCCTGGTGGAGGCTGCCCCTGGATGCTGGGGGTTGGGGCGGTGGGGGACATGAGTGGGGGCCTGGTGGAGGGTGCCCCTGGATGCTGGGGGGTGGGGGTGGTGGTAGACATGAGTGGGGGCCTGGTGGAGGGTGCCCCTGGATGCTGGGGGGTGGGGTGGTGGGAGACATGAGTGGGGGCCTGGTGGAGGCTGCCCCTGCACTGCTGGGGGGTGGGGGTGATGGTAGACATGAGTGGGGGCCTGGCGGAGGGTGCCCCTGTATGCTGGGGGGTGGGGGTGGTGGGAGACATGAGTGGGGGCCTGGTGGAGGCTGCCCCTGCACTGCTGGGTGGTGGGGGTGCAGGGGGACATGTTTGGGGGCCTGGTGGAGGCTGCCCCTGCACTGCTGGGGGGTGGGGGTGCAGGGGGACATGTGTGGGGGCCTGGTGGAGGGTTCCCCTGGATGCTGGGGGGTGGGGGTGGTGGTAGACATGAGTGGGGGCCTGGTGGAGGCTGCCCCTGCACTGCTGTGGGGTGGGGGTGGTGGGAGAGACTTGAGTGGGGGCCTGGTGGAGGGTGCCCCTAGTGGCTGGGGGGTGGGGGTGGTGGTAGACATGAGTGGGGGCCTGGTGGAGGGTGCCTCTGGATGCTGGGGGGTGGGGGTTGTGGGAGACATTCGTGGGGGCCTGGTGGAGGCTGCCCCTGGATGCTGGGGGGTGGGGGTGCAGGGGGACATGAGTGGGGGCCTGGTGGAGGCTGCCCCTGCACTGCTGGCGGGTGGGGGTGATGGTAGACATGAGTGGGGGCCTGGTGGAGGCTGCCCCTGCACTGCTGGCGGGTGGGGGTGATGGTAGACATGAGTGGGGGCCTGGTGGAGGGTGCCCCTGGATGCTGGGGGGTGGGGGTGGTGGGAGACATGAGTGGGGGCCTGGTGGAGGGTGCCCCTGGATGCTGGGGGTGGGGGTGGTAGTAGACATGAGTGGGGTCCTGGTGGAGGGTGCCCCTGGATGCTGGGGATGGGGGTGGTAGTAGACATGAGTGGGGGCCTGGTGGAGGCTGCCCCTGCACTGCTGGGGGGTGGGGGTGGTGGGAGACATGAGTGGGGGCCTGGATGAGGCTGCCTCTGCACTGCTGGGGGGTGGGGGTGATGGGAGACATGAGTGGGGGCCTGGTGGAGGCTGCCCCTGCACTGCTGGGGGGTGGGGGTGATGGTAGACATGAGTGGGGGCCTGGTGGAGTTTGCCCCTGGATGCTGGGGGGTGGGGGTGATAGGGGACATGAGTGGGGGCCTGGTGGAGGCTGCCCCTGGATGCTGGGGGTAGGTGGTGGTGGTAGACATGAGTGGGGGCCTGGTGGAGGCTGCCCCTGCACTGCTGGGTGGTGTGGGTGGTGGGAGACATGATTGGGGTCCTGGTGGAGGCTGCCCCTGCACTGCTGGGGGGTGGGGTGATGGGAGACATGAGTGGGGGCCTGGTTGAGGGTGCCCCTGGTGGCTGGGGGGTGGGGGTGGTGGTAGACATGAGTGGGGGCCTGGTGGAGGCTGCCCCTGCACTGCTGGGGGGTGGGGGTGATGGGAGACATGATTGGGGGCCTGGTGGAGGCTGCCCCTGCACTGCTGGGGGGTGGGGTGATGGGAGACATGAGTGGGGGCCTGGTGGAGGGTGCCCCTGGATGCTGGGGGGTGGGGGTGATAGGGGACATGAGTGGGGGCCTGGTGGAGGCTGCTCCTGGATGCTTGGGGGTGGGGGTGGTGGGAGACATGAGTGGGGGCCTGGTGGAGGGTGTCCCTGGTGGCTGGGGGGTGGGGGTGGTGGTAGACATGAGTGGGGGCCTGGTGGAGGCTGCCCCTGCAATGCTGGGGGGTTGGGGTGATGGGAGACATGAGTGGGGGCCTGGTGGAGGCTGCCCCTGCACTGCTGGGGTGTGGGGGTGATGGGAGACATGAGTGGGGGCCTGGTGGAGGGTGCCCCTGGATGCTGGGGGGTGGGGGTGATAGGGGACATGAGTGGGGGCCTGGTGGAGGCTGCCCCTGGATGCTGGGGGGTGGGGGTGGTGGGGGACATGAGTGGGGGCCTGGTGGAGGGTGCCCCTGGATGCTGGGGGGTGGGGGTGGTGGTAGACATGAGTGGGGGCCTGGTGGAGGGTGCCCCTGGATGCTGGGGGGTGGGGTGGTGGGAGACATGAGTGGGGGCCTGGTGGAGGCTGCCCCTGCACTGCTGGGGGGTGGGGGTGATGGTAGACATGAGTGGGGGCCTGGCGGAGGGTGCCCCTGTATGCTGGGGGGTGGGGGTGGTGGGAGACATGAGTGGGGGCCTGGTGGAGGCTGCCCCTGCACTGCTGGGGGGTGGGGGTGCAGGGGGACATGTTTGGGGGCCTGGTGGAGGCTGCCCCTGCACTGCTGGGGGGTGGGGGTGCAGGGGGACATGTGTGGGGGCCTGGTGGAGGGTTCCCCTGGATGCTGGGGGGTGGGGGTGGTGGTAGACATGAGTGGGGGCCTGGTGGAGGCTGCCCCTGCACTGCTGTGGGGTGGGGGTCGTGGGAGAGACTTGAGTGGGGGCCTGGTGGAGGGTGACCCTAGTGGCTGGGGGGTGGGGGTGGTGGTAGACATGAGTGGGGGCCTGGTGGAGGCTGCCCCTGCACTGCTGGGGGGTGGGGGTGATGGGAGACATGAGTGGGGGCCTGGTGGAGGCTGCCCCTGCACTGCTGGGGGGTGGGGGTGATGGTAGACATGAGTGGGGGCCTGGTGGAGGGTGCCTCTGGATGCTGGGGGGTGGGGGTGGTGGGAGACATTCGTGGGGGCCTGGTGGAGGCTGCCCCTGGATGCTGGGGGGTGGGGGTGCAGGGGGACATGAGTGGGGGCCTGGTGGAGGCTGCCCCTGCACTGCTGGCGGGTGGGGGTGATGGTAGACATGAGTGGGGGCCTGGTGGAGGGTGCCCCTGGATGCTGGGGGTGGGGGTGGTGGGAGACATGAGTGGGGGCCTGGTGGAGGGTGCCCCTGGATGCTGGGGGGTGGGGGTGGTGGGAGACATGAGTGGGGGCCTGGGGGAAGCTGCACCTGCACTGCTGGGGGGTGGGGGTGCAGGGGGACATGTGTGGGGGCCTGGTGGAGGCTGCCCCTGCACTGCTGGGGGGTGGGGGTGCAGGGGGACATGTGTGGGGGCCTGGTGGAGGGTGCCCCTGGATCCTGGGGGGTGGGGGTGATAGGGGACATGAGTGGGGGCCTGGTGGAGGCTGCCCCTGGATGCTGGGGGTGGGGGTGGTGGGAGACATGAGTGGGGGCCTGGTGGAGGGTGCCCCTGGATGCTGGGGGGTGGGGGTGCAGGGGGACATGAGTGGGGGCCTGGTGGAGGCTGCCCCTGCACTGCTGGGGGGTGGGGCTGCAGGGGGACATGAGTGGGGGCCTGGTGGAGGGTGCCCCTGGATGCTGGGGGGTGGGGGTGATAGGGGACATGAGTGGGGGCCTTGTGGAGGCTGCCCCTGGATGCTGGGGGGTGGGGGGGTGGGAGACATGAGTGGGGGCCTGGTGGAGGGTGCCCCTGGATGCTGGGGGGTGGGGGTGCAGGGGGACATGAGTGGGGGCCTTGTGGAGGCTGCCCCTGGATGCTGGGGGGTGGGGGTGATAGTAGACATGAGTGGGGGCCTGGTGGAGGGTGCCCCTGGATGCTGGGGTTGAGGGTGGTGGGAGACATGAGTGGGGGCCTGGTGGAGGGTGCCCCTGGTGGTGGGAGACATGAGTGGGGGCCTGGTGGAGGCTGCCCCTGCACTGCTGGGGGGTGCGGGTGCAGGGGGACATGTGTGGGGGCCTGGTGGAGGCTGCCCCTGCACTGCTGAGGGGTGGGTGTGCAGGGGGACATGTGTGGGGGCCTGGTGGAGGGTGCCCCTGGATGCTGGGGGGGGTGGTGGTAGACATGAGTGGGGGCCTGGTGCAGGCTGCCCCTGCACTGCTGGGGGGTGGGGGTGGTGGGAGACATGAGTGGGGGCATGGTGGAGGGTGCCCCTGGTGGCTGGGGGGTGGGGGTGGTGGTAGACATGAGTGGGGGACTGGTGGAGGCTGCCCCTGCACTGCTGGGGGTGGGGGTGATGGGAGACCTGAGTGG
Organism: Ambystoma mexicanum; assembly: GCF_040938575.1. Taxonomy (NCBI): domain Eukaryota; kingdom Metazoa; phylum Chordata; class Amphibia; order Caudata; family Ambystomatidae; genus Ambystoma; species Ambystoma mexicanum. The sequence continues at coordinate 835,323,295 of NC_090937.1, read as the reverse complement.
GGGCCTGGTGGAGGCTGCCCCTGCACTGCTGGGGGGTGGGGGTGATGGTAGACATGAGTGGGGGCCTGGTGGCGGGTGCCCCTGGATGCTGGGGGGTGGGGGTGATAGGGGACATGAGTGGGGGCCTGGTGGAGGGTGCCCCTGGTGGCTGGGGGTGCAGGGGGACATGCGTTGGTGGGCAGTAGTGCAAGGTGACATGTGGGTTGGCTGGGGGGCATGGCCATGGTGGATGGGGTGCCTGCGGGACATGTGCAGGGTAGGCCCCTGTGGTGTGGGCCACCTGCAGGGGCCTTGGAGGGTGTAGAGGGAACACCTGGGAGGACCCACACGTGCAATTCACGTGTGGTGCTCCCCGCGCACCCCTGGAATACCCATACCCTGATGGAATCGCGTGTGATACTTCCCGCGCACCCCTGAAATACACGTACCCTGCTGCTTTTGCGTGTGATACTTCCCGCGCACCCCTGAAATACACGTACCCTGCTGCTTTTGCATGTGATACTTCCCGCGCACCCCTGGAATACACGTGCCCTGATGGAATCGCGTGTGTTACTTCCCACGCACCCCTGATGTACACGTACCCAGGACAATCGTGTGTGGAACTTCCCGCGAACCACTGAAATACACGTTCCCCGCTTGCCGTTTGCTGTTTGGCAGCCCTGTGAACTGGTCCAGGGTTAGCGCAGCCCTTTGCGATGATTTGGGGATTTTGAAGACTTTTCCTTGCGCAAGGGCGTTCTTGGGGGCGTAACTGGCGTTGCTGCAGGGTCACTACGCCACTCTGCGCCACGGCTGGTTTCGGAGGCTAAAATCCATGAATACGCTGTGCGATGAAAAGGATTTTTTCGCACGCGGCTGGCGCAGTGTATCGCACGGGGACACTGTGCGCCAGCCGCGTGCGCCATTTTTGTGCGAATTTCTATGAATTACCCCGTCAGTGTCTTTGATCATTTTGCTATTACTATTCTACGATCGTTTTTTACCAATGCCATCTCTTCTCGGTATACTTCTATACTTTAAAGATTGTAATAATGATATAACCTTCTACGGATCCCATTTTCTACAACGTTTTGAGATTCCAACATGGCTGCTTGCCCTCCTTAGTGGAAGTACTATCTCCTTCATGATCTCACAGTTCTCCTATTTTGTTTTTTCAATCTTCACGCCCCAACCCTCGCAATGCCACCACTATATACATTGGATTGCATTCATACAATGCAAATCTTTTCTCGGGATAGAGCCCACACTGATCCATTTTACAGATTGCAATGATAAAATATTTCTTTTCATGCAGCCCTTTTGCACAGCATCTGGATGTTTCAATATGGCTACTCGCAGTCAGTCCTCTGTGCAAGCACCATCTCCTTCAGGATGTGACACATCATGCACGCAGCGTGCACAGCAACCAAATTGGATTTCTCTGACTGGCGTCTCTCTCACACATGTTCTTACACGCTGCCAAAGGGCAGGGGGTTGCTCAACTCTGCCCCTCATCGCTTGCTTAACACCGCTATAATCCATTTTGCTGACAAGCAGGTGATTGCCTAACTCAGCAATCCACAGGTTAACACCAACTCAATGCTGGTTGCTTTCCTGCCACTTTTTGGTTGTGGCCAGCTTCTCAAAACATGTTCTTTATTTTAGCCTGAGCTGTCCACTGTGTCCACCAGCCCACTGAGGATTCCACCCTACATGCTGCCTAACAGCTTTACTAATAGCATTTTGATCAACTTGGTCAGATGTGCCCCCCCACTCCCCCCCGCCACCCATTTACCCATCTGACATCTTTTTCTCCTTTCTTCTTAATTCCGGCCACCCAATGTGACTTCTGATCCTTACTCTTCTCCTTAGACAGGTCATACTCACTTGCAATGCCGGCACTCACCAGGCTACTGCTTCCGCACATATCCATCAATCCGAACAATCCAATTGGATAGCATTGTTATTTGGTAAGCCCTCCAGTGCATGTCTCCCTTCACCACTGTTGCAACTTTTTACTTGGTGTTTATTAGTTCCAACCAAAAAGACTAACGAAATGTGTTCTGCTTTGTATCTCCCTAACCATCTTCCTGAACGTCTCATATCATGTTGCTTACACTGTTTCCTATTTGACCGGCTACTGACACTGGATGATTATTTGAAATGCATGCTATGGTCTGAATGAACAATCAATATAGTGTCATGTTGTTGCGTTATTCCTTTTCTTTATTGGATCGTATATTGTTTTATCTCATAGTTAGCTTTGACAAAAACCCTGTAAGGGCCGAAACACGTGTTTGCTGAAAACATATTAAACATATATCAGTATGTTATGTACCATTCATAACTCATTTTCTGCAATTAATTGTAATGCTATGTGACCCGTGCCAGTTCACAGGCTTTCTGCGCTCTTTGATTTTAGAGACACCATTGGGCAGTGCCTCCCTCGGCCACGCTACTCATTGCATGCCTTATAAATTCATATTATTCTTTGAATTATAAAGTGTCGTGGGTGGGTGGACTCACCGTTCTTGAGCCCTTCGTTTTGAATATTAAGGCGCCTTAGATGGGATTGCCTTGGATATAGGCAGCATTTCTATAATTAGACTAAATGATCAACAAGTAGGTGGTTTAGGACGAATCTGTCATCACACGGACATGACAAAATGAACCATAAGATACCACGATCACATGTGGGGTGCCTGCTTAGCTTATCCTGAGATAAAGGACCTGAAGCCTGTCACTCTCTGTCTGCATTGCATTTGCAGCAGCGAGACTACTGAATTCTCCCCCAGGGGGAAATGTCTACTTTAAGGGAATCTGCTGTTTCACATTTACATACCTAGAAGGTCAGGCAGGCACTGTTAACTGTAAATCATCATTCAGTTTCTCTACGGGGCTTTTTTTTCATCCTTCCCACGGGCACTCAAAACCACCGTCATCATTTTCTGTCACTGAAAGTCCCCGAGTTCACCTTTAAGGTTAAGGCCAGGATTAGCATCTATCGTGCACTCCCCTGAACGCGCAATGCCTGTGAACGCTCTTTCCCTCTTACCTAATGACCGTAAATGCACGGAGTGGCACCGACAGTTCACCTTTTCTCTCTCGTCCCCTTCATCGCCATTGGGCAGTCTTACACACTACATCAGAAAACTCATAGGCATGCTGTCTGTTTTCCTGCTCCTCATCTCCTCTCTCCCAGTCACGCGACCACCTTCAATTTTTTCCTTATTCCTCAGAGCGCTTCAGAGTAAATCCTTTGCCGCAAAGCTTTCTGTATGTTTTCCTAGTTTTTAATACTTATTGACAAAATGCATTGCAAATAAACAAGTCGACCATTCTTCCCAAAATGTGTCTGTGAGAAGTCCTATATACGAGGGTGGGCTAGCTTGCTATACTAGCAGTTATGGCGCCATATACGGCCTTGAAAAAACAAAAAAGGGCATGGTTACTTTTCATTCACCTCTGAGTGTACGCAGCTTGCTTTGTATATTTGCCTGGAATTTCCCACATGTGTTGACACTCTAGTACGTTTCTACGTTTAACCAGAAGTAAGCCTGAGTCCCTTGGAGCTACATCTTTGTGAATTTGGGGCGGGTGAATTTTTTAATTGAAGGGCCTAAATGTTTCCCCCAAATATGCAGGACCGACCGAGCTAGTGATGGAGCCTGAACCGAGCAAATGGGATTTCTGGGGCTTCTGCATTTGACAACAAAGCCGTAGTTTGCAATGGGATTCATGGGGTAACACTTGACAGAATTAAATGGAAGAAAGTCATCAACATTACAAAGGAGCATTTTCGATCTAATTTTCATGATGTCTTTGCACACTGTGCATGCGAGTATAAAAAGAATTGCCATGTTGTCTGTGCCCATAGGTGTCCATGCAAGCTGCAACAATATGATCCACTATTACCACTTAAGAACATACTCATGTTAGCTTTACCAGTACCAAATGCCATACCAAAGTAAGAAAATGGGCCTCACTACGGTACCGGTAAGCTTGCCGGTACTGTAGTTTCCAGACCGGCAAACTACGAGTTGTGCTCGCGGGTGCCTTTCTGCCCACCAGGTCAGACGGCTTCCCCATTCCTATTGAGCCCTATGGGGCTCAAATGGGAAAGGGGAAGAGTTTTTCCCGGCGCCCAGGAATGGGCAAATACCGGGTCGGCAAGGCCGTAATGACCCAGTGATTGCCCGTCTCTAGGCGTCAGAAAAAATAAAATACCGGCAGCAGCCGTGCCTGTGTTACAGGCTCAGCTACCGCCAGCCTCGTAATGAGGCCCAATGTGTCCCGACTGGACCCATCACTGGGAGCCAGTGCCATGTAGGAACACTCATTATGCTGCTTTTACTCTTGATGCACATTGAAAAATACCATGCCACAGTAAAGAACCAATTGCAGACTGCCCCCCCCCACACAATGTGGGCTGGTACCACATAGGAACACTGATCATGCTGCCTTCACCTTTGATGCTCAGTACAAAATGCCATGACACATTAAAGAAATATGCTCAGACTGGCCCATACCTCACAGGAAAACTCTTGTTACAAGGCCTAATGCCACAAGGCCTTGTAGGACCAACAACTGTATATTTTCAATTTGTTTGCCCCTGTTCCCTTCACGGCTAATTCATAAAGTGTTTTCCTATGGGATTGTGTCATTATAAAACGCTTCTGTGAATCAGGCCCCTAAGACGTTTGGCACATTCAAAGACAATTCTGCTCAATAAAATAAATAAAACATGTTTTTTTTTAAATGCTACCTTCACCCTCAATGCCCAGTAAAAATGCAATGCCACAGTAAAGAAACATGCCCTTACTGGACTCAGCACTGCAAAGTGTGCCAGTACCATGTGGGAACAATTAAAAAACAACCACGCAGTTTAAACAAATCAAACAGGGAGATCAAATAGGCATTTTTGATCTGACTGCTTCAACTTCTGAATTCAACTTCAGAATTTCTTTGATGAGATGAACTACTAAACATATTTTTTTCTGCATTTATAAAGTTGAGCTTTTTGACTTCTGAAACAGCATATTTTATTAAAAAAACTCACTTCTTAAACTGCATAGTTGTTTTGAAACATTTGTAACATTTGCTGTGAGCAAACAACAGCATAGTCAAATGCTCTAACAATCATCATGCTGCATTCACCATTGGTAACGAATCCCCTTCCACAGTAAAGAAACGTGTCCAGACTGGACCCACCAATATAGGCCAGTATCATGTGGGAACAGTAATCATGCTGCCTTCAAGTTTGATGCAAAGTATAAAAAAACATTTCCTCAATAAAGAAATACTCCCAGACTGGACCCTAATATGTGGTCCATTTGGAAAACTCAATATGCAATTATGAGATTGGCGGGTCCGGTCATCATGCTGCTTTCACTATTTATTCCCCAGTAAAACGCCAGGCCAAAATGTAAAAAACAAATATCCTGCTGGCAGCAACCCCACCCCCAATTACAAGCCTACTGCCTGCTCAGCACGCATGCATCACTGTTCATTCAGCATTAATACTCCATTCACTCTTACATTCACACACACATCAGCATTCATTCTTCATTCATTCTCACATTCACACATACACTTTAGCATTCCTTCCAACCATTTTTCCCTTTGACAGTTCAGTTAAAGCCAGGTCAGGAGCTGCAGCTGGGGGAGTGCTCAGTGTTTTCACTGTGCTTACTTGGCTTGTCCATAATGGGGGTGGTCACCCATTAAGGATTACCCTCCCCGGAATGTATCCTTATGTGTTCCATACTATGCAAATATCTAAATGTTTTGGGGGGCCTAACATGAGCCTCACATCCAGATAAATGTCAATAACTTGAAAGGAACTACGAGTGCCTGCAGAAACTCTTATTGTTCACTGGTTTGTTATCTTTTGTTTTGTTGTCCTTCATACAGTTCCTGGATTTGCAGCAATCTCCAAAACGTTGAGATCGATGACACATTAAAAAAAGACCCAGGTCCCGATTCATGGAATATTTGCCCGGTTCAAAGTGAATTTGCACTGCTGAAAAGTGACTTTGCACTGCCGGCACAACCCTGATTCATGGAACCGTGCAATGTGTATTTTTGCCATGCAAAGTCCAGGCAAAGTCAGTGCATAGTTATTTTTGCAGTTCAGAATGACTTTTCATGGCAAAAATGCAATTTGCACGGTTCCATGAATCAGGGTTTGTGTTAGCAGTGCAAAGTCACTTTTCAGCAGTGCAAATTCACTTTGAACCGGGCAAATATTCCTTGAATCGGTCCCTAAGAGTTCATGGATGTCAATTCACCAAAATGCCAGCGGTAGTGCAAGTGACATCAAACGACCCTTGACCTCTGATGACATCACAAGAAGTGATGTCATTTGACCACAACCCAAGTTACATCATGGGAAGTGATGACACACAACCTTTCACAAACAGGAATTGGCATCAAATAGCATTGTACACTAAGAAAAATATGGTTACGCTATCACTGCAATATAATATACATTTCATACAAGAATGGATCACCATATGTAGAGTTAATATCAGTGTCTATAGGCCGATATTACCAAATGACTGTGAATGTAAACAGACGTCCAACACAACCACCTGGACTATTGTGCATCACTCGGGCTAAACTGTAAACAGACAGAGCATCTTGAAAGTGCAGACATCCAGTGCCGGGCAGGAGCCTGGCACAGACTGGAAACAGCAACTGACCAACACTAGCCCAACCAGAAAAACGAGGGTCTGGAGGGTTGCCCAGAGGTTTTCCAGTGGTTATGCATGACTTGAAACCTTCCAGACATCATGTCCGTTTTGCTTACTTGGTAAGTAACCCTCAATTTTTTTGTTAGAATGGAGATGGCATCTCCCGCACAACATCCTGCTGGGCCTACAGACCTTGGCTACTCCTCACTGATGACACCCAAAGAGGCTAGTACATGTTTGGGGATGCTTGTGGTCTCGTGTATTAGGGATGCAACCTAGCAGTTTGGGCTGGACTGCCCCTTTTGTGGCGGTACCAAGCATGATTTGCATAGAGTCTTTAGCCTTCTGTAGTGGCTTGGCAGGCTGAAACATGATAGTCTAGAGTGTTGCCCAGAGCTGTGCCAGTGGTTATGAATGATTTGAAACCGTCTAACCAGAACATTTCTGTTTTGCTTATTTGATAAGGGCCCATTATTTTTATGCTAGATGGGAGGGAGAGGGGAAGGATGTGTTACAGTAATTGGAGTTTTAAAAGGTAAACATCAGCAGCAGCTCCATGACATCACCCTCAGAACATTCCCATTTTATTATTTGCTTTGGTTCTTTATATCATGCTTAATACCAGCCTCCTCCTCCTTCTGAGCACTGGAACATGAACTGAACCCATGTTGCACTGCATCCTCTGGTTCCCAAAGCAAGTGTGTTGCCCCTGAGCCATCCTTCCAAATATATATTATATTTGCTTGAGGAAGCAACAGATGGTTTACTTCAAGGGAGGTGGGGAACTTCATGTACCTGTATTATCTCACCTTGTGTCTATCTACAGTGTGCCTGTGTTGCAGGGCTGGCAGATCTGGGTCAGGTCACACATTGCCCAAACAAGATTGGTGGCAGAAGCCACGGGGACACACCCCTCTAATAATAATAATAATAATAATAATAATAATAATAATAATTTAGGATTTATAAAGCGCTACAAACCCTCAGGTATCTGAACGCTGCTTATTATTACCCACAGTGTGTGGTGCAAAGCAGACTCCGTGAAACACTGATGAGATGTGCACTCATGCTCTGCTATCACTGAGTACTACAGGCTGCTCTTATCCATTATCAGCTAGCTAGACACAACACCCATACCCTTTCAGTTTCTACAGTACTGGGTATAAGCCGCACAGACAGCCCCGCCTCTGAACCCAACCATTCAGGCATTCTTCACTAATGGACTGTCAACCTGTTAGTGACGGCGGCTTCATGGTTTTTGTAGCATTCCTGTTATTTATCTAGCTAACAAGCTGTAGATTCCTGGTGAAAAAAAAAACTGTGGCACATTTAGCTGCATTTACAACTACCTTGTTCAGGTGGAATACCAATATGTGCTCTTGGCATTGCCTCTTTGTCCAGTGGCTCAAGGGTCGCAAGGACAGGTCTAGAGGTAGCAGAGGGAGAGCCAGGGGTAGCAACTGCTACCCTTGGCAACTCCCAATGGCGTCCCTGTAGACACCCTTCTACAGACATTTACAAATGTGCATACTGTATTTCTCAGTTATAAACTGCATGCTCGGTTTCACAAATGAATGCAATGCAGAGCATGGCACAGTTGCAGAACCTCACCAATACGTACAGCTATCGTCTACGTCGCCACAATCCAAGTCATACGCACATCAAGTGATTTTCTTTGAGTTCCTTCCCATCACAACACCTGCCAAGTTCAAAGGCAGGTTCCAAAGTTCCTCTGGATTGCATCTTCCACCTCACTACCCTGCAGGCAGGTGACACTGAGTGCAACATCGTTCACGTCTCCATTGAGCAGGCATATGGGTTCGAGCCAACTCGTTTCTTTTTGCTTCTGCGTGTTTTTATCCAGTGAGGATTATCAAACCGATTTTAGTAGGACACACTTGACAGAACTGGGACAACTGGAGAAAATACCTCCGTTACTTCTTATCAGAGATGTTTTCCTTTAAAGCAAACTGCGACTTCAAACAATATGTCGTGCTCTGCCTGTTATGGGAATTGACTTTCCCTTTCATATTTTATAACGTTGCAAGTGTTTGTTCTTGTGAACAATGACATCTTCACAGATACACAGAAGAGAAAACAAAAACATGCTTTCAAAGTAGATACTCTTCACAAATTTGAATTTCAGATTTTATTATCGCTCATGTTTGTTTTTGCTGGTATAATTGAAAAGGAAACATTTAATTTCTATGTCTCAAATGGATGTCCAAAGGGCAAGCTGAACATCTTCCAATTAATGAGTTCTCAGGAAGCCTTCATGAACGTTATATCGCTTGAATCTATTCAGTATTGTTTTAATTATCCTTGGCATTTCACAATGTATCTTTCCTGTTAAATTGCAGCTGGTACGCGCGGCTGTTATTATCGTGTTCATGGAGATATCTGTCGATTTTTCAAGGACGCCTGAACCCACCAGCTTCTCCCACAACGCTGCATGCAATGAGTACACCTAGTGGGGGCCCTCGGTGTGCCCATGCAATTGTGTGGGGTCCTATAGCACTCCTTGAGAGTGTGACTACATACGGCCAAATTCACAAAGATTATGCGGAAATGTGTAATGTATCCACAATTTAAAATCACAAGATTCACCATGGAAAAGCAAGTGAAAATGCTGTTGCCATTTTGGTATTTAGTAAGGATCTCAAACGTATCGTGATCGGCCAGCCTTATATGTTTAGCAGCAGTCCTTTGCCTATGCAGACGTGGATTTCTCACAGGAATGGCCCGTTGGGACCCATTTTGGTACAGTCGTCATTTGCGCACCTTGGTTCTCTGCGATGCAGCAGGACTGCGCTGCTGCTGCAAGTGAGCATGGAAGTGCACGTGATGTCTGTTCCCGCATCCTTGCTGTTGTGTCTTTAGCTTTAACAATATACCCAAAAAAACACATGTGAGACTTACACTGTAATACATGGCGATCTCAGCTACTTTCACAGTGCTGAAAGAGGAACCATTTCCAGGCATCCTTGTTTACAAAGAAAGTGGACAAATACCGAAGTCTCCAAACAAACTTGTCAATTGAAATTAAATGTTCACCAATACCTCAGGACTGAAAGGTACGTTTTCTCGGCAACAGGGAGCCAATCACCCTTCTGAAACGGCTTGGGTGCTCAGCAAGAGCCTGGCATTCCTGCTACGTATAGAGATAAATAGATTGTAAAGACTGAAAGGTGAATGCAGAAAACAATAATGTTAACACAACAGCGCATGTGAGGCACAACTTTGGGTGCTTGTTCCTCATTTTATGTCATAGTGCACACATAACTCTTGATGTGTTGCAACATTTCTTTGAAGGTATATGCACTCATGGGTCCCTCTTCTTCGTCCCATTCCTTCAGAAATGTGGCAAACCCACCTTCCAGACAGGGCACACACATACAATGTGGCTGTAACAACCTACCCTCACCCAGGGGAGGCGGCTCCTCTGTCCATCACCTGATTGCAGGAGTTTGTCCTCTGTCTCTGAAAAGTAGGTACTCACAATTTCTATAGGATTCAGAGGCTTGCATGAAGGAATACAAAAAAGTTACTGTGGCCATGATGGAGTAGTCAATTGATGGACGTCTTCCCCTGCCAGCTTCCACCAGTGACCCCTAATTTTCTTTTGCCTGATGTCCATACATAGCCTACCCCCATCACGAAAGCTGTTGAATTGCAAGAAAATCACCCATACATTCAGTAAGTATAGGCTACAATGGGAAAATACCTCAAGTGGCATGTAACACAAGGAGTAAGTTGATGTTAAGGCCCCAGTTACAGTGGTTTCTGAAGTCCCAGATGCATACATCCTTTACGTTCCCAACGAGGATGGCATTGATCAAAGATCTACCCTCTCCAGGGGTACAACAGCCACAAGTGCTATGTTGTCGAAAGATGCCTCACTGCCTGTCAAGGACTGGGGCTGAAGATCACAGCCACCCCCTAAGAGGGGCTCCAAACATGGTATTTTACCCTGAACTATCAGCCTCCTGTATAAGAAACAACACAGAGTCCAATTGGTCAGACAAAAAGGCTTCAGAACATAGCCTGCATCGTCCTCTGGCATCTGAAACAGAAAAGAGGAACTTGTGAATACTTGGAACACCAGAGAACCCTGACTCCCCAAGGACAGCCTAACAGTACCTGGCAAGACGACAGCAAGATCAGGAAGCCTAGTGTTTTAGCGAATAGGATCCAAAGGCAGTTGCAGAGAATCAGAATATGAATATGAAGAAATAGGAAGGGCTCTCACCCATAGGCACAAGAGCACAGTTCCCTACAAATGAATAAGCAATCCGGAGGGGAAGTCCAGATGTCCTGGCTAGCCAACTCCTAGAAAAATCCAAAGTTCCAGAAGAAATCCAATAAAGCGTCACAAAGATCGGTACACAAGCAGGCAAAAAACAAAGTACAAGACAAAGTCCAATGGGGAAGACCATAACACAGTGTGTGTTTAACAATGAAAAGCACAATCAATAGACAGAACAAGGCGATTTATGGAAGGTTCTAAAGATGTTAAGTAGCACCAGGGATTCTCTTGCCAGCCTTCTTATGGAATGCTGAGCAGCTATTCTCTGTGCAAGGAAACAAATAACTGACATGTTGACCTTTGTTATGGGGTGTCCTAGATTTGTGACCTGGTGAGAATTTTAGTCCCATGAAAGCTTTGCCGTTTCTAGTGCCATAGCAACCCCCAGTTTATGCTGTGAGGAATGCTAATCCAGTGGGGGACATGAGGATGATCCCTAACACCTCCAGACCAAGTGGGCAAGAGAGTAGAGGGATCCCTTCAAAAAGCTCATGAACCCTTGACGTCTGTCTTGGTGCAGGGGTCTAGGATGCCTACTGGTCCCAGTCAATCCATAATTACTTTCAGGCTCTTCTAGGAGCACTGGAAGGAGCCTCAGTCCTGTCAGCGCTAATTGATTTTTTGAAGAAAGAACTGATCCTGAATCTGATATCAACTGTGACATTCCTCATGCCTTTGCCCTAGAAGAGGTGTCTGTGGTGGCTTGCCGGCATCAGGTTTGGTTAAGAGGTTGGAAGGGTGAATCATCAGAAAGGGTACTCTTCTACATCTTCCATTCCATGGCCAGAAATGGTTTGGGTAAAGATTGCGTCAACTGGTCAAACGGGACTAGGAAGAGCCAGGCCTTGCTCCCCCCCTCGAACAGAAAATCTTCCCTTCCAGTAAACCATACAGGTACCACCCCATGCTGCAGATACCACCCTACCAACTCTACCTCTGTTGACCAACAAGGGAATTTCAGGGGTAAGGATACGGGGTACGGTATCGCTTCTGCTGTTAGGCCTTATCAAACAGACCTTCCACCACAACCAACACCTCAACCAGACTATCTTGGGTCACTACAGGCTTGCCTTGTGCCTGATCTCTCAGTTTGGGGTCTCCTCCATTCTTTCTCAAACATTTGGGAATACAAATGCCAGATGCCTGGATGTATGCAGTGGTCTGAAAAGGTCTTTCCATTGACTTTATCTCTTTTTCCATTGGGTTCCGTAACTCGAGTCACAATGTGGCCTTGAGACTCATCCAGGAGGAATGCTCTGCATCACAGCATTATGAAGTAACGTGGGTCACCTGTTTCACAGGAAGCCAAGACCAGTGAGGTAAGTCAACAGGTAAGTTTAATTCTTCTTGTTACATTGTAGAGTAAGCACCGGGACATCCACACTCATCCAGAGCAACAGCCAACTGCCATTCCCAGAATCCTAGAAGCCAGACCCCTCCAACCTTCCACTAGCCTAGAAGGTTCCACATGGCCTCCCAGCCCAGGAGAGTAGGTAAAGATAACCCACATTCCACTTGGATGACACAAGCTCCCCACAACCACCAGGAAACACTAAGACACATAATCAAGCTGACAAGCTATGATTATGACGCATCTCCCGCTAACAACGACACTCACTAGCGGAAACCTGTAACTTACACCAGTCCAGAGCTAACAATTCTACCACTGGAAATCTGTGGCTAATATTATCTCAGAGATACACTACCACTGAACCAAACATGCCACTCCACAAAAATCTCACAAAGATCTTAAAGCAAAATCACAAGATAAAGATAACCAAGACCACAGACCACCCCCAAAGCCTGAACGCCCACACCAGCCAGAACACCCGCTGATGAACAACAACAATATAAATGGTAGTAACAATATCAATAGATCCTATAGCGGTAGAGACCCCGCACACCACAACCGCTAAACTAACCCACTCAAACTCTCAAACCCTACACAAACATGTTGCCACCATGTCCATGCCCAACATACCAACACAAAACCTGAAAACCAATGGCCCACAAACTCGCACTGCCGCTTAACCACATGATAGACAGCACCCAAATGCCCCTCAACCAACAAATTGACAGCACCTCACTGCCCCTTAACCGTAAAGATAAACAGAGTACAACTGCCCCTTAATCTAAACAGCACCACACTCCCCCTTAACCTAGATAGCAGCGCACTGCCCCTTAACCTAAACAGCACCGCATTGCCCCTTAGCCCAGACAACACCTCACAGCCCCTTAACCACATAAATTGACGGCACCTCACTGCCCCATAACCTAGACAGCACCTTACTTCCCCCTTAATCTAGACAGCACATCACTGCCCCTTAACCACATAATGGACAACATCTCACTGTCCCTTAACCGACACATTGACAGCACCTCACTGCCCCTTAACCACATAAAATTGGCAGCACCTCGCTGCCCCTTAACCACATACATTGACAGCACCTCACTGCCCCTTAACCTAGACAGCACCTAACTGTCAACTAAACATAGTCATAACCTCACTGCCATAACCTCCCCTCCAGAGCCCACCCGCCACTCCTGAAATTACCAGGGGAAATATCCCCTACGAACAAACACAAAATGCCACAAAACAAACAAATACAACAAATGAGCATTGCATCCCAAGAAGTGCACAGGGTACACACCACCAATGTCACAGCGCCAAAATCCAGCATTAAAACCCGCACCCTCATGTCCACGAAGCAACATACCCAACAATCCCCCCCCACAGAGGAGAGTCCAACCCCCCTGCAAAGGAAACAAATGTCACTTTAATACACTACACATCAAGAACCCCGCACCCACGAGTCCTCACCGCAAATCACAGTGTCCTAAATAAAAACAGGCCACCACATGAAGACAACAATACACCATGCATCATTACAGGCCTTAAACAACTAAACACAACCCAGGACCAACCCAATACATATGCTAACCCCGGAGGCCACGACATAAACACAAACAGCATAAACATAACTGGCCTCCCCCAACGCCTACCTCAATTAGTCTTCCAGGACCGTGAAAGCCTTTAACCGGACATCCAAACCCCACAGATCATGATCCAAGTCCCTCAAACCTTCTGCACTGCAGCGACACTTGATGCAGGAAACCAGTTGCTGCTGCCATTCCTTGGAACATATGAAGCACAAAACTTTCCTCATAATCCCCTCCGAACCATAGCTGCACCTTTCCACAGTCCCAGAGCCATCTTCCTCACTTTCCTCATGACGGTCCTCACCACAGCCTTCGCGTCCATAGCCCCTCTGCCGTTTCATGAGACCGCTTCTCCCACTAAGCCGAACACCAAAGTTAATCAGGTCTGCAGCCCCTGCCACCGATGCCGCTGCGAGACAGCTCCAAGTGCTCCGACGACACACTACCAGTGTGCATTCTAGTGCTCACAGCACCCATGCTGCCGTGACACAGAACGTCCCTATCCACAACAATGTTACGATCAACGTCACATTCCATTATGCAAGGGTGGAATGTACGCTCTCTGCCCGCACACGTCATCATTCCCTTAACTGGTAGCTAAGGGCACCCACCGCCGTGCGTCTGCTCCACTGCCGCAACTAAACCCTCAATGTACCGTAGCGGTGCAGACCTTCTGCAGACAGCCATCCTAATTGCAGCAAGAACGGCCACAGCGGAATCCTGCAGTGTTCCGTGGCACCCCCTGACAGCAGCACCTGTAGCCAATGGCAGCCTCCTCTGTGCGACCTCAGCCCAGATCCAGCCCACGGTCCAGCAGCTACTCCTGGGCGCCTAGTTCTCTGACAGTCCATCTGGCACCCGTGTGGACCCCACAACTAAATGATCCACCTTCCATCCACCTTAGCCTTCTCTCAGCCCGCCTGGAACATGCGGATCACCCGACCTTGTGATCCTCCTCCAAGCCACCTCAGCCTTCAGCTAGCCCACCGGGCAATGTGCGGATCACCTGATCTTGTGATCCTCCTCTTGGCTACACCAGCCTTCAGCAAGCCCCGGCAACCTTCAGCCTTCAGCCAGCCCACCTGGCCTACATGTAGATCTCACAACCCAATGATACTACCATTTAAGTCCAGGCACCCCTTGTGGCACACCAACTGCTCCTGCCACTGCCCGTTCCAGGATCCGCCCAGCCAACTCCTTCTGGCTATCAAGACCCAGAAAAGATGTGGAATGTCACCTCAGGAACGCAGTAGTCCTCTCCAGCTGGCCCTTCCCGGCAGCAGAAACATCCTTGTCGCCAGTGAAATAACTTGGGTCACCTGTTGCACCAAGACCAGTGAGGTAAGTCAACAGGTACGCTTATTTCTTGTTGTTACATTGTTGAGTAAGCACCGGGACATCCACACTCATCCAGAGTAACAGCAAGTGTCATTCCCAGAATCCTAGAACCCAGACCCCTCCAACCTTCCACTAGCCTAGAAGGTTCCACATGGACTTACAGCCCAGGAGAGTAAGAAAAGATAACCCACATTCCACTCTGATGACACAAACCACCCACAACCACCAGGAAACACTGAGATACATAATCAAGCTGACAAGCTATGATTATGACACATTACCTCATTACTGGCCAAGAATGTGAGCCAGGTGATCTGTTGAAAGGAGCTTGGAATTGGAGCATACTCTATGCAGTTCTTATTTTCCAAATCTGTTGTGAGATTTCTGATGGATCATAAGTCTGCATGGGTTGAACTGGTTTGTCAACAAAATGTTGCTCATCATTCTACTTATTGCCCCAGGTAACTTCCTATGCTTAATGGACATAGAAAATGCCTAGCTCGACATCCCGATCAATAGGAGGCTAGGGGGTGCAGCATTATCTGTGGATTGCCACATCAGATGGCCAATTTCAGTTTTAAGTACTGGCCTTCAGTCTAGCATAGGCACCAACCAACAGGCTTCACCAAGTAACTGACACCACTGATGCAAGTGTTCCCTGCTCAGGACAATTGGCTGGTCCGTGTACCATTGCAGGAGGAGGCTTGTTGGAACGTGACTATTGTTTGCTGGACTGCAATCAATTTCAAGTGGTTGTGGGACCTGAAAAAAGGTCATCTTGTAACTTTCTCTCTCCTGTAGTTTATAGGAGAGAACTGTTAGGCTTGAGAGGCAATTAAAATATTTCCTCTCCAGATCATCATCTCCCGCCCAGACATGGCTACAGAATCACAGAGACATGCCAGCTTAAAACTTTATAGTTCTCAGCAGAGCTCTTATCCATTCACTGGTAGCTCACATTCTGAGGTTCTGGAGTTTGGCATCACAGGATTATTCTCTCCTGATTCCACTAGGGGATTCCATCATATCAGAGTTACAGTGATGGTTGTCCCTTCTCAAACTGCTCAAGGTATTTTCTCTGGTCCGGCCTACCCCATGGATTCTGATGATATATGCCATTGCAGGGGGTTGGCGTGCAATACTATCTTCAGTCCAGGGGTGGTAGTTCCTTGTGAGACCAGAGCATTATCAAATTGGACAGAACTATGAACAGAACACAGGCCATTGCTTCACTTTCATGACTTCCCTTCTGAGCCAGAAGTCCTTTTTAGAATATAGAATATGTTTACCAAATGTTACCTCTCTAATTAAGGGGCAGAACATGCAGTTCACTGGCCCAAGAGTCCTTCTGGGTCATCGCTTGGGCAAAGACCTACCTGCATTGGTTTGAGGCTTTTTATCTCCCAGTTGTGGACAACAAGACAACAGATTCCCTCGGTAGGATCTTTCCCTTCCTAGTGCATCTTTCACTGACTCTGGAGGCTTTCAGGGCTCAGTACAAAAATATTGTGGACCCATTATAGATCTGTTTGCATCCTTATCTCCTTCGCACCTACTGCTTCTGGGAGAGACATCATCTAACCCGTGGTCAGGATGCTCTATTAATCCAGTGGCTCTCGAGTCTTTAATATGTCTTTCCCTTGTCCCTCTGCTTGCCAGGGTCCTCCTCAGGGTAAAGCGGGATGGTGTGGCTGTTATACTTGTGGTCCCTGCTTGGAGTAGGAGAAGGTGTTCCTGTCTGATCCATGAAATTGGGTCCTCCTGGTCTTCCCTCCAACCTCCTTTTCTCTCATGCTTCCTTTCCTCCTGAAGATCTCCCTTGAATCCCTCTACCTAAGGGCTTGGCAATTGAACTAGAGGAGATCATGTGCATGGGTATGCCACATGATTTGACTATTTTCTATTTTATTGCTTACATAGTTTACTACAAACTTTTATCAAAACCTCTTATAATTTTACAAAATAAATCCCGGCAATTTCATCCAAACAACCCCTAGTCCCCAGCACTCCCTCCCATCATGAGAAAATGAAAAGCAAGTAAGAGACGCACGTTCAGCGATATTAATCCACCCCTATTTCCATGTGAAACACTACCTTCAGACACTGTATTGCCGCAAAGTTCATAGGAAAATCTTCATCCCCAGTGGGGCGCGACCAGAAGCTGTCAGCCTCCGCGCATCGCATTTTTTTGTACATTCTCCCAAGTACTTTGTTCGAGATCTGTCAACCCCCTACATCTTAACAAAAAATGGTGTAATGTTTCTACTTGGACCTCCAAACTGCAAAATCTACAATTCTTATCCTTCGATTTGCCATAAATATTCAAGATTTCATTGGTGGGGTACAAGATAAAGGGTTTTAATCCAATCTTGCTCCAGTGAAGTTCTTCCTTATTTTGTCTGGGTTTCTCATCAGGACCTCAATGTTAGAGTCTAACGATTCTATCAAGGCTCTGCAGCGGCATTCCCATTGTCCCAGGATACCAGAGTCTATTCTATTGATATTGATATTGATATTTTATTTCTATCGCGCTCGTACACAAGTGTTTCAGAGCACGACAAGGCAAAGGAGGGGCAGAGGGGAGAACAAAACAGCGATCTTACCAGGCCCAGTGACATTGAGAACGTGCAAGTGCATGGGAGAGGGGAGGGGAAAAGTTCATGAAATGGGGGAGAAGTGGAAAGTGCGGAGCAGAGGAGAAACAGATAAATAATAATAAATAAATAATAAAGGCAACAAACTGTGGTATTGCAGCCAGAAATTTGCAAGTGCTAGGTTTAAGGCAGCAGACAGGGTAGGTCTGATAAGTGCAGGAAGAAAAAGGGGGGCTGTATGGGTACAGATACAGACCCCAGTGCAAGGGGTGGCCCGGAGGCAGTGCGGGAGGGTGGCGGGGTGAGCAGGTACCTGGGCCCAGAGTACAGAGGGTGGCCAGGTGCACGGTGCCAAGAGCGAACAGATCAGCAGGGTAGATAGGGAGCAAAGGCAGAAGAAAATAGGAAGGTCTTGAGGTGCTTCCGGAACCGGAGATGGTTCTCCTCAAGTTTTAGAGTGGCAGGGAGGTTGTTCCAGTGGGAGGCCCCAGCCGAAGACAGAGATCTACCCCCAGCTTGTTTCTTTGAAAAAACAACTGACCCAGAGAGAGTTGGAGGTAGAGGAGCGAAGAGCTCAAGAGGGGAGGTATTTACAGAGGGATAGCTGAAGGTATTTTCGACCCAGGCCCCCGAAAGCTTTGTGGACATTGCAGCGGTTTTTAATTCAATCCTTGCATCCACTGGGAGCCAATGGAGAGATTTCAGAGGTGGAGAGATACGATCCCAGGGCTTGAGGCCAAGGATAAGTGCTGCAGTCCTGTTCTGGATTAGTTGCAGAGGGCGTAGAGTAGAGGCAGGTAGATTTAGAAAGAGGCTGTTACAACAGTCCAACCTAGAGAGAACCAGAGCTTGGGATTCCATGAGCTTCTGGGGGAATGAGAGGAAAGGAAAAGTACCTCTGAGGAGGTGCAGTAGGAAATGTGACTTTTTAGCGACCTCAGAGATGTGGACGGAGAAGGAAAGGGTGGCGTCAAAGATGACCCTGAGGTTCTTAGCCTAGCAGGTGGTGGTAGGAGGAGAGCCAAGGGAGGCTGGCCAGAGAGTGAGGGGAAAGGATGAAGGTGTGCTGATGAGGCGGATCTCCGTCTTGCTGGCATTCAGACAAAGATCATTGGTGGCAAACAATCTTGAATGGCATTTAGGCAAACAGAGATGAGAGAGGGAGAGGAGGTGGCAGAGGGCAGCCTGAAAATGAGTTGAGTGTCAACAGCGTAGCACTGGAAATTTGAGCAGAAAGTGGCAATGCAGTGGGCGAGAGTTGCCAGGTATTGGTTGAAAAGCCAGGGCGAGAGGTTATATCCCTGGGGAACAACACAGGTTGAGAAGAAGATAGATGAAAGAAATGACCTAAGTTGGATCTGGGAGGGTCGATCTGAGAGGAAAGAGGTCAGCCAGGCCAGAGCCTGATCAGTGATAGCCAGGTTTTCACGGAGACAGTTGAGCAGGATGGTATGGTTGACCGTGTCGAAGGCAGAAGAGTTATCGAGGATGAGGACAGAGGGAATGCTAGAGTCCAGGTTGGAGAGCAGATCTTCACAGATGTTCAGGAGAGCAGTTTCCTTGCTTCTGGCAGCTCTGAAGCCAGACTGGTGGTCATGGAGACAGCCAACAGAATTGGAATGAAGGTTAAGCTGAGAGATGGCCAACTTTTCCAGGAGTTTGCCCAGGAATTTAGTAATGGAAATTGGGCGATAGTTAGCTGGACTAGAAGGATCAGCTGTGGGTTTCTTGAGAAGAGGATGCACAAGGGAGTGCTTCAGAGGGGAGAGGAAGGATCCTGAGGCAAAGGAGTGGTAGCAACAATCAGCAAGGGCCAGAGCGAGGGTGTCAATGTGGTCCTTGATGGTTTTAGAGGAACAAGGATGAACCTGTTTTGACAAGTCTTTCATATATCAGACTTCTCTAGCGACCTTGTCAGGGGATAATAGAGGAAAGGGCGAGATTGATGGTGGGGGGTGGCTAAAGGAGGGTCAGCAAGCACAGATGGAGAGGGGCGAGGCAGGGTGTAGGTGGAGAGGGTGGACAGGACTTCCATACCATTTTCGCATACTGTGAAATAAGGCCTAGCTTGTATCTAATGATTGAAGACGCTTATTGAGTTCGGCAGTTGTAGGAGCTTTCGCCAAAATGTTCCTTCCAGTGATGTCCATACCTTATATGATGTGAAGAGAAACCTATCTGCACCAAAGATCAAGACCGGAGTGGTGAAGGTAATGGCTGGTTCTAATGAACTTTTTCCAAATTTCCTTTGGAGCAATATTGTTTGCAATTCCAACATGGCGACCTTCTTTTTTAGGGCCAAGATCCTCAGACCGTCATCCTTCCTAATTAAAATATGGGCCCCAAATATGTCAGCGACTGAGTTTCTATTAAGAGAATCCATTCCAAAAATCATTTGTGTCCAGACCCCCCTTACTGAATGCCATGATTTTCATTTTCTTGGGGTTGATTTCTAGGCCATTGGCCCTCATGTACTCGAGCAGTGCGTCCAGGCTTTGCTAGAGTCCAATAGGGGTGTAGTCCAAAAGGACAAGGTCGCCAGAAAATAACAACCTGCCAATCTTATGTTTACCAATTTTCGGTGGGAAGGTGTTCACCCCCTCCAAAACAACAGTTAGGTCCAACACTAATAGGTTAAAAAGGGACAGAGCAATTGGAGAGCCTTGTTTTAGACCCCTGTGCGTGGTGATAGAATGAGATAAGAGACTTTGTGTGTTAAGCCTAATTTGTTGTTGGTGTCAGTGTATAGTGATCTAATTGCAGCTAACAGGGACTCTGGGTACCTCCATCCCTTCATTTTTTTCCAGAGCAATTCCCTGCTGCACTTTCGAACGCCTTTTTGAGGTCTATAATGGCCATATATATGTACGTCTCTTTTTCAATTGCTTTTCTCTTAAGGATGTTTAATAGAAACAGATTCAGATATGTCTCCATGCCCTTTGTGAATCCTGTATGTCTGGGATCGGATCTGCCCGAAGATGCTATCCATCTTTGCAGGTGAGACAGCAGGGCCCCCAAAGATCTTCCCCATGACATCTAGGAGAGCGATAGGGCGATAGTTTTCAGGATCAGCCCTATCACCTCCTTTATGAATTGGGACAATCACTGTTGACTGCCATGATTTGGGAGTTGTCTCGGTCTTCATAATCTGATTAAAGAGGGAGAACATAAAGGACGTCCATTCTTCGGGAGCTTCTTTCAGCATCATATGGGTGATGCCGTCTGGGCCCAGGGCTCCCAAACTGCTTGCTTTGTTGATTAATGTCAACAAGTCACCCTCATCAAAGGTTAGAGGCCAGCCTCCCCCTTTGCTCTAGGTTGATCCTGGTCTGTATATTATTTTTTAGCAAAAAATATTTCTTGTTGTTCTCTGGCACCATGTTCGACACTGGCATGGCTTTTCCATTACCCTCTTGATTAAGCAGTTCCCATATTGCTTGAGTGCCTCTTCTCATTATCTTTGCAAGCATGGCCTCTAAATCAGACTGCAGCATTTGGGCCCTATGTGCTGCTGCCCAGTTTCTGAATGTGTGTTTTCTCTTGGTGATTAAGTTGTTTGCGGGCTCACCCTTTTTTCCTTTCAGATGTCCTATTTCTCTTCTCAGCATATTTTTTTCCCTACCTATTTCCACGTCGTAGCCATGGCAGTGACACGTGCCAGATATTTTGAGCCTCTAAATTCGTAGTTGACTCCTTTTTCTCTGTTCCCTAATTTTGCAAGGTTTGTTTTTAGAGCTCTGACATCTTTCTTCTTCAGTCTCAATCTATTACATCCCTCATAGACTTTCAAAGGGAACTGCCATAGCTCGTTTCGCAAATTGGTCTCTCTATTTCTTAGGACAGTCTCAGAAAAGAGTGGGCACTGTATTTTTTAGGATACCTTTTTAACAAAGTAACCTGTTTGTTTAAGTTAGAACAGACAATCGAGTTGGCTATTGATATTCAGTGTCCTCATAGACCTTCACCCTTGAAGGCATATGTTATCTTATGTTATGTTACTTTGCATTTATATAGCACCTTATGTACCATTGGTATGATCTCAAGGCGCTGGTAGGTTGAACGCCCTCAGGAACCGTAGTTCAAGGCAGTAGAGAGAGAGAGTGATTCATAACGTGTGTGTGTGCACCGGATATATGTGCAGCTGGTGTGGCACTCGTATGATGGCTGCTTCTTAGCAGTAGGTGTGGTGGTTGGGAGATCAGGAGTATGTGGGCGTTCTGGCAGGGTGATACCAGACTGATTCTGGCTGTGTTAGGCCTGAGGAGAACGCCTAGGCTGGCAGGTGTGCAGCCAGCTGTGTTTAGTTAGGGTGATGGGGAGTATGTGGGCGTTCTGGCAGGGTGATACCAGACTAATTCTGGCTGTGTTAGGCCTGAGGAGAACGCCTAGGCTGGCGGGTGTGCAGCCAGCTGTGTTTAGTTAGGGTGATGGGGAGTATGTGGCAGATGTTGGTATGAGGACAGCTGTACCGAATGTGTCATAGTATCGCTGTGTTCTAGTTGAGTGGTGGTGCATAGAAGTGAGTAAGCGTGGTGATGTGATATGGTGGTTTTCAGTAGGTGCTTGAGATCTAGCGCCTTCAAGTTCCATAAATTCCATGCATTCGAACCATTCCATGTGTTCTAACCGTTCCATGCTTGTCAATTGTTCCATGCGCTTCAACCGTTCCATGCACTCCAGCCGTTCCATGCACTCCAGCCGTTCCGTGCACTCCAACCGTTCCGTGCACTCCAACCGGTTCATGCACTCCAACCGTTCCATGCACTCCAACCGTTCTATGCACTCCACTTGTTCCATGCACTCCAACCATTCTTGTACAATGTCCATTCCATGCCCCTTAACTGTTCCAAGCATTCCATCCATTGTATGTGCTCCCTCGGTTCTATGCACTCCATCTGTTCAATCAGTTCCATGCATTCCTTTTGATCCATGCCTTCCATTTGTTGCACACACATCATCCGCTCCGCACACTTCATCCTTTTCCACGCGCTTCTTCTGCTTCACGCTCTTCATCCTTTCCCCACACTCTTCATCCTTTCCACACACTCTTCATCCTTTCCACGTGTTTCATCCGCTTCACTTTTCATCCTTTCCCCACACTCATCATTCTTTCCCCACAATCTTTGTCCTTTCCCCACACTCTTTGTCCTTTCCCCAACCTCTTTGTCCTTTCCCCGCACTCTTTGTCCTTTCCCCAATCTCTTTGTCATTTCCCCGCACTCTTTGTCCTTTCCCCACACTCTACGTACTTTCCCCACACTCTTCATCCTTTCCCCACACTCTTTCATCCATTCCCCACACTCTTCGTGCTTTCCCCATGCTTTTCTTCCTTTCCCCACGCTCTTCATCCTTTCCCCACACTCTTCATCCTTTCCCCATGGTCTTCATCCTTTCCCACGCTCTTCATCCGCTCCACGCTCTCCAACCGATCCACACTCTTCAACCGCTCCACATGCTTCATCCGCTCCACACTCTTCATCCGCTCTACACTTTTCATCCGCTGCACCTTCTTCATCTGTTCTACCCACGTCAACCGTTGCACGCACTTCATCCATCCCATGCGCTACATCGTCCTATGCGCTCCACCCATCTCATGTACTCCATCCGTCCCATGCACTCCATCTGTCCTATGTACCCCATCTGTCCCATGCACCGCATCCCTTCCATGCACTCCATATGTCCCATGTACTCCATGCGTCCCATGCACTCTATCCATGTCATGCACTTCATTCATCTATTACATTTGTTCCGGCATTCCATGCACTCTGACATTCCATGCCATCTATCCGTTCCATGCACTCATCCTTTCCATCCTCTCGTCCATTTTATTGCTCTCGTCCACTTCGTTCCTCTCTTCTATTTCATTGATTTCATCCATTTGATTAATTGCATCCACTTCACTGCTTTCATCCAGTTTATTCCTTTCGTCCACTTTACTAATTTCACCCACCTCACTCGTTCTATTCAGTTTATCCGTTATAATTTACATTGCCGGTAATTAGTTTTTGATTTCTTGCTCGGATCATGATGCTGGATTGTTATTTATGATAATGCAGCTTTGGGCTAGGGTCATTGATTGCTGTTATTCAGTTTGAGTTAAGAGTCGATTTTAGGGAAAGCGCCATGTTTTCAGTAATTAGCGGAAAGACATGAGGTCTTCGGTGAGTCGGATGTGGGGTGGAAGTGAATACCACAGAGTAAGGGCCAGGGCTCATAATGATGATCCACTTAACCTGACTGAGTTAGTTTTTTTGTAAAACTAGGAGGCTGGCAGAGCTTGATCTTAGAGTGCGTGGAGGATGGTAGGGTTTTAGTTTGTCTTGAAGGCATTGAGGTCTGGTTTTATGCATTGCTCGGTGAGAGATGCATAGGGTTTTGAAGGTCACCCTTCGGGCAACAGGAAGCCAGTGCAGAGTTTTGCAGGCTGGGGAGATGTGATCTCTTGGGCCAAGTGCTAGTAGCAGTTTGGCTGCAGCGTTTTGTGCTGTTTGTAGTTTAGTCAGTTGGTACGCGTGGACTCCGAGGTAGAGGGGGTTGGCATAGTCCAGTCTTCACATAAAAATTGATTGGACCGCAGAGAGTCTGTTGGGAAAGGAGAATATGGAAAAATGCTCCTGTGAGTTTTAAGGTGGTAGTGGCAGGACTTGGAGACGTTGTTGACTTGGAGAGAGAGGGTTAGGTCTGAGTCTAGGGTGCATCAAAGGTTTTTTACTGAATTTGAGGGAGACGGGGAATTGCCCATGGCAGGTGGCCAGGGTAGCAGGTGCGGAAGAAGTTTGGTGTTGCCAGATACCATGATTTCAGTTTTAGAGGGGTTTAGCAGGAGGTGGTTAGTGGTCATCCAGTGATCTATGTCGAGGAGGCAGGAAGCGAGGTCGGGTTCCCAGTTGGGTTTTTAATTCAGGAGTTTTAGGATTAGTTGTGTCTCATAGGCTAGTTATAGCACAGGATATTGTGCGAGTGGATTATTCGTGGGAGGGTGGACATGTAGAGGTTAAACAAGAGGGCTGATAGGCATGCTCCTTGTGGAACTCCAGTGTTGACCGGTCGGGCGTGGGAAGCATAGGTGAAGAGTAGGGTTATTTGGTTCCTATTGTCGAGGAAGGATGCTATCCGTTTGAGAGCATTTCCACAGATTCCCTGGGAGTGGAGGCGGTCAAGGAGGATTGAGTGGTTGATTGTGTCGAAGGCGGCGGATAGGTCAAGAAGGATTAGTGCGGCGCACCTCGCAGAATCAACAATGTTTTTAAGGTCATCCCAGATTGAGGTTAGGGTGGTTTCGGTTCTGTGCCGGGCTCTGAAACCTGATTGAGCGGGGTCTAGGAGATTGTTGGCTTCAACAAAGGCATTTAGTTGGGAATAGGTGGTTCAGTCAATGAGTTTGACAAGGAACCTGGTGTTTGAGATGGGGTGGTGGTTTTTGGGCTCGAGAGGGTCAAGGGAAGGTTTTTTTTTAGAAGAGGCTTGACATGAGCAGTTTTGAACGCGTCTGGAAAAATTCCCGAAGAGAGGAAGTCATTTATGATGGTTCACAGGAAATGCAAACATTTCTTTGAGGGTTGTGGCTGGGCAGGGGTCGAACGGGGAGCCAGATGGTTTGTGGGCAGAGAGAAGTTTGAGAAATTGGTCAGTTGATATTAGAGTGAAGGAGTCGAAAGTCGGTTGGGTAGGAGTCGCAGGCAGTGGGATGGCAGGTAGGGTGGGTGGATTGCATGGTGAGTGTAAGAGAGCTAGTTTGTTGGTTAGAGAGTTTGTTCTTTCGAGAGCTGTGGTGTAAAAGTGTAGAGAGAGTGAGTCGCACAGTGATTGTGAGGGGGTGGGAAGGGTGGTGGTACATGATGGTTTGGTGAATTCGGCGATGATTTTGTGAAGTTCTTTGCTGGGGTTTTTACAGTTTAGGATTCAGGAGTTGTAAAAGGCTTTTTTAGCTTTCCAGATTTGTGCCTTGTAGAAGTGATGGTGCCATGCCAAGGAAGATCTGTTCAGGGCTGTTTTGTCTTTCTACCATTTGCGTTCTAGTGATTTATATCGCTGTTTAGTGGTCATCAGTTCTGGTGTGAATCATCTAGGAAAATGGCCATGGCGAGCTGATGGTTTGCAAGAGGGGGTGAGAGGGATTAGTGAGGTGTTGTGCCATAAGTCAAAGGCATCAGAGGTTAGGGGTTTGTTGGGTAGGTGGGTAGGGGAGTAGACTGAAGGAGTGCATCGGCTAAGTCGGGAAGGATTTTTAGTTTCTTCCAGAATTTGCATACATTCAGAGGTTTCGGTTCGGTTAATGGGAGCGGGTTGGGGGAGTGAATGGTGAAAGAAACAATGAAGTGATCAGACCAGATGATAGGGATGGGGGGGTTTAGATGAATCAGGTTGTGGGAGCGGAAAATGGCATCAAGTGTGTGTCCTTTATAGTGGGTCAGCCCGTTTATGTGGGTATGGAGGTTAATTGCGTCTAGGCCATCAACCAGAGAGTGGGTCATAGGGTTGGTGGGATGTCAAGCCATATGTTGAAGTCTCCTAGAAGGGTGAGGGCGGGATAGTTTAGTTGGAGGGTGGAAATAGAGTCACAGAGGTTGTTTGAGAATTGTCTATCATAGCCAGGGGGCCTGTAGATGATTAGGAAGCTGTGGGAGAATGAAGGGGGGAGGGATAGTTTTACAAGGAGTGATTCGCAGGAAGGAATGGATTTCCGTGATAAAGACCAGGTCTGGTTTGTCAGAGGCGATTAGGTCAAAGATGCTGTGTCTGTTTTTTGCTACAGATCGGGCATTAAAAAGGATGCAATTTACTTTGGTAGAGGAGGATGAAAAGGGAGTTGCGGAGGAGGGGGGAGGAAGAGGAGAGGGTGTAAAAAGGGGCGATAGAGAGGGGTTCTTGGTGGTCGATGGGAAGAGTAGGTGGGCAGTTGAGTTGGTGGGTTTGGGGGGGAGGGGTTGGACTGGTTTGACGGGTTGATTGGAGTTGGGTCGGAGGATTTGAAGATGGGTTGTGGGGGGTTAGAAGTTTCAGTTGTGGTCGGTGAGAATTCGAGGGAGAAGGGTTTCAGGTAGGGTGTGGCGGGGGTGGGTGGTGATGATCGAGATTGGGTGGGCGAGGAGGTGGGTCGAGACAGGAGTGGCAATGAGTACTGAGTGTTTGAGGGAGATCAAGTATGTTTTCTCTTCAGTGTTTTTGTTGCGGTCAGTGTGTGAGACAGGGTAGGGGAGTCGGAGGGGGAAAGGGAAGCGGCTACTATTCTTGCCAGGGTGAGGCGTGCAATTATTAGGGAGGGGAAGGAGTGAGGTTGGGGGAGGAAGATGGTGGGAGTTGATGGGGGAGTGTGGGGAGGATAGTAGCAGGGATGGGTGTGCTTGGGAGGTTAGGCTGGCCGTTTGTCGGGGAAGAGGGGGATCGGGTATGATGATAGTAGTTGGGTGGGAGGAGGGGATGGGAGCTGGAGTGGTCTTAGGATGGTTGGCTCGCCATTGTGCCCCTCTGGCTTGGTGTTTGGATAGGGGATGGGTGGAGGATGTCGTGGAGGACAGGGTGGTTTGGGGAAGGGGGAATGGGAGGTAGGGGGGTGGCAAGGGATGCGGGCACAAGGGGGTCATTATCGGTGGATCTTGGACAGTTGGGAGGACTCATGGTTTGGGTTAGTTTGAGCTGTGTTATAGTTGGCGTTGGATGATTTTGTTCACCCCTTCCCACTTCAACTATGCTACTGGATGTTAGTAGCACAGACTCTCTGTGATTGACTGTATTACCGCTGTACCACAGGGATAATTCGCACTTTCTAAGTTCAACTATACCACCGGGTGAGATTGTTCACAGTTTCTAAGTTCAGGTATACCACCTGGTGAGATTATTCACAGTTGCTGAGTTTAACTAAACCGCAGGGTGATATTACTCACATATTCTAAGTTCAACTATACCATAGGGTGGTATTCTTTGTATTTCTAAGTTCAACTATACTATCGGGTGAGATTATTCACAGTTTCTAAATTCAACCATACCACAGCTCAGATTATTCACAGTTTCTCAATTCACCTATACGACAGGTGAGAATGTTCACAGTTTCTGAGTTCAACTATATTACAGGGCTATATTTTTCACAGTTTCTAACTACAACTATATCACAGTTTCTATTCAGATTTTAGAATGCAAGTAAACCACGGATGTGCTATTAGGCAGACTTTCTAAATGGAACTACACCACGGATGTGCTGTTAGGCGGACTTTCCAAATGCAACTAGACCACAGATATGCTATTAGGCAGACTTTCTAAATGAAGTTATGCCATAGATATGCTATTAGGCACACATTCTAAATGCAACTACACCACAGATATGCTATTAGGCAGACTTTCTAAATGCAGTTATACCATAGATATGCTATTAGGCACACTTTCTAAATGCAACTACACCACAGATATGCTATTAGGCAGACTTTCTAAATGTGGTTATACCACAGATATGCTATTAGGTGGACTTTCCAAATGCAGTTATACCACAGATATGCTATTAGGCAGACTTTCTAAATGCAACTACACGACAGATATACTATTAGGCAGACTTTCAAAATGCAACTAAATCACGGATATGCTATTAGGCAGACTTTCTAAATGCAGGTATACCATAGATATGCTACTAGGCACACTTTCTAAATGCAACTACACCAAAGATATGCTATTAGGCACACTTTCTAAATGCATTTACACCACAGCTATGCCATTAGGTGGAATTTATAAATGCAGTTGTACCACAGATATGCTATTAGGAGGACTTTTGTAAATGCATTTATACTAGATATGCTATTATGCTGATTTCTAAATGCAACTACACCTCATATGTGCTGTTAGGTGGACTTTTGTGAATGCAGTTATACCACTGATATGCTATTAGGTGGACTTTCTAAATGCAACTACACCAAAGATGTGCTATTAGGCAGACTTTCTAAATGCAGTTATACCACCGATATGCTATTAGGTGGACTTTCTAAATGCAGTTATACCACAGCTATGCTATTAGGTGGACTTTCTAAATGCAGTTATACCACAGATATGCAGTTAGGCACACTTTCTAAATGCAAATTACACCACAGATATGCTATTAGGCACACTTTCTATATGCATCTACACCACAGATATGATATTAGGTGGAATTTCTAAATGCAGTTATACCACAGATATGCTATTAGGAGGACTTTTGTAAATGCAGTTATACCCGATATGCTATTATGCAGACTTTGTAAATGCAACTACACCACAGATGTGCTGTTAGGCAGACTTTCTAAATGCGGTTATACCACAGATATGCTTTTAGGTGGACTTTCCAAATGCATATATACCACAGATATGCTATTAGACAGACTTTCTAAATGCAACTACACCACAGAAATGCTATTAGGCAGACTTTCTAAGCGCAGTTGTACTTCAGATATGCTATTAGGTGGACTTTCTATATGCAGTTATACCACACCTATCCTATTAGGTGGACTTTCTAAATGCAGTTATACCACAGATATGCAGTTAAGCACACTTTCTAAATGCAAACTACACCACAGATATGCTAATAGGCACACTCTCTAAATGCAGCTACACCACAGATATGCTATTAGGCACACTTTCTAAATGCAAATACACCATAGATATGCTATCAGGTGGAATTTCTAAATGCAGTTATACCACAGATATGCTATTAGGAGGACTTTTGCAAATGCATTTATACCAGATATGTTATTATGCAGACTTTCTAAATGCAACTACACCACAGATGTGCTGTTAGGTGGACTTTCTAAATGTGGTTATACCACAGATATGCTATTAGGTGGACTTTCCAAATGCAGTTATACCACAGATATGCTGTTAGACACACTTTCTAAATGCAAACTACACCACAGATATGCTATTAGGCGGACTTTATAAATGTGGTTATACCACAGATATGCTATTAGGTGGACTTTCCAAATGCAGTTATACCACAGATATGCTGTTAGACACACTTTCTAAATGCAAACTACACCACAGATATGCTATTAGGTGGACTTTATAAATGCAGTTATACCACAGATATGCTATTAGGCACACTTTCTAAATGCAACTACACCACAGATATGCTATTAGGCACACTTTCTAAATGCAAATACACCACAGAAATGCTATTAGGCAGACTTTCTAAGTGCAGTAATACCACAGATATGCTTATTATGTGGACTTTCTAAGTGCAGTTATACCACAGATATGCTTATTATGTGGACTTTATAAATGCAGTTATACCACAGCTATGCTATTAGGTGGACTTTCTAAATGCAGCTATACCACACACTTTCTAAATGCAAACTTCACCACAGATATGCTATTAGGTGGACTTTCTAAATGCAGTTATACCACAGGTATGCTATTAGGCAACACTTTCTAAATGCAGTTATACCACATATATGCTATTAGGTGGACTTTCCAAATGATGTTATACCACAGATATGCAGTTAGACACACTTTATAAATGCAACTACACCACAGAAATGCTATTAGGCAGACTTTCTAAACGTGGTTATACCACAGCTATGCTATTAGGTGGACTTTCTAAATGCAACTACACCACAGATATGCTATTAGGTACACTTTCTAAATGTAACTACACCACAGATATGCTATTAGGTACACTTTCTAGGAGCAACAACACTACAGATATGCTATTAGGCAGACTTTCTAAATGCAACTACACCACAGATATGATTTTAGGAGGACTTTCTAATTACACCACAGATGGAAGAGTTTACAACAGTTTAGTTTCCGGGGTTGAGTGGTAGGGTAGTATGGCATGAAGTAGTTGCTTCTGTCCCCGCCCTTGCCACACTTACTTAGTGTTGTCTTCTTGCTTCTTCTGCGGATACCTGCAGATAAGACCTGGAGCCGTTTCTGTAGGAACCGTCCTTTGCCTCGCGGTCCTTGGCCGATGGGGCTGCCGGGCAGAGGGCTGCCCTTGGAGGTCCAGATAAGATCAGTAGGGGGAGCGAATGGGGGGATGGGTGGGACAGGAGGCAGGGAGAATCAGGAAGAAAATGGAGCCGGTGCAGGAACGCGAGTCGGTAGACTCGGAGCACTAGAAAGGCTAACTATTGCAGGCAACACTCACACACTCCACAGAGGAAAATGGAGTCGGTGCAGGAACGTGAGTGGGTAGACTTGGAGCACTAACTGGATGGACCAATTCAGGATGGGAGGCTGGAGGGCAGGAGAATCAGGAAGAGGGTGCAGGGAGGGAAAGAGAGGTGGGGGCAGTTCAAGGGGCTGGGGGACAACAGCTATTCACTAGGATGGCACAAGAAAGGCTAACTATTGCAGGCAACACTCACTGCTCTCCAAAGAGGAAAATGGAGCCGATGCAGGAACGCGAGTCGGTAGACTCGGAGCACTAACTGGATGGACCAATGGGAGGGGGGGGGGACGGGACGGGAGGCGGGAGGGCCAGAGAATCACGAAGAGGGTGCGGGGAGGGAAAGGGAGGCAAGGGGCAGTTCAAGGGGATGGGGGACAACAGCTATTCATTAGGATGGCGCAAGAAAGGCTAACCATTGCAGGCAACACTCACCGCGCTCCAAAGAGGAAAATGGAGCCCGTGCAGGAACGCGAGTCGGTAGACTCGGAGCACTAACTGGATGGACCAATGGGAGGGGGGGGACGGGACGGGAGGCGGGAGGGCCAGAGAATCACGAAGAGGGTGCGGGGAGGGAAAGGGAGGCAAGGGGCAGTTCAAGGGGCTGGGGGACAACAGCTATTCATTAGGATGGCACAAGAAAGACTAACTATTGCAGGCAACACTCACTGCTCTCCAAAGAGGAAAATAGAGCCGGTGCAGGAGCGCAAGTCGGTAGACTCGGAGCACTAATTGGATGGAACAATGGAAGGGGGGGTGGGCAGGACGAGAGGCGAGAGGGCCGGAGAATCAGAAAGATGGTGTGGGGAGGCAAAGGTAGGCAAGGGGCAGTTCAAGGGGCTGGGGGACAACAGCTATTCACTAGGATGGCTCAAGAAAGGTTACCTATTGCAGGCAACACTCACCGCGCTCCAAGGAGGAAAATGGAGCCAGTGCAGGAACGCGAGTCGGTAGACTCAGAGCACTAACTGGATGGACCAATTAGGGGCGCGAGAAGCACTGACAATCATTTACAGTTTTGTGTTTGCCTCATATCCTGCTTGCTTCCTCTCTCATGCCCTCCCTTTATCATCTTGGAGGTTCTGTAGGATGGGTTCAAGCTGGGGTTTGTGGTTTCCTCCCTTAGGTCCCAGTTGCTAACCACTGGATCTTTTCCATATCCCTAGGGAGGTATCAGGTAGTGGATATCTTTGCAAGCCATCTACTCTGGAATTTGTTGATGACAAGGTTTTTGATTAAATCCTCTTGTTCGACTTGGGGTCTTCCACTCGTCCATTCCCATATATCTCGGCATGCTTTTGAACCCATGCTCGAGGTCAATCGCATATACATGTAACTGCTGTGCCCTGTTACCTAAGGGCAGAGGTTTTCAAACTGTGGGGCGCGCCCCCCCTGGGGGGCGCAGCCTCATCCCAGGTGGGGCGCCAGAGCCCAGCATGAAAAGTAAAAAAAAAAAAAAATGTTTCTTTTTTTTTAGATTGGAGGAAATGGGAGGGGGCAGCTCACATGGCCAGACTGGGCCATAAAACGGTCTTAGGCACAAATAAAAAAATGGCCAGCAGTTGCAAATGGATATTCAGTCCTTTAGTCACAGACTGTTTGAATAGTACCCAAGGGGGTGTTTTTTGTTCAAATGTAAACAAATGGTGATATTTAAAGAATATTTATTCAGCAACAATGGTCAAAACTACTATTTGCATAGTGAAGTAAGTCCTCAAACTGGCCCACATTGGCCAGAAAAGTGGCCCATTTTGACTGGCCTACACTAGCATTTTGCATTTTTGGTATGGTCATAGCCCTATTGCCTTATAGGCCAGTCCAAGCCTGCCGGCTCATCCATAATGGGTGAGGGGTGTCCACCGACTAGCCCCCTCACCTATTATGGAGGAGCCGAGGATCCAGCCCAGTGAAACACTGAGCACTCCCTCAGCTGCTTTTTCCAGCTGAGGGAGTGCTCCTGGGCTGGCTGAACTGTCAAGGGGAAAGTCTGTTTGCCTTTGACAGTTCATTTCCCCAGCCGCACATGATCACTGAGCCATGCAACGCTGGGGGTGTTTTGTTTCGCCAGCCTTGCATAGCTCATTGGAATTGCTGGCTGGGGCACTGCATGTATGTATGTACGAGGGGGTGCCCCTGCGCCTCCTCGCACATACGGACAGAGCAACCTGGAGCGGGGCATTTTAGCAACCACGCGAGGTAGGTTTATGGAGATTTATTTTTTATTTAAATGTGTATGGATGTGTGTATGCTTGTGTTATAGGACTGTGGTGGGAGCAGGATGGGCGGGAGCACTGGGATAGTGGTGGGAGTAGGATGGGGAGAGCCCAGGGTCTGTACTGGGAGTAGGGTGCGGTGACGGCAGGCAAAAGTTAATAGCGATTTCTACATACTGTCCATCTGGCACTTTTGGGGGGGCCGGCCTGCCCAAACTTTGCTCAGGGGGGCCCAGGCCAAAAGAGTTTGAACACCACTGCCTTAGGGTATGCTGCACATTATACATAATAAAACAAAAAACAAACAAATAAAATGTTTAACCATTAAGATGACTTTTCGATTAGCCATTACTTCCGCTAGATACCTGGACAAGTTGGGCTATGTTTCCTGTGTGCATTCCTTCCCTCCATTTCCTTCCGGAGGGGCTTATTCTTCATCCCCCCATGAACTTTTGAACTAAGGCTATTTTTTTATTTTTTATACAAGTTTTATTGGTTTCATGCCAACATATCAAAGCAAAAGAAACCTTTATCAGTATCTTCACTGACACTTTAAAACATTACATTTTCATAAAAAGGAGGCATATCCTCCCAAACAAAAATCGTCATTTCAACATTTAGTAACAATTTACACAATTAAAAAGCATATAATTCCAAACAAAATCATCCTTTCAATATTAGTGTGATATTAATTATTTGGTGCAGAAGCACATATCACTGCTTTTTCTGTCAAAACGAATCGATGGGAAAAGAATGTTGAACCAATGAATGGGGCAGTGAGGAGAAGGGATGCCACTGAATACAATGTGTGCTGATACGTTTGCCACATGGAGCGAAAGACGCTTTCAAGAGCTTCATTTTAGAGCACAACAAGTGAGTGCTAGCAAACAAGGACATTGACAGTGTGTAAGGGGTGTTAACTCTTGGAGGAATTTGTAAATGGTATGATACATTTTTCTTCTTTTTTGGCCTCTTTCTCTCACACTGAGGTAGCACGTATTCCATGTTGCGTGGCAGTATCTATACAATGCATATGTATCTTTTTGTTCTTTCTTTAGAAAAATCACTGGGCGATAGTGCGCATCAGAGGGTTTTGTAAAGCATGCACTTCTTATACACTTCTGGAAAAACGAGCAGACTCCCGCGCCACAATAGACAGAAGAAACTTCTCACATAGGATATAGTCGCCACGTTTTGAAGAGGTGAGTTTTAACTCTGCACATGGGGATGATATGACTAAGGCTCTGAATGATAAGGAGAGGCATCTCTTAAATACATCGGGGTCAGTGTAGCCTAATGGAATCCTTAAAGAAGACATTCGCCAAACACACAACAATCAGCAGAAAGTACAACATATGCTATAATCAGCACACCACCGGCTTACCACTGTTATTGACACTGGGGTCTGAAATCATAACTTAGAGAAAACATGCCAGTCACGAATTTATGACCCTTAAAAAACAGAATAAATGCACTGTCAGAAAGAAAGAATGTCAGGCTTTAAAAACTTTAAAAGCACCTTAAGACGTGGTCATGAAACCTATGGATACAGTGGGTGTCATTGTGTCCTTGGATTTAGAACATTGTGAAAAAACCTTGTTGGGCACACTAAATTGCTAGCTAAAAGTCAAATTGATCTCCACCGCCGGACTTAGAATGCTAATGCAAACAGCAACCTTACATGGATCAGAGCAAGGATAAATTAGCAACAAATAATATTAGAAGGTGAATCATAAGCACATTGGTATACCCTCACTCTATTTATTTAACTCGTTTCAACAAAAACTGCAACATACCTTAAGGACACCACAGCTGTCTAGACATCTGTTCAATCCTGTGGCATACATTCTAGTGATACTAACCTCCCTCCTGTATAGAATAGTTCAGCAGTATGTAGCCAAAACATTGTTCACCAAAAACCTGGACTCTATACCTTATCCAAGGGTCATTGCTGAATTATTAGCCAGTGTGATGACTAGCATCCTAAACCACATTTGTTTTCGAACTAAGCAGAGACGTTTGTGAAACGATACATGTGATGGGTCTGTGGCTCAGTGGACTAATGTGCCAACTAGAGGGATATGTGTTTGACCACATGGCCACAGATTCAAATCTTTGCAGGTGCAATCAATCAACCCTCTGATCTTGAAAGGTTGATAAAATGAGTACCTCTGAGGTGGGTACAATGAACATCTGTAATCAGTACCAAGATGGCCAACAGGGGTAAAGTGCACACTATAAATATCCCTGTTACAGTACTTGATGTGATTTTACTCTGTTCTCGAATAACCTCTGTGTGTTTCATTTATTTATTCTTGCTGATATTCCAAAAGAGAAACAAACTGCTCCGATCCACTCACTCTACGGTGTGACACTAGACGGCAACTGCTCTAAACGTGGGCACATGTTTGCCCAAGCTGAATGCCTGGTGACAAGGATCATGTTAAAGTAAATCTGCACTTCTGCAAACTTCACTCGTCTGGCATAGGATTGGCATGGACATCATTTGGGTGACGCCAGGGGTCGCACTTGTGACCTCTGGGGTCTTCCTTGCTAACCCTAAAAAAGAAAACATATGTTTTAAATGTTTTATTGAAGCTCCTGCACTGCAGCTCATTGTTTCCGGAGTGCCTGGCTTTTTTGTTCAGGCCGTAAAAAATGGGGTTCCACAGGTGTAACACTCTGAGCAGTGACCCTAAATAAGAATGAATACGAATAACAAATAATGTGTCTTTCTGGAATGCTATACAGTAATTGCTAGACTCATTAAAAGTTTATTTCAGGCACACTTCAGGGGGCGAGTCACTGATTTAGTCTGTTCTTAAACATCTCAAATTCACAAAGCAGATATAGACTTCCAAAAAGCATTTAGAGTAGAATAAGCATCCATTTAAGACTGTAAGTTGCAATTATAGCAGTTATAGCATTTTGTTCTGCCTTTGTCCCTGTTACGATCATCACAAGACATTCCATCTCGGTGTCCTCGGTCACTTGGCAACATCCTTGGGCCTAAAAGCTTGTATACAGTGTATACATGTTTGACAGTAAAATGGCCCTTGATTTCATTGTGCCACAATGAATGCTTTGTTGAAATGTATCTATCTTTCCCATCTCCATGGCATGCTGTTCAAGATGTTTGCATGTATTAGGTAACGAGTGCCCAGAGGATGCTGTGTGAGTGTGTTGCTTTCCTTATGCTACTCTAAATTATATAATGCACAGTTATGAAACCTCCCATTGATATGTAGTTTCCCAACCTCTGAAGCCTGAAAAGTAGATCCACGCAGGCATGGCATGTGGCTAACATTGCACCAGACCTGCAGATGATCATGCCTGCTGTTAAATCTCAGTTATGAGTTTATTGGTATCCACTACAAAGTGTAATTTGCTTTCTGACTTTGAGAACATTCAGACATATCATTTTACTATAGCCGGTAAGATAGCTCAGTGTGTTTAGTGCTAGCTACTGTAATGTGTGCATGATCTGCAGGTTGCAAGTTCGAATCCCGGCAGGGCCACCTGAGGTAATATGGGCCTAAACACACTGATATTAATGTTACATATGGTGATATGATCTTATATGAAATGCACATTACAGTGATATAACCATATTTTTCGTAGTGTACTTAGGAACAATTTTATGTGATGCCACTTCCTGTTTTGTCAAGGGGTGAAAGGTTGTGTTCCGTCACTTACCGTACCCCAGGCATTTTGGTAAAATGGCGTCCCCGATGGCCCTCCAAATGAGGAGCAATCAAAAGAGCTGATTTGAACACCACCTATGCCAACAACTTTGTAAAATTGGCCCTGTATAGTTTATTTTATTTATAACAGAACTATAGTATTAGAATATGCAGACTTGTGCCATTTGATGGCTGAGGGGAAAAGCTGAGCGGTCTCCTTCAACTTCAATTGCCAGCTTTTGAACCTCGCTGCCATTCAATAATGGATTCTTTTTTTATCTTTGTACATTGTCAAATACACTTCACTAGGTTGGCATCTGATGCCCTAGTTTAATAGAAAAGCTTTTGAATAGCTTTTTTTTAATTGTTTTTTGTTTATTTGTGTTGTTGTTTTATTTATTTTGGCAAGTCAGAGCTTGATCCGCAAATTGAGGAAACAAGAACAGACGTGCCACACTTCCTAATGTTATAACTGTGTCAAAGGAAACATTCTATACTGATGTTTCGTGTAAGTGGGCACAATGCTGAGCTCTGTTGAGAACAACACAATGCTACATTATTCAAACATACATTGACACCTTATCCTATCGAATGCTGTTCTATTTCGTCCCTCATTTCAATTTTGTATTTAGGTTGTGGGGGCGGCAGGGGTGGTGTTATGTATTTGTTTATGGCAGAAACAGAAATCTGGTCACTGGTCCAATTTCGCTTGTGTAATGCTGTACTTCTGCTGTCAGTCGTTTGTGTATAATGGACATCAGAGGAAACAGGGCCACTGTTTCGGGCATGATGACTCGGGGAAATTACAGGCCAATTTCCCTGTTAGATGGTGCACGGAAGATATTCGCCAAGGTCATATCTCACCACATGATAAACTAGTTGAGCAAGGGATTGTGAGTAATTTACAAGCTGGCTTCCAAGCAGGACAAAGCACATTCGACCAAAGCTTCCAGCTCTTCCTTTTATTACAAAAGGATGTGTTATTGAGGAACGTTCATTTGTGTACTACCTTCATTGGTGTGAATGCAGAATTTGATGGAATACCAAGAGCGAAATTATGTGACACCCTACGTGAGGCAAGAATCCCAACAGACCTGCTAAATACAATCAGAAGACTCTACTGCAATAATGAGGCACGAGTAGGCTAGAATTTAGCAGAAGACACAACTAGTCCAATAAGTGTAGAAAAAGTAGAAAGACAAGGATGTGTACTTGCATCTACATTGTTTTGCATGATATTATATGACAAGAAAAGGTAGCAGGCACTCCTCTCCAGAATGAACATGGCATGATAACCTGTTCTGAGATGAGAGTTTGCAGCACACGCTTTTTGCTCACTGTACCTTTCACAGATGGGAAATTTCCATTTGCATATCAGTCTTTGTCCCGTCCACATGGGCAGTCCAGCACCAAAATGCTATGGCAATTCCTCTCTGAACAAGAGTACCAACAGCAACCCCACACACGTGTTTCAGCCTTCATGAGCCTAATCAGTGAGGTGAAGCTGTGCCTCTCTGAGCACAGTGAGCAGGGAGTCCACATCTGGTTGCCCCCAGGTGACTCAGGGTGACCAACCCCAAGTTCCTTGCACATATTTCAAAAAAAGGTAGCAGGCGCTCCTCTCCAGAATGAACATGGCATGATAACCTGTTCTGAGATGAGAGTTTGCAGCACACACTTTTTGCTCGCCATGAGCAAAAAGCATGTGCTGTAAACTCTCATCTCAGAACAGGTTATCATGCCATGTTCCGTCTGGAGAGGAGCGCCTGCTACCTTTTTTAAAAAATATTTATGATATTATATGATATGATATGATATGATATGGCATTTTTAACGTGTCTATACACAGGTGTTTCAAGGCATGACGAGGCAAGGGAGGGGAATAGAGGGAAGACAGACAGCAATCCTACTAGGCCAGGTGTCATTCAGATCGCGCAAGTGCATGGGAAGGTAAGGGAGGAGAAGTGCAGGGGGAAGAGGAAGAGGAAAGTGCAGTACATGGGATAAGAAAATAAATAAAAAAATAAGATAAGTAAAGTACAGCCAGCAGGTGGCAAGTGCAGGGGTAAGTGCAGACATCAGGTGTCAAGTGCTGGTAGTGAGACTATAGGGATACCGAAAAACAGTCCCCAAGTGCAGTGTTGCCAGGAGGGCAGTGCAGAAGTGCAACTGGCAGGGGATGGGGAACCTGGGCACGAGATCAGAGGGTGTCCAGGCAACCAGTGCAATATCACTGTCAGCCCGGAAGTCAGCAAGGGAGAGGAGGGGAAAAGCAGCAGCAAAGAGAAAGGTTTTGAGGTGCTTCCAGAACCGAAGATGATTCTCCTCAAGTTTCAGGAAGGCAGGGAGGCTGTTCCAGAGGGAGGCCCCAGCCGAAGAAAGAGATCTACCACCAACCCTGAGAGAGTTTGAGGCCGATGTACGAAGAGCTCGAGAAGGATGGTATTTAGGAAGAGAGAGTTGGAGGTATTGAGGCCCCAGGCCCCAGAAGGCCTTGTGGACAATGCAGAGGGTTTTGAACTTAATCCTCGCAGCCACTGGGAGCCAGTGCAGAGATTTCAGTCCTGGAGAGATACGATCCCTGGGCTTGATGCCAAGGACAAGTCTCGCAGTCTTGTTCTGGATAAGTTGCTGAGGGCTGAGAGTAAAAGCAGGCAGATTTAGAAAGAGGCTGTTGCAATAGTCCGGCCTAGAGAGAACCAGAGCTCTGGAGACAGTGAGCTTCTGGGGGAAGGAGAGGAAAGGAAGAATAACTCTGAGGAGGTGCAGTTGGTAGTGTGACTTCTTCGAGACGTCAGAGGGTTTATAGACATAATTTCGAATACAAAAATCTCGAAAGTCAAAAAGTCGAAAAAAAAGTCGAAAAAAAAAATTTCAGATTTTTTTTTTAAGGCGTTTTTTTTCGAAATGGGGGGGTTCCCCCCAACCCGCCCTTTTTTTTGCTTTTTGTTTTTACCTATTTTTTTATATAAACTACAGCCAAAAAAAATATCAAAAAAAAAAAATTCAACATTTTTTTTTTCAACATTTTTGATTCGACTTTTTTGTCTTTCGAAATTTTTCATTCGAAATTATGACAGGACACCACGTCAGAGATGTCAGGAGAGAAGTAGAGTGTAGAGTCGAAGATGACCCTGAGGTTTTTAGCCTCACAGGTGGGAGCAGGAAGAGGGCCAAGTGAGGCCGGCCAGAGAGCTACAGTAAAGCAGTAAAGGAGGTAGCGGGTGTGCCAATGAGGAGCATCTCAGTCTTACTGGCATTAAGGCAGAGGTCATTGGCGGCAGACCACTCCTGGATAGTGGACAGACAGTCAGAGATGAGGGAAGTAGAGGAGGAGGCCGAGGGTAGTCTAAAGATGAGCTGGGTGTCATCCACATAACACAGAAAGTTGGGGCAGAGAGCGGCGATGTGGTGGGCCAGGAGTGCCAGGTATTGGTTGAACAGCCAGGGAGAGAGGTTAGACCCCTCGGGGACATCACAGGTAGAGAAAAAGATAGCGGAGAGGAAGGACCCAAGTTGGTCCTGAGAGGGTCGGTCACAAAGGAAAGAAGTCAGCCACGCCAGAGCCTGACCGGTGATACCAAGGTTATCTCAGAGACAGTTGAGCAGGATGGCATGGTTGACAGTGTCAAAGGCAGAAGAGAGATCAAGCAGGATGAGGACGCAAGGGGTGTTAGAGTCAAGGTTGGAGAGCAGATCTTCATGGATGTTCATGAGAGCAACTTCCGTGCTTCTGCCAGCTCTGAAGCCAGACTGAGGGTCATGGAGACAACCAACAGATTCAGGGTGGAGATTAAGCTGGGAGATGGCCAGTTTATCCAGGAGCTTGCCCAGGAAGGGAGTGATGGAGATTGGGCGATAGTTGGCCGGGAGGAGGGGTCGGCAGTCGGTTTCTTAAGAAAAGGGTGCACAAGGGAGTGCTTCAGAGGGGATGGGAAGACTCCAGTGGCGAAGGAGTTATTGCAGAAATCAGCCAGGGCAAGAGCCAGGGAGTCAATGTGGTCCTTGATAGTTTTGGAGGAACAGGGGTGAACCTGTTTCGATGAGACTTTCATAGATCAGACTTGTCTAGGAACTTCGTCTGCTGAATACAGGGGAAAGGCAGAGAAGGAGGGAGGAGAGGTGGCTGCAGAATGGCCAGAGGAAGAGCAGGGAGAGGGGGGAGGGTTTAGAGTTTTAGAGATGAAATGAGATGCCAGTGCCGTACAGAGGGCCTGGGAGGGAACAGGAGAGGTAGAGACTGCGGCAGGATTGGCCAGTTCTTTTTAGATTTGAAAGAGTTCGGCTGAGTTGTTAGATGCCACAGAAACGCGGGCTTGGATATGCCCACTCTCTTATTGGTTAGGACAGAGACCCAGTATTGCCTTTGCAGCAGGCGGCAGGCCAGTTTGTCAGAGGATGTACATGAAGCAAGCCATTTCCTCTCGGCCACCCTACACCTGCGTTTTAGGGAGACGAGGTCTGAGTCGTACAAGGAGTTGCAATTGACTTTGGGCTTCAGGCAGATTCTC
Source organism: Ambystoma mexicanum (assembly GCF_040938575.1). NCBI lineage: Eukaryota > Metazoa > Chordata > Amphibia > Caudata > Ambystomatidae > Ambystoma > Ambystoma mexicanum. The sequence continues at coordinate 835,281,910 of NC_090937.1, read as the reverse complement.
ATGACACGGGCAAGGATATCAAGAGTATCAGATATAGCAGAGTGGAGCATGGAGCATGGAAAGGGCTGTGTCAGGATGAGAGTCAGCCAAAGAGGGATGGGGGTGAGAAGGTGGTGGCAAAAGCCTCAGCTGACATGCGCTTCATGGGTCGGAGGACTAAGAAGGTGGGTGGCAGTGATGGAAGTGGCTTGGCCTGAGGGGTAGGGAGGGTGAGGTGGGAGGAGCGGAGAAAGTGATCACTCCAGGAGAGAGGAGGGGTGAGAGGGACAGAGAGGGGAAGGTATGAGGAGATCAGAACATCAAGAGTGTGCCCTGCAGAATGAGTCGGCCAGAGGGGAGAATAGTGAGGGAGAGAGAGTTGCAGAGGTCGCGAAAGAGTCTAGAGGGAGGACAAGAGGCATCCATGTGGATGCTGAAGTCTCCAAGAAGGAGGAGTTGAGTTGAGTAGTTGAGTAGTTGAGGCCAGGAGTGAGGAGGAGAGGTCCGCCCACTCAGAGGGGAAGAATGAAATCTGACCAGGTGGCCGATAGATAGAAGCCACAGTAAGTGAATGACTAGGGGAGAGAGAGAGCCTGCAGACAAGGCCTTCAAAAGAGGATTAGGCCTGCGTAGGAGGGACAGAGGCAGGAATCCCTCAGGGAAGATCAGGGCTACACCCCCACCAGAGCAGTTGGCCCTTGGCGCGGAGCCGTCAGGTAAGAGCGAATCAAAGCTTGTGACAGAGCTGGCCGTGAACCATGCCTCAGTGAGTCCGAGGACAGCAAGGTCAAGTTCTTCCAGAAGGTGGCAGATATCAGAGGAGTGTTTGACAGCAGAGTGAGAGTTTAGAATGGCAATATGGAGAAGGTTGCCATCCTTGAAGGACTTCCGGGGAGGGGTACAGATCAGAGGTACGCCCAGAGGAGGTGTAGAAGGAGCCCAGGAGGGGGCAGAGAGGGAAGGGGGCAGCAAGGTAGTCAGGGAGGAGGCAGAAGGGGGAGGTGAGGTAGTCAAGGAAAGGGGAGAGGGGACAGCAGGAGAAGAAAGGAAGTTGATGAGGCACAGGAAGCGTCTAATAATATTAATAATATTAATACTCATAAGCTGATTAACTCTGTGATAGTAGGAAATACAGATGCGACAAAACTGGGCCATGGAAGAATCCTTGTCCTACTTGATACAAACCATGCTATTTTAATCTCTGATTCCTGTGGGACTCAAGAAACAATTGATCTGTTTTAACAAAGGGGTTCAAAATATGGTTTAGCTATCAGCCAAAATAAAACAAAAAACATGGTGTTTCACCCCCCACTCAATAAAGTGCCATGTCTACATTCAACAATTGCTGAATTAACTTTGGAACAAGTGAACAGATTTGATCATCTTGGCATAAGGCTGATTGGCAATTTGAAATGGACGAATCAACTAGAAAAAATATGTCTGGGCGTGTAAAGGGCTTGTAATTCAATATGCAATTGTTCTACCAGTAATGGCAATGGTGCAGTTTCCCCTGCTCTAAACATCTATTATATCCAAGTGAAAATGATTGCCCTGAATGGTGCAGAGGTACCGGGTTACACAAAATCTGTAACATTATCCATAGTTGAAAATACATGTTTAAAGAGAATATTACTACTGCCTAAGAGCACCTCTAGTAACTGAATACTATAGCGTTAAATTAAAAATATATTATGATATCTTGCAGCATACATTGAAGCCATGATGGCTGTACTAGGACAAGAGAGGGAATGTTCCGTACCATGGTGTAATCATGTAAAAACGGTCTTAACAAACATGTGCAAACATATGTGGCTAAATAACACATATATCAAGGATAGCACCAACACAAGTGTGAATGAAATGTATGAGACTTAAGAAACAATGCAATATCAGCATGGCAACAGTCTATAACTGTCTGTGCTTATGTGAATATACAAGGGACCAGATGCATAGGATATTTGGATCTAATTCAACCAGAATACACAAGAGCTCTTTATATAAAGCTCTGCTTTGGCAACACATCACTCACAGTTCTATTGCACAAATGGGACGAGTCAAGCAAGGAAGACTGTCCCACATGTAAGAATGCTATGGAAACTCCAGCACATGTTGTGTTCCTCTGCTCGGAATATTTCCAGCTGAGGTCAGCTTATCTAAAACAAATTTTACGCAAGAAAAATATCAAAAGTATTGTCGTGGAATTACTCTGAAAAATCAACAGAGGATATGAGAACTATTGAATAAGTGACTAAATAGTTACACAGAACTTGCATGCAAAGGATTCGATTGTGAACAATTAGCAACTAAACTACTCTACAATTTGAGAATGTTTTAGAAATGCATATGAACTGATAGTTTAATAATATGTGTAAATGTCATGATTTTTCTTAAGCATTATCAGATGTGTTTAACTTATTTGTATGGTGTACGCTGCAATGATATTTTAAGGATTTGTATTATTTGTCATTATGAATGTGTTATGTCATTATGTATCTTTTGACATATGTGATTTCTGTCTGCCCTGACTGACACAATCCTAAATACCCTGATTACGGGAGACAGACTTGATGGCTGTTCTTAACACAGAACTCAATGAAAAAATGTAACTGCAGATTTTAAGTACCCTTCCAGCTAAATTATACCCCTTGCAATAGTCCATATTTGAGGTGACTGTATATTTGATGTCCTTACGTTGGCTAAATGCACATGTCTGGTAATCAGGGACGTCATTTGGGGGTCGCCAGGGGTCGCACCTGTGACCCCTGTGGTCTCCCTTGCTACCCCTGTGCTCTCCCTGCCTACCCCTAAACATTATTATTTTTTTTTTTAAATTTAAAAGCTCCTGGGCTTTGGGCAGTGGCATGTGGTTCTATGATTCTGGAGAGGATAGCTTTCTTGTCCATGTTTCTTAAAAACAAGATGGGGTTACAGTGTAACACTTTGCACCACACCTGCTGTTAAATCTCACTTACCAGTTTAATGGTGTTAATTACAGAGTGTAATTTGCTTTCTGACTTTGAGACCGTTCATACATGTAATTGCTAATTTTACTGTAGCCGGTGAGATTGCCATAGCCGGTAAGATAGCTCAGTGGTTGGGAGCCCGCTGCTCTGATGTGTGTGTGATCTGCAGGTTTCAAAGACCTGCAAGGCCAAGTCAGCCTTTCATCCTTCTGAGGTCCATAAATGAGTACCAACACAGGTTGGGTAACATTGTATGTATATTTGTTCTCTATAAAGTGCTTAAGCGCAAGTGATATATAATAATACATCATTATCATTTGACCATGGACGTCTGCTTGCATTCACAGTAATTTGGTAATATGGGCCTATACACACTGATATTAACAATACATATGGTGATGCATTCTTCTATGAAATGTATATCACATTACAGTGATATCGTTACCATATTTCTCCTAGTGTACTTAGGAACAATGCTATGTGATGCAACGTCCTGCTTTGTCAAGGGGTGAAACGCCATGTTCCATCGCTTCCCGTGATGTCACTTTGGGTTCTGGTCAAATGACATCACTTCCTGTGGTGCCATTAGAGGTCAAGGGTCATGTGATGTCACATCCGCTATCCCTGGCATTTTGGTGAAATGACGTCCCTGCTGGCAATGGTTAAAAATATGAGCCAGAGATACCAAGCAGAAGTGGCTGTATAGGGCTGTATAATTCCATCACAGAAATACAGCATTGGTTCAACATTCTTATGATATCCTTCAAACCGTCTGCCTTTTAATTCAGCAACAGTGTGAAAGCTCACCCACAGAACATGTGTTATCTTTAATCAGAAGTTATTCTTCAACAGAAAAATCAAAGAGGGATCGAAATAGTGTCACCGCCACCTCCACATACATCCTCCATTACCAGGTAAGCATGTGATCTACATTAACCTGTTAACACAAAGCCAAGAACATCCGCGCAGAAGCACTGTCCGGATGATTGAAATACTGCAAAAGCTTGTTCTGTGGCCTCTGAAACTGTTTCTCATTTTGCATGAATACGTCTGTCAAGCTGTTACTGGGTATTGAACCCTAAAATCCCATTACCGCTGACTCGAAGGCAGTTCACTAGCTCCCTTGAAAATAAAGGGTTTATGTCAAAGATCTGTGCATCTTTCAGAAATGCAAGAATGACAGTAAACGCCCTTACCTCTGAGTGCTGATCATCCTCCGTTATGAGACAAAGTGAGGTGAAAGCAGAATGTGGTAGGGGAGGGTTGTGGGTGGTTGATCAGAAGTGACGAATGCCTGTTTGCCGAATACTTTTATCATACTCAAAGATTGTTGAACCCCTTCTTTTTCACAGTATTGGTTCTGTTATTGTCTAATGTGAGGGCTACAAGACTGCAGCTAACGTGGACCCACAACTTCCATAATCTTGATTAAATATAGACACAAGAAGTGTGTTTTTTATGATTATGCAAAGCAATCCGTTTGATTTAGAAATATCCGATTGCTGGCTGCACTCAATGTACAGCGACCCACACATATGCACTCACACACACAGGTAGGTCATGGGATAATACTCTAGGTATGTTAACAGTACATGTAGACATGCCTGAAACAGGATATGCAGCTATGTACATTCCAAAGATCGAAATAGACATATCCTTTATTATAATTAATCATAAAACAGCAATTAATTTAGCATATCTCAGATTAGGCATCTGACAATTGATCCCTGCGACCAGTCCAGGGATGTAAGCCTTGCACCTTATGTAAGGACTGTACAGTGAGCAAACACAAAACTCTAACCAGTTGGGATCCTCAATCCATGGCTGCCCAGATATTATCCTCTACAACTCCCACGAGCCCTTAACAATGGTCATGCTCACTCTGGCACATGGTAATAGTAATACAATGGATCTGTAGAGCCAAAGGTTACAAATCTCCAATCAGTGTAGTGACAAGACCACGCCACCCCCAATGCTAGGATACATTAATGTAAGTTGTTCGACTTTACAAATGCTGATACTTGATAACACTGAGCAGCTACATATTCTCCTATGCCCCATCAATATATCTAAATTATCAAGGGGGGTCCTGCGAGTTCCTCTGACAGTCATTAGTCCTGCTTACGAGATCCTTACCCAGATTATTTAGCTCACCATCTTTCACAGAGGGGAAATATCCCAAACATATCCGTCTTTGTCCTGCTCATCCGTGTAGTGGAGCTCTGCCTCTCTAAGAATAGTGAGCAAGGAATCCACGTCTGGATTCCCCCTGGGGTTTAGGGTGAGACCCAAGGTTACATAAATCATGCAAATTGACAAGGGGGTCCTGGGAGTCCCTCTGGCAGACATTAGTCCTTGTTACGAGATCCTTACCCAGATGTTTTACCTTACTATCTTTCACAGAGGAGAAATATCCCAAACATATCCGTCTTTGTCCTGCTCATCCGTGTAGTGGAGCTCTGCCTCTCTAAGAATAGTGAGCAAGGGGTCCATGTCTCAATTCCTCTAGTAACTTAGGGTGAGACCAAAGTTACTTATATTATGCAAATTAACAAGGGGGGTCCAGGGATTCCATCTGCCATACATTAGTCCTGGTTACGAGATCCTTATCCAGATTATTTAGCTCACTATTTTTCACAGAGGAGAAACATCCCAAACATATCAGTCTTGGTAAAACCAGCCATCCTTAGTGGGAGCCGCTAAAGGACCAAGGCGCTAATAACGGGCCAGTTATTAACGGGCCCAATATTAGCTCCCTTCCCATTCCCATTGAGCCCTATGGGGGTTCAAATGGGAATGGGGATGGGTATTTTGAATGGGGACTTACCGGGTCCTCCAAGGTTGGAATGACCCGGTAAGTCCCCATTCAAGGAACCCGGACCCGGACACGAGTTTGGAGGCAGCCATGGTGCTAATAACACCATGTCTACCTCCAAACTCGTAATGAGGCCCTTCATGTCGACTGTGAAACCACATCCAAAATCCCTGTAGTCACCATTAAGAAAATCAAAGAAATGTGCATGTCCTTCGACCCAATCAAACTTCAAATCTGTTGGTCCCTTTTCATTTGAAAACAGCATGAGTGTATAATGTTATGCAAATGTTGCTATCAATCTGTTCTTTCAATTGCCATCTCTTCCAAATAATATTTAATTCCATGACTCATAGCATCTTTGTGGGGCACACAGTCAATTGCACAGACATGTAAAAAAATAAATCCTGACTCAATTCACAATGTGTCCAAGATTAAGACTTACATGATACATGTTTATGAATTCTTAAATTCTGGCTGAACTCACAATGGATTCCAAAATAATTTGTCATGTACTTATTAGAATTTCTGGAGACAGAAAGCATTCTAGTGAATGACATTCTGGTCACTGCATATGCTTGTAGAGATAAATCAGCCAACCATGTTAAATATGCCCATTTTCAAAATTAACAATTTGGGTATATCCCTGTACCAAACTGTGATAGTGTACCATTCCGTCAACTTTTAAAGAAAACAGGTCATGGCTTATTTTGTTCTTCTTGAAATGTAGACATGTTCCCATGATAACAATTAACAAAAATTGCCTGTTATACCAATTGTTTACTGACATGTGGCAGATGGAACAAAAACAACTGTAAAATTATCTACTTCCCATATAGATAATTGTCTTTTGGTGGAAAACAAATTACCACAGATGGCATAATGTCCCATACTTGTATCAGTACTACATCAACCGTTACTCAGTATACACACACACACTAAAAGGTGCTTGATTCAGTAGTAATGATACTTGCATCAAACATTGACAACCATTATCTGCAGACTTACAAAAGGTCAACTTGATATATCCTAAATGAAAATTCACCAATAAAGTTATAGCTAGAGTCTTCATCCTTTGTAAGTATAATACAGTCTAGCTAACGTACAACCTTAACAACACTACCAGGTTTATTACAGGCCATCAACTTCACATAGTAAACATATACCCACACATTATAATGTATCTAACATTACAGATAGAATATGCCAAACCGTATCATACAACTTTACAATGACAACTAGAGTTGCACATTTTATAATAAAAAAGACTTGCACTGCGATCTATTTAACATATTCAATTACAACAAAGCTATTTTGATTTAAAAATATATAAATTGTGCGCACCAAAGCGAAGTTCCAGTGAAGTACTGCTTTGCTGCGCTCGCTGCTGGTCTCTTTGCAGGCTTGGTGTTTGATCTCTACAATCATATTCAAATTTTAAACCCCGCCCCCTTGGGCATGTGGTTATAAAACCCAGAACGCGTGCACACCAAAGCGGTATCATGGCAACCTAGTTACTTCGTCAGAGTCTCGCGTATCTGATGTTGGATCATGAGGTATTGTAGTTATCCTGCTTACAGGGTTTAATGTTTACATTAAGGACAGGCATGTCTGCTATGGATACTATCTTAACGAAGGCAAACAAGCATTCTACTCCACCTCAAAATATACGGAAGCGATCATTCAGACTCAGCTGTTTTACTCCGACAACCTGTGCGAGCAAAAGGAAGTTGAAATCCTTGTGTAAGTTTCCCGGGAACTCTGACATGCGAACATTCTGTCGTGAACCGATTGTAGTTATTTCTTCATCTACTGATGTCATCCTTGCAAACTCCAAACCCGAAACATTAGCTTCAACAGTGAATCCCCCTCCTGCTTTAATACGGCCAGAAAATATGGACTCCATTGGTTCTAACTTATCATCTGCCACTAGCTCAAAGGGAAGAACTACAGATGTGGCTATGCCTGTCGATACAGTGAATACGAATAACATTTCGTTATCGGATAGTATGTTATTAGATAATGTGTTACCAGCTCCAGTATTGCCTGTGACAAATGACAATGACAGCATCCAAAATAATGACATGGCGATTATAGACCTTGAATCAAATGGCTCTGGTTTCTAGGGCCGAGAATTATCACAAAATGTATCTGGATCTCCAGATCTTTTCCTTGATATTAGTCATCCCAATCCTGAAATGGTGGCTTCTTGTATAGCACCGTTGCTGCATACACCAGCGGCCTTACTGACTGGGAACAGTATTTCAGGCAATGGAGATCCAGACAACAGATTCCTTGAGATAAATCTCAATGCGATGAACTTTGCCTCACAATCGTTAGGCAAACTTTTTGAAACAATGAATGACAAAATGTCAAACCAGGCTAAACAAATGGAACAAATGTTGGTTTTGCAAAATGATGTAACCTTTTTTCTGTCTAGGATTTCCAGAGCCAGTATTGATTCTATAAGGCCCCGCCATGTACTAGTGTCTAGTTCGAGTCAAACCTTGCCATATATAAGTTTATTGAATTCTCCAGCTGTAGGTAATTTAGTTCAACTAATACATTTCCTAGTGCTGTGCCTTTTATTTATAAGATCATCCATGACCAGAATGCAGATCAAAGCAATGATGTCCCTGGAGAAATGCCTTCAGTGGAAGTTCAATCAATGGCTATTTCAGCTAAAAGCATATTATTCCATCTTTTCCTCAGTGACCTTTAATAATAAACAACAAATACATACTGTGGCTCAATTAAAAAAAAAGAAAACATTAAAATGCCAACCAGATCAACCTCATCTGCAACAAGGCATTTCATTAAATTTATCAATCAACCAAAAAAGAGTGTCATTTTGGCATCGAATGCAGTGTCAAAAAAATAGTAATTGCAGACATTGTGGGTCATTACGACCCAGGCGGTAACCATGGCGCTAGTAGCGCCATGGTTGCTGCCGGTATTTTACCGATTGCGCCATGGTGAATGGCGGAATTACCGCCCCATTCCAAGGCTGGTGGGGCGGTAATTCCCCATTCACCATTGGCCCTTCCCCATTCCCATTTTTGCCCCATAGGGCTCAATGGAAATGGGGAAGGCAGTAGTTACGGTACTGCAAATTGCGGTACTGTAATTACCTCCAAGGTCCCTTTGCGGGTCCAACCAGCCGTTAAGGTAGGGACCCGCAAAGGGACCTCGTAATTAGGTGGTAAGGGGTTAACGGCGCCGCCAACTTTTACGGCGCCGTTAACCCCTTACCGCCTGGGTCGTAATGAGGCCCATTAACTAGGAAAACAACTTTAGCTAGTACTAAGGCACGGCATGTACCTCCCTATGCTCCTCTTGATGGACTGGTTGAAGCAGCCACTATTTTAGAGGTTGCAGATTCTGAGTCTAAATCAAACATGCACAAAGCAAGTAAGCCCCATGTATTAAACATTCTATGCTACCTGAAGACCAATATTCTATCGACCTACATCGGCAAGGAATTAGGAAAGCTGTAGATGCTTATATGTCAGCTCACAGTATTCAGAAACGTTTTGGACCTTGTCCAATGAACTTGAATTCTGCCCAACCAACTAGCATTATTTCGAATAACGATCAAAATCCAGATCATGTGCAGTTAAGGCAATTAAGAAGTGCACCTTTGACAATTGACAGGGATGGACTTCTGGAATTGAATGATAACTAAAAAAAAAAAAAACAATTATCAGTACATCTCATAATGATATCAAACTGCCCATAGAACCTCTTGAGAAAAATACAATTACACCAGTTAATGATGTCCTGTCAAATACCTATTGCCCCGAGATGTTGTGGCTATTAGAAATGGATTTAAACATTCCTAAGGATTGTGTGGGAGCGAGGGGCCACCAGGCCCCTCGCGTCCTTTACTTCTCAGTACAAAACTCGGACCAAGTGCCTCGAGTGATGGGTTCGCCCCTCGCCCTTATGCAATGTCGACTTTGGTTAACATTTGTGTAGATGGGACCACTGTGCAGGACACAGGGCATACATTTTTGTACCACCTTTCCACTCCATCTTGGTGGCTAGGCCTCACTGCGATAGTACAAAAACGCTTCTCTTCCCTTTCTCGCAACGGCCAGACGCACAGGGCACATGGCCCCACCATCGTTCCCACTCTGACTGGAAAACTCTGCGGCTCCATTCTCACTCTGAAGCCGGAGGTGCTTGCAACAAATAATACATGTAACACATCACTCTTCCTCTGAGATCACTGTCCTGCATGTGAACCAGCATGAGCTAAGCACAAAGCTCGTCCATCTCCACAAACGTGTCCTTGCCCCCGCACCCTCGCCAGTGGAAACTTACAGCCATTGTGACCTTGGGCCCCTGCAAGGTATTCCTTTCATGTGCCAGATCACTGACCAAGCCATGATGCCCACCCAACAGATCCCCAACTAACATTAGACCCCTGCTGCAGTATATCGTTGTCTACCACCAACAAATGTCACATACCAGAGATTCTTATGAATGCAGACCTTAACTTCAACCAGTATTATTATGGTAGTCAAGACCCTTAACCTAAAACCTTTATAATCTAATGTAATCGATAGTATAGATATTCGTGTGACTTTATAGAGACATGATGAATTATTCAGACACTACAAACGATTGTTATTTACTGTATGTATTTTGAGAATATATTATGTTAGCTTAGATAGTGACCGTCCTGCTTCACAGTGACCTGACCTTCACCCATTCGGAGCACAGATGCCTGACGTCCACCCTCCTGCCAACCAAGCAGCCAACCCAGAGGAAGAGATGCCACCCACAACTTGGGCACCATATGGACTGTCCAATCCGGGACCAACATAGTACCTTATGTTAGTTGCGTCATTTGCCCTCTAAAATGTATTGTAACATTAATTTTGGTCAGAGCGCTCTCAGAGGCAACAGAGATCTTTGAATGCCATTTACTTACATAAACCTTGCCTTGAACTCTCGCAGCCTGCTCTCTTTGCCTCATTCCCCATCAGGGGTGTGTCAGTTTTATTCCTTTGCATGAGAAAGACGAGGAGGGCACAAACATGATCCAGAGGAAGTCCATATGAATAAATCTTTAAAGTTGTCGACCATTTCTGCTGATATAAAAAAATCAACCAATCCTCCGCTAAAGCGAGCTGCAACAGCTTCCTTGATAATAGCTTGCAGACCTTTTCCTTTGACCCAATGTGACTTTAACAGACATTCAGTGATGTCAATATTTTCAGATATTCCCGCCATAGAGGACATTAATTCAACAGACATTGAGTTAGTCGAGTTTATTAATGAAAACAATCTGAACTCTGTCAGAATATGGATGAATTTGCAACTTATACAAAATATTATTTGGTCAGCTAAAAGTCAATTGTACTTGATGGGATTCATCCTCCTTATAGAATCTTCTATTACATGAGAATCTTCCTTGGTGCAGCCAAATCCTCATTTAAGCCAGAGAAAACAGTCTGGATCCTTTAAACCAACTATGAATCCAGACCATATCCTTCCCCAATGTGTATGCAAATGCAACAATAAGCAGAATTAACTAGCTGACCTAGCAGCAACTTCAACACTTTCTTTACTTAGCTGGAACACTAGAGGGTTTAAACACCGTATGTATAATAATATAATCCACTTTGGAGATTTTGACATGCTGCTGCTGCTACAGGAAACATGGCTCACATCTCCTCCAATTTGGGACAATCATGATATTTACTTGAATCCAGCTATTAAATACCTTCCTCTGGCGTACTTACAGCCATTAAAACACCGTCAGGTCTGAAATCAGAATGTTGGGCTGCGCCAAATTCTTGCATGCAGTTAATAAAGCTGCACAGTTATTCTACTGCCTGTGCCTTGAGTAATCTATATTGGAAACATATTGGGATATCCGAAACCCAATTTTTCAATGATTTAAACAAGTTAATGGACCTCACTGTTTTTGATAAAAGCATTACTAATGTCATTTTGGCAGGGATTTGAATAGTAACTGTTTGCAGACCGATGTTTCACAGATTAAGGTTAGGATGTTTAAATGGAATTTCTTCATTAAATCACGCAATTTACAGATGTTAAATGGAGCTAGCAAGGATGATATACCTCCTCAACCGACTTCACACAGAAGCTCAAGCCAATCTACAATTTACTATGTATATGTAGATGCTGGTATATTCTCATCTGCAATCTATTTTTGTATAATGCAGACTGATGCCAGTGATCATGACATGCTGATAATGAGGTGGATGTCTGGGAAATTGCAAGCAACCGAACCAAGTAATCGTGCCCAGGGTTTTGTAGTACTGAATCCAAGTCAAAACAGACTATGATGGTCTGAGAATTCTTTACAAATGTTCAGTAAACATCTAGAGGGCGAAATTCAGAAAGTAATCACAGGAGAAGTAAACTGTGATATAGTTTACTATGACCTAATGCAACTATATCAAACTAAAACACGCACAAACCTGCATAATAAAGCAAAGTTACATGTTTATGGCCCTGAGATTAAAAAACTGAAAAAGCCCTGTTTAGGTCTCAGAAGCGAGAAGCTTTGAAATTGCCACCTGAAACAAGAGATCCAGGACTAGTTCACATCAAAACCATGTATAAAAACTGGCTGAGATGTCATAAATCCGTAATTTACCAAAGGGATATAGCTGCTATGCTGAGTGCAGCGCAGAATAAAAACACAGCAAACATTTGGTCTATATTAAATCAAGCCACTAACGGCACTCAGATGGCTATTCAATCTAATGCTGTCACAGAACTAAATTGGATAACCCATTTCACCCAGCTGTATTCAGCTCCCAATAGTTGCTTAACTAACAACTATTTAGTAAAGAAGAAGAACTTTTTTCTCAAATTCGATAAAGAGGATATTCTTTATTTTATAAATAAAATAAGCCATTCCACAGCTCCTGGTCCTGACGGTTTGTCAAATCAGATCCTAAAACAACATCCGGAGCAATGGGCGATTATATTATATAACATCTTTAGTCACATCAATTTTACACAATCTTTGCCTCGGTCTTGGAAACACTCCACTGTATTATCAGTGTTCAATAAGGGCGATTGAACACAACCATCCAGCTATAGGCCGATCGCCCTTTTGGACACTCCTGGGAAGGTCTTTACACGCATTATGCTTAGAGATCCATTTCAGTCAGGGTTTGTCATATTGTGCCTCCCGAAAACAGCCACTATACATGGGATTCATGGATTTTTGGACAGCATTTGATTCGATCGATCGATCCCTGTTATACAAAAAGCTAATTCATTATCAATGCCCATCCTCGTTGCTTTCTTCAATCATACATTTACATACAGAGACTACCATGCAGGTGAGAATGTCTCTGGCAGGCCAATTATCCACCCCTCTACCAACAGAATGAGGTTTGAAACAGGGCTGCATATTGGCTGCCACCCTTTTCAATCTCTTTATATTCGACATGGGTGAGGCATTCATGAATACAATAGGAGATTCCCCAAATCTTGACATTCAAAAATTGACGTGGCTATTATATGTAGACGACCTCGTCCTTCTGTCCAAAACTCCAATGGGCCAGCAGAATGTGTTGAATAAATTAGCTATATATGCTCAAGAAAACACCTTGGTAATAAATACAAAAACAACTCAAATAATGGCTTGCACTTTAGATGGTATATCCAATCCTTTGAGTAACAAGTTTAAGCTATTAAACGCTGAGTTGATGATTTTCCCACAGTACAAATATCTGGGTATGACTATGAATAACTTGTGTTCTGATAACATCTACATTCCAACGTTGGATATAAAACTGCATACTTTGACATCACAAGCAAAAGTTATGCTATATAAGTATGGACAATTCTCTTATAACCACGTTATGTTGTTTTATCAGAAAAAGGGGACTCCTATCTAGCTCTGTGGGTCCGAGACAAAACCTCAGAGAGATCGGAAATGCTAGGATAGGCTAGAGTCTAAATTATGGAAACGGGTTCTGAAACTTCCGAAATGTACCCCTTTGCCTATTGTGATTTATGAATTGGGTTTATTGTCACTGTTCTCTCAAGTTTTATGCAAAATGAGTGCCCTGATGAAAAAATGTTTACTAGGTACTGCTGCCAATAAGATTCAAAGCGTGGTAGCCTATTATTTATTTTCTTCCGATCATACTTTTCCTCGGATCTGGTGCAACTTCATAACAAATACTTTAGCTGATACCTCCATCACTCTTGAACTACTCTTAGAGAATCCAGGGCGAGCAAAAATCAAACTTTTTCACTATGATTGGATTTGTAAACAATCCAAATGTAATATGTATAAAGATTTTGATGTGCTTCTGTTTGGCATTGAGAAATACCGGGTAATGGCAGACTACTTAGTAAAGTGTCCGTCTCCTTATATAAGAAGCCAATATATGCGTTTCAGGCTCAATCTGTGGCATACCAAGGACGTGTTGGCGAGGAGGAAACAAATACCTCAGGATCAACATTTTTATAGATTTGGTTTAAATAAACTACAAAAAGAGACTCTACTCCACATAATTGTTGATTGCCCTGCCTTGATCCTGAAACGTCAGATACACTTTAGATATGTACTTACCTCGTACTGCCCATTGGACTCTGACCTCAAATGGCAAGCAGTGTTTTCTAGCTCCAAACTTTCAGTTAAAATTGCACTGGTACACATTTTAGATTCAGTATTAAAGCAAATACAGATGGAGTAGGTTAACTCATTTAATGTAATGCGTAATTTGAAATTGATATGGATTACTTTCTTAAAATAGGCTTGCCAAATGTAATACCTAAAAGATAATTTGAATGTGATGTTTAATCTAATTTATATATATATATTTAAATTTAAAGAATACCTGCACAGAGAACCAAACCTTAAATGGAAAAGAATCCATGACCCGTTCAGTTCACTAAAAATAACAAAATCATCGTGTTCCTGCAGCGTTCACTATTTTTAATGTTATAGTTTCAATAAGACAACAGGGGGGTAATTCATAGAAATCAGCACACAAGTGGTGCACGCAGCTCGCTCCCCGCGCACCCTTCCGAATACACGTACCCCTCTCACGCTAGCGAATTTGCATGTAAAACTCCCTGCGCACCCCATGAATACACCTGCCAGCATGCCCCGACTCATGTCCCCCTGCACCCCCACCACCCAGCATTGACGGGCACTTGCCAGCAGGCCCTGACTCATGTCCCCCTGCACCCCCACCCCCCAGCATTGACGGGCACCTGCCAGCAGGCCCCGACTCATGTCCCCCTGCGCCCACAGCATTGACGGGCACCTGTCAGTAGGCCCCGACTCATGTCCCCCTGACCCCCCAGCATTGAAGGGCACCTGCCAGCAGGCCCTGACTCATGTCCCCTGCACCCCCACCCCCCAGCATTGACGGGCACCTGCCAGCAGGCCCCGACCCATGTCCCCCTGCACCCCCACCCCCCCAGCATTGACGGGCACCTGCCAGCAGGCCCCGACTCATGTCCCCCTGCACCCCTGCCCCCCAGCATTGACAGGCACCTGCCAGCAGGCCCTGACTCATATCCTGCTGCACCCCCACCCCCCAGCATTGACGGGCACCTGCCAGCACGCCCCAACTCATGTCCCCCTGTACCCCCACCCCCCCAGCATTGACTTGCACCTGCCAGCAGAACCCGACTCATGTCCCCCCCAACATGTCATCACGATCCACAATCATGGGCCTTATGGCCGCCCAAATCACACCCCACGTCACCCCTGTCCAAACACCCAACCAAGTATTCCATCCAGCCCACATAGAAATGCCAATTACATGATACACCCCAAATGGCAAGTATGCACATCAACACATGTCTGTCACACACACACAATGGGTTCAAGTGAATGAGAAAACACACATTGTGACATGCATGAAACCAATGACAGAAAACCACGCATTGAAGTAAGAAAAAAAATATGTATTGAACACAAAAGCAAGGGGATTAAATGAAATCACACAACAATGGAAATAATAAATAAAAAGCAGCATGTCCCAAAAAAACCACAAAAAAAATCATGAAAGCACAATCCAAATAAATCCAAATGAAAATGGGTCAAAGTGTCCGTCCAGCAAACCAAATAAAAAAAATATATATAAGAATAATCCATTGCCCCATGGTGAACCAAAAAAAAAAGAATGATGAGAAATGCAGTCTCCAACTATATACAAAGATCAAATCCTGGGTCCATAAGCCCAACTATACAAAGGAAACCTATAAAAAACCCTATCTAATAAAGAACTATCTACAAAAAGGTGGGGCATAGTCCAAGCGCCCCAAATGAAAGAAAAACAAAAATAAAACCTAACACTAACTAACTATATACAATGGCGGCGGTCAAGTCCTACGGCTCACTGGTTGATTTCCCGGGCCAGGGCATCATCGAACTCCTGTTCAACGTCCTGGAGGCGGGCCTGTTCCCTGGCCCAGAGGTCTTGCAGGGATAACGCCACGTCCACCTCCAACTCCCTGCGAATTCCCTCGAGGCACTCAGCCCGCCTCAGCGCCCTGCGCATGGAGTTCTCTGCCCTGACCATTGTGAGCCGTGCCTCCTCTGCCTGCCGTTGCTCCACATCTATCCGCTGGCCCAACCGCTGCCACACGGAAGTCACTCCCATTCCAGTGTCCTCCTGCCGATGCCTGCCCCTCTGATGTTGATGGCCCCGAGCCATAATGCCTCCCACATTGAGCCTGCCGCTGCCTCCGTCGCAACTGCCTCTGCCAGCACAAAGGCATCCAGGCTGATGGAATCCACCGGCGCTGTCATGCACATGCCCTGCCTGATGCTGCCAGCACATCCTCCAACTGCTGGGGTCCAGTTGCTGGGGTGTCCACCCCTGCTGGACCTCCGACTCCCGACTGTGGCAGGGATGTGATCTCCACTGAGCTGGCTGCGTTGGTCAGGGCAGGTCCACAGGGGGCCCTGGTGGCATCTTGGCTGGAAAACAGCATGGAGAACGACTGGCGCATAGTCTCCACAGGAGAGGGCTGCCAGAGTGCCCGACACATGTACGAAACCCCCGACCAACGCCCCTCCCAACCGAGCCACGTTGGCACGCAGCTCTTTGTGATGACATGTGTGCTCCACCCAGCAAGCACTCACGTCATCACGAATGTCATGCGTGCGCAATGTGACACCAATCAGGACGGTCTCCATACGGTCACGGGCCCCCTGGTCCGCAGGTAGAAGAATGTCAGATGACGTGGACCTCCCCCCTACCTGCCGACTTGCCTGGGATGGGGCATCCCTGCTGGTGCATGGTGGTGCAGTCACAGTGTCAGTGACATGCACAGGCCCCTCCACGGCGACCTGTGCTGCCTCCTGCCCCTGGACTGCACCACTTGCAGCAGTGGTACCACCCCCAACAGGCCCCATGTGCGGCTCAGTAGTGGCCTCCTCCTCCTCTGTGGAAACCACCAACCTGGATGGCTCTACACCGTCTTCCGCCGTCGCAAGCCCCTGTGGGGGCTCACCCACCCCTTCCGCTGTAGCCGTAGTGGCAGACGCGGCACCAGTCCCCTCGCTCCCGGATGATGGTAATTCCTGGGAGGGTGACTGGGCCTTGCGTTGCCGGCCGGTGGAGGCATCCCCGCCACTTTGCTCCACAGCACCGTCTCTGCCCTCTTCTTCACTTGCCGCTGTGTAGAGGGAGACATAGAACACAAGCATCAGGGTACTGTACAATAGTCCCCTAGACTGGAAGCAATAGCAGGAGTGCCACTGTCGAACGTCACTTCCATCATGTACCTCCGCAACACATGGGTCAGTGCAGGCAACACACATACAGAAACAGCAATGGCGCATGCAAAGAACATTTGCATACATGTCCAAGGAACTGTTAAAACAGACGATGGTGGTTCGAAACTCACATGCATCATGACTAATACTGATCACATGCACACACATCACCGTAGTCTCATCCATCTTGCCTCGTACACCCCAGACACAGTGGAGACAAGTATGACTAGGCTGCATCAGTGAATCGGAACATTGTCACGGACATGTGTCATGCATCCATGGCGTTTACAAGTCACAAACACGCTACTCAGACACATAGACATGTACACCATACATGTCGTTGACAGCAGCACCCATCTCTCACACCCCATCCATGTCCAACAACAGAGACAGGCATGCATTCATGTGTGCATTCTGCATGTTGCCCCGCATCTTGTATTATAACACATGCACCATCCATGTGGTTCACGCATGACTGGTCTCACATGCAGCACCATGAGGTCCATGCACACACACATCCATACATGGCCAATGTTACACATACAGGCAAGTAGCTGACTACCAGCACACTGCAACATGCTCTGTTTCACACAGCAATGCATGGCCACTTACCGCTCGACTCCAGACGTGCCTGCATCCTGAGGATCTGGTGGCAAAGCACTGGGCGAATGCGCTCCAGGACCCTGATTTGCTGGTTGGTAAGCTGGCCCGGCACCTCACTGCGTCCTCTGGCTCTAAGAGGCGCTGGGCCTTCCTGAGGGTCCTGGACTTGTAGCCCTCCGAGCGCTTCTGGACGTGTTTCATGTTGCGGGGTGCCACCCCCTCTGCATTGATGGCACATACTATGTCCGTCCAGATCCTCCTCCGTCCTTCTTTGTTGGCGCGCAATGGTGTGAAGAGGGCATCATACTGCCCCAGGACTTGCTCCACCAGGATGCCAACTTCTTTGGAAGTGGAGCTGGCAGCCCTCTGCCTCTCTGGCTGGGGGTTGCCACTGGTGCCGGAAGGTGTTGTGTCGGACATGGCAACCCATCGAGGCAGGTGTGAGTGGGCAACTGGGTCCTGGGGCTGGGCTGTAGAGTGATGGAACACCAGTCGGGAGTCTTCTGTTCCAGCAGGGGTGGTCACTGCAACTGGACCCCTGCAGATGGCAGATGTGCAGGCACCAAAAGGCAGGGCATGGTGGCAGCAGGCAGGCAGGCAGCAGCAGATGGCTCGTGGGAGGCTGCTCAGGGCTCTGGGGGGCAGGTAAATGGCCTTCTGGGCAGGAGTGTGGTCTTCCGTGTGTTGCCACGTGGCCAGCTTGATACGGAGTGATTTGGCACGTGAAAAAACTGCACGTCAGCGTGTAAATCGAGGAAAAGCCCTTAGTGCGGAAGCGCATCTGTGATGTTATGCGCACGGGCATTCCCCTCGTGATGGGTGCATAGTGAATCAGCACGTGAAAAAAATACACATCCGCGTGTGAATGAGTGTAATCCGAGTAAAGGGCCTAAGCGCGTAAGACAAGTGACACGCGCGTGTGTCCCTCAGCCTGGGTTAAAGGTGAGCGGGTCCCGGCAGTTCGCTGTACGTGCCTTTCATGGAGACCGACGTGTGTGTTGCTACTTCGTGTTGTTTCGCGCGCCATCACAACTTCACAGCGGATCAAGGACGTATCTCTTCTTTTGGCGGGGGTATTGGCTATGTGTGTTTTTTATTATCACGCTAGTCTGACGGTGAGTCGCGCACGCTCTTTTTCCCACTGTGGGTGCCCCTGTGTATCACGTACCCGTTTTCGAGGTCATAGTAGCCTGCGTGTCCCACGCGTATGTTTTTTTCGTGTCCCTGGGTGCCACAGTGTACAGCGGGAGGTTAATTCCACACACGTGGGCTACCGGGGGTTGCGTGCACGGTTTTACAGCAGTTTTGGTGTGCCTAAGCGTTGCATGACCCGTAACTTCATCACTGGGGTCACATACAGCCTTGCAGGTGCAGGGGTGCTGTTAACATCTTGTATCCCACCCCCTTCACCCTAATTGCCCAGGACAATTGTCGTGTACACCTCCCATTGGCACTACTCCATCTGTGCCAGCACTACTCCATCTGTGCCAGGGCTGGGAGGCCATTTAAGGTGAGGGGTGCCTCAGCTGGGCGTACTCCACGTGGCAGGTGTGGTAAGGGATGTGGCCGGGGTGGCCAGGGAGTAGGGGGACTCCAGGGTGTCCAGGGTGGCTGCAGAGGTGGATGAGGCAGGGGTGCAGCAGCTCAGCACGATGTTGTGCCACATGTTGGTGCAGTCATACCACCACCCCTTGCGGCTCCAGGAGATGCAGTTCTTGCATCTGGCACTGGCACCCATGTGACCCGGCAGTCCATTTCATCGACTGCCACGGGCCCAAGGGTAGTGGTAGCTGCAGGTGCAGCTGTAGAAACCACCACTCAGTCTCAGGGTCTGCCAGCGCAGGCTGCATTGGCACTTGAAGTGTCCATGGAAAATTTCCAGGTGTTCAGGAGGCACACCGTAGGTGCACGCAGGGCTGCCCTGACCGAGGCACGTGTCCCAGGGGCAGTAATGTCATCTGCTTCCCCGACCAGCCGGATGTTGGCAAGTGCAGGGGCAGATGCAGCCGACACCACCCCGGTTGTGAGTCTACCAACCAGGACAGTCCCGGTCAATGACCCTGGCACAGCGGATGTTGCTGTGCAGGGTCCATAACAGGGCACCCAGCAGCCACTGACACAAGTCAGGGGTTCACTCCATGTTCCACCTGCCACTCCCTCCGCTACTTCTTCCAGCGCCAATGCCCATACTGATCAGGGTGACATTTGCCAGCCAGAGTCCGGACGAGCATCCAAGAGGAGGATGGTTGCACCAGCAGTAGAGGCTGGGACCCCTGACACAGCTACGGCCTCCGGCACCTCGAGGAAGAAGCCTTTCTGCAAGCAGGAACTTGACTTCCTTGTGGACTACGTGCGGGAACACAACCGTGACATGCTAGTGGGGTCGAATCGTCAAACTACGGCTGCCCATCGTAATACCCACTGGAAGCAAGTTGCGGATGATGTGAGTGCATTCGGCCATGAGGTGCGCACAGTGCAAGAGTGCAAAAGGCGTTGGAATGACCTCAAACGCAGCGCTAAGGCAAAGCGTGCCTCTAATTACAACATGACTCTGGTGACTGGCGGTGGGCCACCACCTGAGGAGGAAGACCTCACTCCGCACAAGGCACTTGTTGCAGAGTTCATACCAACAGAATTGGTCGAAGGAGTGGGAGACCGGACTTTGATGCCCCGTCCAGTGAGTGTTGTTGCCTGTTGGTCGACGACATGTGTGTTTTGCTTTTGTGATGTGTTGTGCTTGACTGCCACAGCATGTCAAGTGTACATGGTTCTCATGTGCAAGTAATGCAATGCTTCTATGATACGTGCCTGCTGTGCAGGATAGTGGACATGTAGAGCAGACGCGGACTGTCCTCACCACCACACTTGCACCCTAATCACATGCTGGTCACCCAGCTGCCCCTACAGTCCATGTTCCAGCTCAATGGCCCGTCTGCATGTAGCCTGGGGTGAGTTTCCTCTGAGCACTGGGACTATGTCATTGCATGACTGACGTGCATGTGTCCTCTGCATGCATGCAGGTACTCCACGTAGGCATGCTCCCTTGCACCTCCAGCAACCCTGCGCCCCAATTTCAACATTACACAGGTGTGCATCACCTTGGCGTACTGCAATGGCCTTTTCAAGACTCCTGTGTACATGCAAACTTCCACCAGCCAAGCTGCCAGACAAATGCAGTGGTGTACATCCTCTGAAATTCATGCAGGTTGTCTCACTTGGACTGCGCAGATGGCAGATGCTCCACTGGGACATGAGTTCCCATTCATGCTCCCTGTGTATTCCATGCATGCCCCTATGTGTCCTTGACTGGATGATCATTGTAGTACGTGTCCAGGATGACCTACATTTCTTTGCTTTTGATCATCCATTCCATGCCCACTCTGGCTCAGTCCTGCACCACACACATGTTTAGGGTGTCACAGTCGGTGCAGGGCAGAGACCTCCCCCTAATTCAGGCCCACTGACTCTGTTCAACTGGTGTAGGGGCTTCTGCACACATGGCTGTACTACTGAGGGTTCATCATGTGTCCTGCTTTCTGTCCCATCATCATCTGCTGTGTTGTCAGTTGACTCAGATGATGCAATTGATGCTAGCCAGCACTGTCTGTCAATGCACAGGTCTCTGGTCGCCCTTTCGCTGCCATGCAATGCATCCCAACATTTTTACTTAGTGGGGGCGGTTTGCTTGTAACCATGCAACACATTGCATGCACATTGCACGTGATGCCTGGACTTGGCCTAGCACTGCCTTCAAGTCAATTGATACACATCATGATGTACTTTTTCATGTAGATAGTGGATAACGTACACATTTCCTGCACTGCATCAACCCACTTCTGAGCCGTGTTACACCGTTCTTCATGCCTAGTCCCTGATGTTATGTCAAAGTGACCTAGCATGCATGCCAGGTTCACATTTGTGTGTGACATGTGTGCTTCATGTGTTGTCAGTCTGTGTGATGTCTATGTGTGTTATGTGCTTCTGACAGGTCTACTAATGTAAATTCTTTCCACTTTCCATATGATGATGCAATGATATGATATGATATGATATTTTATTTGTATCGTGCTCGTACACAAGTGTTTCAGAACGCGACTAGGCAAGGGAGGGGAACAAGGGAGAACACAGCACAACATAAAAACGATCTTACTAGGCCCAGTGACATTGAGAACGTGCAAGTGCATGGGAAAGGGAAAAGGGAAAAAGTGCATGGAAGGGGGAGAGTGGAAAGTGCAGAAGCCGAGGAGCGCAGATACATAAAATAAATAGAAAATTGAGACAATGGAGCCAGAGGATGGTGTTGTCATGTCAGACACAGGTTTGCTATCACACCAGCAACCCGGCACAAGTGGGGGTTGTGGGGTGGTAGACCACGAAAACCCACATGTGTTACAGACCATCTTGTCTGTGGCTGGCAAAGAGTCAAGCCTGGACGATCACTCTGATGACAATGTCGAGTTGGACGTGCATCGGGTCCATTCGTCTGAGGTGAGTGATTCTGATGTGGACGCTCCTCTGTCTGTGACACCTGCACTGAGGGGCCACACGGTGGTGGGACCTCCACCTGTGGTGGATCGGGTCGCAGGGTCACCCTCCACACCAGTCGCTGATGTGCCTGGGACATCACGTCGACGGGGGATTGTAGTCCTGCAGCCGCTTGCAGTGCTAACCCGACAAGGACGGCCGGTCCTTGGGACCTGCAGGTGTCAAGCCCAGCAATGCGGTAGCAGTGCGCCACCGAGGTATACTGAGTGGGAGCAAGACACGACTGCCAATTCATAAGCCCAGGGGTCAGCAATTGAAAACATCACTGTGAGCATGGAGCATGTGGCCCAATCCGTGCTCCCCCCTGCTAGTCAGATGCTTCTCCATCAGCAGGCTGCACAGTCCATGGGCGCTCGCTCAGGCTGGGCATGGCGGCCTCAGACAGGGCACGCCAGGCTGAAATGTTGTCTTTGCATCAAGCAATTGCTGCTCACGCAGAGGCACACACGGAGGCCCTGAGGGCTGAGTATGAATCCCTCAGATCCACTCTGAGTGTCCTCTTGATGTCCCAGAAGGAGCGGTCAGAGGAGAGGTTTGCGCAGCTTGAGCGTACCATCTCAGCTGAGCTACGTGCTTGCCGACGGTACATCAGTTGTCCAGCCAGGCCATGCAGGAAGAACTCTGTGTTAGTCGTGCTACCTTGCAAGAGGAAGCACGCGTATCATGAGAGGTTCTGCATGCTGACCTATGTGTCATCACCGCACAGAACCAGGCTCACCCATCCGGCAGACTTGCTGCCAATGAGGGGCAAGCTGTGGCTAGGCGTGGTCAAGCTCCTGTACCATGTCTACCTTTTCAGCAAGAGGCTGACTCGGATGACGAGATATCTCCCACACAGGTCGGGCTGTGAAGGCGTTGAGCCCATGGAGGTTTTTTTTTTACTCAACATCATCGTATGTGGGTGTTGAGCTGCACCCTGTACCTCCCCCCTCCTCTTTGCCTCCTCCCCCCCAGGTCGTATGTGGCCATTTTTGATTTTTCATTTTAGTTTAGTTAGTTAACATTGTTTTTGATAGTTAGTTTAATTAGGTAATGTAGGTTTTTCATAGTTAGTTTAATTAGTTAATATAGTTTCAAATTGCTTGTCTATTGTGCATTCATGTGACGGTGTGGTGCTCTGAGGCTTTATTAAAGCATCCACTGTCTGTTCCAGCTGGGCCCTTCAAGCTTGTCTCTTGTATGTGTTTGCAGCTTGGGGTCCTGACTCACATAGGCCACTCCTGCTTCCCTTATCCATGGGCTCGTAAGGATGGTTCGGTGTTACAGTCATTTACATAAGGGCTTTGGACTGTCATATCTGTGGCCTGTCTGCTGCTGTACTACTTGTGTTAACACCCCTAGTGGGGATTGTGGTGGTTTTATCCACGGCATGTCTGCATTAGATTTGGGTGGGTTCATGATTGATGTGTCCATTAATTGATATACATTGTGCTGTATGTTTATTTTCTTTCCTGTACATGTGCTTGATGCACTTCATGCTGTAGACAGTGGCCGGCACCCTTTGCCTGTCAAAGACACACTGATGGTGGGAGGAATTCTGATGTAGGTGTCTGACATGACCCAGTCACAACCAGCATGAAGAGACACACACAGGGAACTTTCCTGCATTAATTATATGTTTTGTGCCCTTTCTGCAGGAGAATGACCCTCCAGACCACCTTTGCCAGCAGACATGGGCAATTGTATGACATACAGCTGGCCACGTTTGGTGGGGCAGACATGCACATGTGTGCGTAAGCAGTGCCACAGGGCGTGTGCTCAGACGTCCAACTGAAGCAGATGTGTTTCCAGGAGCTCCAGGCAAGGTGAGCAGCACAAGGGGGCCACAATGCAGCCAAGCTTCCACAGGCCACTTGCACATGCATGCTAAGTGGCGCCACTGATGGAGAGCTTGGAAAGATATTGTTGTTGAAGTGCACAGTAAAGCTAAGATGCATTGGGGGACAAATGGCAAGTTACTTACCAAGTTGTCAGGGGCACATGCAGGGGCTGCCACACATATCCTCCGGTCCACCCTGCTCCATAGAAGCAGAGTCATTAGCGCAGTAGCGTTCCTAGCCAGAAAATGAAGCAGCGCACAGGGACACCCAGCGAGGCACAGACTTGTGTGCAGCGCATATCATTTACATGTGCAAATTGACACATGCACTACCTATTTTAATCTGCGGATGCCAGAACACAACTTGTACTGAAGTCGCACCACGCTATACGCGTCTAGATGCTCACCCAGGGACCATTGTATGATGTGTGATTGTTGATGCATTGGTCTTCCATTTGCCGCGTACCCACGTGCGCCTGCTTTACTGCATTGACAGTGTATGGACCATCACAGGGGCAAGCTAACGTATGGGTACAAAGCAGCAGACGAGAGTGTTTGTTTGTGGAGGAGTCACTTACTTTGGGGCATTTGTGGTGTTGCGTGTGTGTGTTGTAGGAACACACAGATAAGTAACTCACACTCTCTTTGCAGCATTGAACTGCTCCTGTTACCCGACCTGAGAGTGCCCAGACAGGAGGCCAGCACTCACCCCAGAGATAAGTCTCTCTTTGGCTTGCATTTGACTCATTTGGTACAATGTGCATGATGAACATGTTTTGTCTGATTGAGTATTTGTTATTGTGAATGGTTGTTTTTTTATATTTTCCCTACTTTCCCTTGACAATCCTACTCCCCTCTCCTGCCCCTCTATCTGGTTATCCTGAATACCAATGCCTGTCCAAACTACATATCCCTGACCCTCCTTCCCCACTGGGATCTCAGAGGCCTGTGTAAATTTGACCTTGCAGGCGCCCAGACCACGGAGGGGGTGGTTGGTTCATGCCACTCCTGTGCCTGGACACCGGAGCTGTGACGCTAACCATCAGTTGGTGCATCATCATTGTATATTTTGTACCGAACATGGTACCATCCTGTTGTGGCATTGCTGAACTGTGCTACCTTGGTTGTTGTATCATTGTGCTTGGACATGTGCTTGGACATTTTCTGCTACTTCATGTCATCTCCTGGAGACTCTTCCAGGGTTTTTGGTTGCCTGCAGGCTTTTTCCATGGTTTGTGGGTTTGGCTCCTTGGAGTTCTCTGTGATTTTTTTTTTTTTTGCCAGTCAAGGTGGCCTCTGAGGGGGCTGGACCCTATTTACACACAAGGGCGAACATGAAGACCAAGGTATAGGGTCATGCTGTGGCCAGGTATACTTGAAGGAAGAAGGCTACATACCCCAGACACAGTTGTTCAGTAGGTCATGGTGATGTGTGAAGGAGGGAGGGCCTTTTGTTGTTGGACAGTTGGCTTCGGCTACAGTGTTTTGGGCACTCTGACATTGTAATTGTGGGGTACTATGTACATGATGTGTTCTGCTGGTCAATGCCTGTTCCTGTGTTGTCTTTACTTTTCAGATGTGAGGGGATTGGTGTGGTTTGACATGCTGGGGTGTACACATGGGCAATGTTCACATGTGATGTGTACAGGACACTGAGGGTCACTTGATTTAACATTCATGTATTGAGTGCATGTCCCTACTGACACTCACAGTTGCACAATGATCCACCACATGGACATCCACACTTACAAGGCCACAGGTGCACACAGATTGCCTTCTGGGGCCCGCTGTGTCCCTGCAGCACATGATCTATGACCATTTGGGGATCCTGTACATGCGTCAATTGGTTATTTTTTAATTAGTCCTTTTCATGTGATGCTCAAGGTGTATCTCCAACACAATGGCTGCTCACTGTGCTGTGTGCTGAGCAGTGTGTTGCAGGAGATACACACAGCACACAGGTTCGGGAGTAGGGATTTTGCCTTGCCCAATGTGCATGTGAACAGGCATTCAGTGTTATGTTCATGCTACGGCCGGTGGAATGCATTTGTGTATAACTGGGTATGTGTGGGAGGTTGTTGGTCAGTCATTTCATGTGATTCCATGTCAGGCGTCATTGTCTGGAGCCACTTTCCATTTATCACATGTCACTTTCGATCTTATTTGGTCATGTGTTGGCCTTTTGGTATTGCTTGCCATGTCATGGTGTGGCAGACAAGGGTGATGGGGGTTGGGAGGGTTTGGGTGACATACCAGGGATTGTCATGGGCTGTTTGGCAGGTGTGTGTGATACACACCTTGCAAGTGTTCCTTTTGGTCACACAGGATTGGTTAGGTTTAAGTAGCTAGGGATGCACACAATGTAGGACTTCCATGGCAACATTCTCAGGGTGGTAAGGTTGTGACAGTTGACTGTCTTTTTGTCATCATCGATTGTCAACTGGTATGTGCCAGGCCTGTGTGCACTCCGCAGGGGTGGGAGTTTAGGTGAAAAATGTGGCCACAAGCTGGGTCCGGGCTGCCTCGCCACATGCCCTATCCCCTACCATGGCCAGCGCCTGTGCCTGTGGTTGGGGATGTGGGGGCACCACCATGTCCACCGGTACGCCATGCTGTGTTGCAACATTGTGCAGGACACATGCTGCCACAATGATCCTGCAAACTACTGGGGGGGCATATAGTAGCTGCCCGCCAGAGCGGTCAAGTGAGCAGAAGCGTGACTTGAGCATTCCGAATGTGCGCTCCACTATGCCCCTGGTTGCAATATGGGCAGCGTTGTATCTTACCTGGGGTGGTGGGGTGGGATTCCGGATTGGCGTCATCATGTGGTTGCTCAGATGGTAAGCACTGTCCCCTGTGGAGGTGATAATGGTTGTGATTATTAGGGTTTGTGTATTTGTCTGTGTGTGACATGCATGCATGTGCACGGGCATGTGTACTCACCTAGGAGCCATGTGTCACCATGATGCCCAGCTTCCAGTGCCCGGCTCAGGGCGGACATTCTGTATATGAAACTGTCATGGGTGGAGCCAGAATAGTTTGCATAGACTGAGGTGATATTCCCTTTCCATCGCATACGACCTGCACATTGATGGAATGCCAGTGCTTGCGGTTTCGATAGATGTGTTCAGTGGCCCTAGGTGGACACAGGGCCACATGGGTGCAATCTTTGGCACCGAGCACTTTGGGTAAGTGTGCCACCCTGTAAAAGTCCTGGACCACGGCCTGTCTTTCTGCGGGTGTTCTGGGCATGTATATGTGCCTGCAGACTGAGGGGCGCGCAGTCATGATTGCCAACACCTGGTGTAGGCAGCGTGACTGTGTGGCATGTGAGACCCCCCCCACTATGGTAGTAGTCTGCTGAATTGACCCAGGGCCAAAGAATGCAGGACATTGAGCACTTTCTCCAAGGGGCTCAATGCTTGGGAGCACAGGGTGGGGGATGTAAGGTTATCTTCCCACTCCCTGACCAGGTCTAGGATGATACGAGGTGGAAACCTATACCTGCCATAGACCTGGTCATCAGGCATCCCAAAAAGGCTAGTCCGGGGGGAAAAAATGCAGGCTCTGGCTATTCTCCTCCTCCTGCAGTGTCCGACGATCAGTGCTGCGACAAATGGGGCATTCATCGTAGCTGTATATACGTGTTTGTTGTTTGCGTGCACTTTTATACTGTGCGCGGGGACGCTTACGCCTGCCTTCCTGTGGCGGACGTGTTGACACCTGTGTGCGTATCTTAGCGTGCGTGTGTTTCCCATATTCGATTCCATGAATACATGTTGTTCGTGTGCGTGTGGGCGTTCTGTCTGTTTCCCTGCAGTACTTCCAAAGTTACGCCTTCTTTTTCACGCGTTGTTCCCCATTCTGCGTGTTAGGCCCCGTGTCCCGCCCCCTTTTTTGTGTGTGCGCTTTCCCTGTGCACGTCGCGCACAGCGTTCGGGATGTTGCAATGACGTGTGCGCCCGTGTGCGCCACGCATGGATTTGGCGCACATCCAGGGGGAAACACACGCAGGACCTTCCTTGAATCTCACGCGCTGAGATTTTCGGCACTCATTAAGTTCCATGAATCGGCCCCCAGATGTCTAATTATTTAAATTCATTAACTAGCCTACACAGTTAATATTGAACAATGTTATGAACAGAAGCTAATTTGCAAATAATTGAAAGTAACTGTTCCCTCATCAACTTAAATATGTTTTTTAATTCATCTTGGTTTTTATCTTCCCATGAATCAATGGTAATAACTATGTTAAGACAACACAAAGTGTTTCACATATTTGAAGAAATCATAGTACATATAATGTATTATTTAGATGGCTAGAAAAAGAGGTAATAGGTGCAAGGTTATCCAAAACATATTCAAGTTAGAATTATCTTTTCTTTTCATTAGAGACATTCTAGTCAATAGCCACTTCAGTCTGGCACTAAACAAAATGAGGGCCTCTATTTACTTTTCCATGGCACTGCGGTTGATGTGACCCACAAATCTCTTGTCAATGGAGCCAACCAACTATGCAACCAACACTGCACAGAAGCTTTTAGAGCATCCTCCAACACTCCACAATTTAAAACACAACAACCAGTGGCCAACAATGACAAGTAAAATGGACACAAACTGAATGCCTCCTTATTCAATATCCTTTTAACATAAAATATCAGTGGAATTCAGTATTTTCCTCATACATCGTGGGGAAAAAAGATACTTGTGTTGGTACTATTTCCCAACATGTACTGACCAGTGAAGACAGCCCTTTATACTCACTGACAGTTTTTAAGTGTAAGGCAATTATTATAATTTATTTGTTTATTTGCGAGCTTATGGTTAGTTAAAAGCTAATGCATGAAACATACGTACACAATTAAACACAGTCAATCATTCAATACAAGATACATATACCACAGTAAAAATAGTTACAACACACAATGAAGGTTTTTGTTTTGTTGTCCCATTCATAAATATTGACAGTAATGATTATGTGAATTATTAAAAGGAGTACACATGACGAGAGAGATTTCACATTAAAAAACCCTCCTAAGACAATTATAGTTCACTGTTGTCTCAGTGTGACAGGCACGCTGTGCACAGACATCAAAAGGGGCCATAACCATTTTCGTGTGTCTAAAGGGCACATCGTGTTTCCCAAATAGCACGTACAATAAATGCGAGCACCTGATGTTGTTTGCTGGCATTGCATGTTGGGCAAAACTGGTTTCCTTTTCCTCTTTCAACTCAGATATATGGAAGTCATTCTACATAGGTGCATACACCATCAATGAACAAACCCTTGCTCACAACTTCTCATCTCATCTCAGAACATCGGATGAATTGTTCACCTATGCAAGAAAATTGTGCTGTGAACCAGATCAACATACAAGAAGACATACAGATGGGCTAAGACATAGTCAAAAAGTGAGCACCAAAGCTACATGGGGACAGAAGAGGTGCAGTAGAACATACCTTCTATCAAACATTTACAACTATACTGTCCCAAAAGCTAAAATTATAAACAGCTAACAGGACATCCTGAAAGGTATTTATTTGTAACTATCCATAATTAAAAACAAAAGTCATTCAATTCTGTTACATACTATACTAGTTGGCTCTCAAGTTGTACATTGAACCGGAACTGTACATATTTACTTTGATTAACATAAATCTCATGCACACATCAATTGTGTTTTTCCTTTACAAATGCCCTTCCAATTAAAATGGTAATTACTTGCAAAAACCTCTTGTGCTCTCATTGATTGAATAGATTGCATATATTTGATTTAGTAGTGCTCACATAATAATTTACAGGGTTACCAATCACCTTCATATTTGCTGTGCACTGCTTGACTACTTCCAAACATGTGGAAAGCACTGATTTTTTTTCCACATGAACCAATTGAATACTGTTCACCTCTGTGTTAATCAGATAGAATAAACAGATAGCCAGAAACTGGATACAAACAGTACATAAGGACATGAAAAACAGAATAGTGCACACAAATAGAGGAAGAATACGTTTAAGTGGAAAATTGTTGCTGGATTTCCAAACTGTTGAAAGACATTTTGGATTTGTGGTGTAAAATAATGATTTCTCACACCTCGTTAGAATTAGCAAACAACTATGAACAACACCTCAAGATAATACATACTCATCACATATACTTAAAGTGGAATAAATAAAACGTTCATGGAATGTGTCTTCAATCTATCGGTATATTTGTGTACATTGCCCTGAAAATGGTCTCTTCATTAAGCCCTTTAGTCAACATATTCCATGCAAGTCTGACCATGTCTGACCCCAACCTCCCAGATTGTTGTCTGCATAAGAGTAGTACAATCGTATGTTACTGGGACTTCTTTCATTGTCGGGATCAAAAACTGAATGCTCCGTCCACAGATCAAAAATAGCATTGATTTAAATGGATAACTCATCAACTTTTTATGATTTCTACAAACAGTGGTAGAGAAGGATCCATTGACAATGAATCAGAAAGTGAGTATATGGATGAGACTGGGATAATACACATTTTTACTTACTCTTTGGCCATTTAAAAAAAAGCGCCAGACAAATTAACACCGTATTTGCCAAATCACAGGTTTAGGAACAGGCTGCCTCTACTCTTGCATATTTGGTGAAAATCCATCCTGTTGTTAGGGCTGTAGGTGCAACATAAAAGTTCGTTTGATGTAAGTCAATTTCAGTTTGAAACGGTTTAGGTACCCACTCTATACGTTGCTCACTTTTGATGAAACCACTCGCACCACTCGCAACCTTCCAAAACATTGCTGTCTTTATTTGTTTTTAAAATTTTGTATGGATTCTGTCAAGGTCTGTCTGAGCAAGCCCAATATTACCAGAAATATTCCCTCCCACCATCCTACATCTATGGAAAAAAAATGCTTGCCAGCACCTCGACAACTGAGCATTTCCAAGCCCAGGAAAAAGCCAATATGAATCAGTAGAACGATTTACAAACCCATGATTCCTAGAATCAGAACTACATTACCCACAATTCTGCATAATCCTGAGACTATTAGCAGAACTAATGTACATACATGTGCTAAACGTTTTGGTTACTCACCTGGAAAATCCCTTTGATCCAGGTTCTCACATGGAGCACACCTTCCCCTTTTGCATCCCATCTAGAAGACAAGTAGGTAAACAATGCAGACTAATCGAGAATTATGCAAAACTGGGAACTATTTACCTTGCATTCCTGATCTCTATACCTTGGGGAAAGAGGGGAAAACAACAAACTAAGAACTTGCTAAGTATCAGGTTATCAGCAAATCCAGTGGAGTCAAAAGCTACTTGGGAACTATGGATCCATCTTGATTAGCCTCGACAAGGTGAGGAACCAGTGACTCTGGTGCTTCACCCTTTAGACTGATTCAGGTCATAGTTTCTTCATTGCATTTAAGGAATCTGTAAAGGCAAGGCATGCCACAGTATGCCAATCCTTTGAAGGTGTCATGCCAAGCCTCCTGAAACTGGCTTTAAACACTGCTCAAGCATTTACAGGTTCCCAAATGTGGAATGGAATCATGGTGACAAGAAAAACAAAGAACACAGAACCAACATCAGAGTGTTGCTTGCTTATAACTAGATACCCATTGCTGCACACTCATGTTTCGGGGAAGAACAGGAAGGACCTACACAGAAGGCCACACTTCTGAAAAAGTCTACTGTTCCTCTCACTGGGGATGTTCTCTTTCTGACAACAGAGGTACCTCAATCAGGGAAGATGGAATGAAAACCTCACATCCAAGAGAGATCAGCACCAAAAGCCCCCCACAAAGATGGGACAGATTTGTCAAACAGCGCCATGGTTATAAATCACACAAAAACTGTTCCTTTTACGGTGAACCCTACTAAACCATAACTACTGTGTCATAATAGCCAACCTTGTACCATACATATATATTTTTTTCATGTATTCATTAATCATAAGACATCATTTAACATGAATACACAAATATACATTTCTATATATTTATTTCATCTTTATAATGTGAACATTAACATGATTATATTATTTTACAGGGTTTGTGGTTAAGATAGTATTCCAATTGGAAGAGCAGTTTTTGGGTTGCATATACATTTGGCAAACATCAACAAAGCCACACTAAAATTTAGACCCAACTCCAAATGATTTTGGAAATTTTGGTGAGGTTTTGTCATGGGTTGGGGTTTAAAGTGAGGGTTCCCAAAGTTTGTGAAATCCTGATATAATAAAATGGGAAAAATATTTAGCTCATGGCTACAGTCTGTACTGCTGGATGGATTTGCACTTAATATGCAATAAGAGTCGGTGCTTTGTTCCGAATGCATGCTTTTGCAAATTTTGCGTTAATATGTACAGTGTTTTTTGTTTTTTTTAAATCAAGGACAGACTAGATAGATAGTGAAAATTGTGATAACTCGATCTGGTCGCCAGGCTCACTTCCTGATTCGCTGTCTACGGACACATCTGGACCAATCAGATAACAGCATGACATCTGCAGACATTGGGCCTCATCACGAGTTTGGCGGTAACCCTTATATCTAGCGGTCGGCTATTACCGCCGGATTTAAGGGTGCGCCAAATCAGGGCGTCAGCGGATTTCTCCCCAGCTCTGAGCTGGGGGGAAATCCGCCGAAAATTCGTGCTATTACCACCAGCGGGAAATCCGCCGGCGGTAAGAGCGCAAAAATTCCCCATTGAGCCCAATGGGGAATGGGGCATTCCCGAATGGGCTCAGTGGGGAATGGGGAATTCCATTACCGCCAAACCTGTGATCCGGCGCTAATAGCGCCGGGGGTATGGCTGTAGGGCTAATACCGCCGGCGGTAATACCATCGGCGTTACCGCCCAACTCATGATGAGGCCCATTGTCTAAGGGCACTGATTGGTCAAGCAAGGAATGTGAGCAGACACCATAGTAGTACAATTTGTAAAAATGCATATTTACACTTGTTTGATTGCACTAAAAAAGGGCATTATGTTTTGTGACTTCATAGTCACATGCATCAAAGTAGTTGGAGGACTACTTTGCTGTCTGCAGACACACCTCATTAACTAAAGTGGGAACATGATGCTAAACACAGTGATTTATTAATTTATATTGATTGTATGTATGGTGGTGCAGATATGCCTTGTGAACACGGCCAGTAGCCAGATTGTTTGGTGTGTGAGAAAGGGGTACAAAGTTGGTCTATGTGTATGGGAAATGGGCAGATTAAGTTGGCCTGTGACCGTAGTCAGCAGCAATGCCTTGAACAATCTGGCCACTGACCATGGCAATGAAAGTTGACATATGAGAGCATGTTGCAAGGGCCAATGTGAGCTTAAAGATGATTAGTATAGTATTAACATAGTCCATCTCTGGGTTTAGGGTTGAACCTGGGACCTGGCTTACTGCATGGACAGTGTCCACTTTGAGATGCTTAGTGGGGTTTGCAAGATGGCCGAAGGAGAGCCCTCATGTTCTGCAACAACTGACATGGCTGAATGTTGTGGAAAGTGGTGAATGGTCTAATTATTGGAGCATAATGGATATTGGAGTATGGCAGGTGGAATGGAGAATCTGGTCACTAGTCATGGTGATGAAGGAACGTATATGGGAGACCGTCTATGAGATTGAAGTTGGCTGTGGGTCTGGCCTGTTGCGGAGGACCAATGCGTAGTCTGACACTGATACTGTGTTGTCAAACACGTCTAAAGGCTGAGTTCAGGGTTTATGGTAACTGGCGATTATTGCAAGCCATATGCAGTGGTGAACGGTCCCTGTGGATTTAGTTGGGCCTGTGTGTGGCTTATGGATGGGATAATGTGTATTTCTAGTTGTTTAACAGGTTCAGCAATATTCTTTAAAGGTATGCAACAGTGGTTGTGGAGACAGGCAATGAGTGGAAGATGTGCAGAGTGCTAACTGTTCCCTGTCGCCTTAGTAAGTGGGTAGATTGTTTAGGGTTATGGGTTTAAAGTTGGTAGAGGATTTGGCCTGGTGCATGGGTTTATGTACATTCTGATATACAAGTTGGGTTTTGAACATCAGCACTTTACAGGATTGTGGACAGTGGACATGTCTGTAAGCATGCCACAGGGATTCTGGAGGATGGCCATCAGAGCAAAATGTGAGAAGTAGTCAATGGTCCTTAGGCCATAAGGTAGAGGCTATGCAGCTTCAGTTGGTGAATTGGCTTGATCTGGTGTGTGGGTTAATATGCATTCTGAGGTGGTAGTAGGATATTGAATATGGCTGAATGGCACACTCCGTGGTCCCTGTGGGCATGGGCAGGTGCAGCAATGATTGGGGTCTGCAACTGATTATGGGGCTAAAGGTGGAATTGGGCTTAGTGTGGTGCATGGGTTGATGTATATTTGGATATGGTAGTGGAGTATTGAACATGGCTGAAGGGAATGTTCCAGGGATTATGGACAGTGGGTATGTGGGCAAGCAATGGAAAGTGTTGAATAGTTCTATGATGGAGGTGTAGTGGATAGTAAAGGAGTATGAAAGGGTAGGTCAATTGGATATTTAGGGTGGTTTGGTGGGGCTGTAGTTATTGAAATTGAAGGTGCATAGTTAAGTTCTTTTATCATTTACTGAGGGCCAATGAAAAGTGGTCTTTGGTTGTAGTTTAAAGGAAACTGTGCAGACCTTCTTTATGGTGTCTTTTTGTTGGTGTGTGTGTTTAGTGCAAGTGTGAAGGCATTGGTTGGAAGATTTAACATTTAGAAAAGTGATTATGTTATAATGACTGATGTAGTCTCAGGGCTGTTTAGGGCTTATAATTTGGAAAATCATAGAATGTTGTGTCTGTCTGTAGAAAATGAAAATATAAACAGTACTAAAACATGACATGGGAGATATACATACATTACATTCTTTTTACCCTCATAGGTAGCACGCCGTATGTGCCTTGTTCAGTGCAAGATATGGTTGTAGTACACTTTTGGACTAAAAGCATTAAAAAAAACATATTGTCCATGTGTATCTATTTGTATCGTTGAAAGCATGTCTGAATTGCAAAATGAGCACGACATGTCAAGATAGGCATTATGTAGAAGTTGGTGAAGCAGGCAGGCACCACACAAGCTAATCTACACTCTCTCCGAGAAGAGATATTCACTGGCTCCCCCGTAGGACACTGTATCTCCCATAAATTTCGAACTCCATCGTACAAATGCTGGACTAACATCAGCCCAAAAACCTCCAAGACCGGATTAGGGTGAACAAATTACTACGCCACTTGTGGTCACAGGACACTCCCAAACTATTTCAACCTTAATTCATGCTCGTAAGGTTTGGCGGTACTACCTGTTATGTCCAAGGCCCACGGGCATGGAATGCCCTACCAAGCTCCATTTATTCAGCAAGCACTCTTAATGTTATTACGAAATTGGTGAAGTCACACCTCTTCAAACTTAAACCTGGTTCAACTGGCACTCCATCCTAGCTGCTTTCTACCTCTGCACTGACTTTATCTGCCCTGTCTGTATTTCTCTGTTTACTCTTTTTGTTATGGCCTGAGGCCTATGGCATATGGCGCTTTACAAAAATTAAGCAATAATAATATTAATTTAGCATAGATGAATACACAGATTGTTAATTGGGGACATGTTCTAGTGAAACATGGTTGCAGAGATTGTTCTATCATTCTACATGTATGTAATATGTAGGATTCACACGGATGTTTCTTCTCTCTTGGGCTTCTACTAAGTACATGAGAAACTCTTGGGGGATCCTCTTGTGTATTTATGTAAGTCTGCACATTGGTCCTATTCCTGATATAGTGGTCAGATTGTCCACAGAAATTCATATTCAGAAATGTAAACTGACCATAGGATGTGCAATGTGATGGATTTGAAGGTTGTGCAATTGTCTTCTTTATTATGGGAATTATAGGGAGGTCTGATGGAGATTAATGTTGTACTACTTCTCTTCTTGAAGGTTTCCTTTTTTCAGGTACAGGGTACATATCCAAGTGTGGAGTGTACAATGCATGTAGTAAGTTGTATTCAAGGATGCAAGGGATGTGTTTAGTAAATAGAGGGCTACATAACTCCTTCTTTGAAGACTTTACTGCCAATGTCTACAGTGCATGGTTGAGGGTTAGATCTAGTGACTAGCAAATGATTACTGGAATCTAAGAGAGATAAATAGTTGTTATGTGTGTAAATACATATATTTAGAAAGAAGGAACTGTGCTGTTGTGCAGGAATTGTATTTACATTCAAGTTTGTAGAATTTGATGAGGACAAATCGAATATCATTTTAATTTTTATAAGTTTGAAAACCAGCCACTGTTTCCATTGCTCCGTTAAATAAACCTTGCTCTCTGTGAAGGTTGCTAACGAATGTTACTCTGCAGTTAAGGCAGAGATGTAATACTTTTTTCAATCCAGCTGTGTTTGATACAGAATATTTAGGTGTGCTGTGGCTTGTTGACACACAGGGAGGATCATGCCATGCACTTCTAATGTGTCTATGTAGCTGATGTAGAATGGGAGTTTGTTTTTGAGAATTATGCAATTAAATTGGGCACAGTTTGCAAGGGTTGACATTAAACACATGCATTGTTGATTTGACTGTGTAATTTGGTCCATTACGTGTGAGTCTGATGTGTTCTATCAATAGAGTTTATGTAAAAGTATACTTTTATGGATGCTTTTTTGTGTTCGGTAAGTAAAACAAATCTTATGCAGTTTAGAATTTGAGCATACATTGCATCTGCTGACTGATGCATGTTTTGTACAAGGTCTCTGTAGCGAACATGGCACAATACATTAACATTCCCTATGCTGCTGAGTGTGGTAGGGCATTTGTTGTAATCAAATGCTTTGAATATGGTTTGATCTTTGACTGATGTTACCTGCAGGCAAACACTCAGCACAATTATATTGTTACTTTAAATAATTCATCATATGCAGTTTTAAGGACTTTCAAACTATTGTTACTTCATCTTTGAAAAGATCTATCATTTGTCATAGAATTCGGCCTACTTCAAATGCGGCTTTTATGGACAATTTGTGATAGTTTAATTAGTTTTGATGCTCAACTGGAAGGAGTAGTAGTCAGTGCAAAGTTTCACTTTCTATTTTGTAAGCAGTTAGACTTGTGGGAGCTGTTACAACAGTTGAAAAGTTGTCTGTGTTTTCTGGTTGAAATGTATGAATTTCTTAATTAGAAAGGTTTTGCTAGAACCTGCTTCACCACTAATGTACACAAGCAGAGGTTTGTAATGTTTGCAATTGCAAGTTTTATTTTCATGGTGTAATACATGGTCAATGACTTCCAGGTAAATGATGAGTTGTTCATCATGCAACTGCAATATGAGCACTGATAAATCTTGTTCAGATTGAATGCATTGAACCATGGTGTTTACTACATCATTCATTGCTATTTGTGCTTCATTGTGAATAAGTGGTCCTATGAGTGGTTCATGGCTACCTTGAAGAGATGGGTGACTCCCTTCCAGAGTTTCTTTACCAATGCATCAATGTCCTTGTATTGTTTACATTTGGTATTTGTTATGCTGCTTTCAATTGCTTCCATTGCAGTTTTAAAATGTATCATGGTCACCTTATATTTCTTCCCCTTTTCTAGATGTTCAAAAAACTGTAGTAGGACCTTGTAATACAATTCTTTGTGGTCTGCTTTTTTTGGTAGTACATTATTTTTGCATTTGCAGTTTTGTGTTGTTTCAAAGAGAAGTTTTCTAAAGAATGACTTCTGCTTGCATAGTGTGTGAAGGCATGCCGCTCACACCAGGAGAAATACAACCCGCTAGGGAAAAATGCGCAAGAAACTCTTGCAAGGATAACAGGTTTTATTTCTACAAAATAGGTGTGCCAACAAAGAACCCTGCTGCCATCGAATGTTCTGAGCAAAAAGGGTGCAAGCAGAAGCTTAAAAGGGGACACGGCATCCTTCATATACAGTAAAAACCTATGTGGCTTGTTGGCGCGATGCTATGCATGGATGGAATACTCCATAACGGAATGCCAGGCCATTCGTCACAGCCTTGTCCATCCAGC
Source organism: Ambystoma mexicanum (assembly GCF_040938575.1). Taxonomy (NCBI): domain Eukaryota; kingdom Metazoa; phylum Chordata; class Amphibia; order Caudata; family Ambystomatidae; genus Ambystoma; species Ambystoma mexicanum. The sequence continues at coordinate 835,243,425 of NC_090937.1, read as the reverse complement.
TTCCATCACGTGGGGTCGGCTGGCCTCATTGTCTCCAGAGAACCAAGGTCAAAAAACCAATTAGATACAATTGCTAACAGTGCTACTCTATCATTATGCAGGGCACCTGGCATGAGCATGGGCTGGTACCGGGGTAGTCTTGAGGTCACTCTGACCCCCACACATTTCACTCATCCCAACCACGTCTTTAGCCTTCCAAGGCCTCTACCCTCGCTCCTAAACTATAATGTATCCCTTCCTGTACCTCGCATTACAAATCATGTCATTTTGAAATAAAGTAGTCTGACCATTCTATTAGATCTTTTATGGCTGATTGGTTTATGGTCAGTGGTTTGGGGTTAGCTGGTATCTTTGGAATTAAGGGGTCTTGGCACTGGGTCAGGGTTGTAGGTCTGCTCTGACCTGTTTGTGATAACACACACACCACAGCACCTAACACAGTCTCATTGCCTTGCAGGGCACATTCTTTATTGGAATAAACATATTGGCAACAACTTTGGACCTCTCTCATCAGTGCTTGTGCCTGTTCAGATTTCCCCTTCAGACTCGTGGCCTGTATCTAACACACCAAACAATACTGCATGGCCGTGCAGGCACAATGTTTCGATTCTAACTATAAAATTGCATCTGCTTATATATGTGCACAAAGTCTAAACATCTACATTTCACATTATATTATGATTGTGTGTGTGTGGGCCCCCCCTGGTGTATCACAGTTCTTCCAATGGGACTTGCCACATCCTAAACCACCTAAGGAGGTGAGATAGGGTTGTTCCCTTCCCAACATATGTGTCAATGAGATCATTTTTAAAGATGTCTTTGCTGTTGGGATTTTCTATGGCTAGTTGTTTAATTTCTTGGTATGGTTATAGAACTCTTTTTCGAGATGAAGCTGAACCAAGGTTTAAACTGTGACTATTTTCCAATTATATGTACAAGACTGTGCCAGTTAAATGATTTTATGCTTCATATGATCTGCATTCTTTATGTGAGAGCATTTTTATATTAAATGTGTACATTGTGTCTGTGTTTTTTCAGGTGAAATGTCATCCCACAGGTCTTTCGGATCAGTTTTCTCAACTTTAGTATGACAGTCTGTAACATATAATGAATCTGCATTTGAACTGTCTGTAATATAATGAGTGTCTATATTAGCATTTCACATGGATGCAATCATTTATGTACTTGGAGGCTTCATCTATTTTAATCTTATATCAGATTCTTGGATACTTGCCTTTCATGCTGTGTCTGATAAGCAGACATCAAACTGATTACTTGGCCTTTGGTTCAAATTGATCTAAGGAATCCAGAGGGAGAGTTGGCAAAGTATTTCCTTCAGTTTCTATATTGCTGTCAGTGTCAGGAATTGGGGCAGGGGCAGGAAAAAGTGAGCAGTACATGTAAAATGATTGAATTGGTGTAGGAACTAACATTTTACCAGCAGACTTGGGAAAGGCCTATAGTTCTGGGACTGTGCGTGTTTCATCAGATGGCATTGATTGAGGGATTACTTAATGCGCCAGCTTCCCATGCTCAGGTGCAGATTATTGATGTGTTTCCAGCACTGGCGGTCACAGCGGTATGTGCAAGGAATTTTTAAGACTTTAGGGATGCTAGAGGAATGATGCAGTCTATCCAGCCTGGGCCACAGCGGTGATCAGGAATTGCCCGGCAAGTGCTACGTTATTATTCTTCATGTCTGGGTTGCCAGCGGGGCCCCAGACTTGCAGATAAGTGTTGGTCCATTATTTGCTGGTGGCATGGATGTGGAAGTACAGAATGTGCGCTGCTCACACGTTTAAATGAACTAGAAGGTTGACGGCCTGCACCCGCTATGTTTTCTCATTAAGTAACTGTTTCTTTGAACTAACACATTGCAAGCATTGCTAAGACCATTGAGAGGGATATCACACATAGCAGTGGCACGCAGGAGGCACTTCAGGAGGGAGGGTGTCAGGATTCACAGACATTACATGAAGAGAAAGGAGTCATCGCTCCATAGGTTGCATAATGGGGAACCTCTTAATGTAACGTCACGTCATGCTTGCTTTTGTAAGCCCAACAAGCGATGTGTTTGTTTTTTCATGAAAGGGGAAGACCCTTGTTGGTGCCATGCTGCTTGCTACAGAGTCCATGTCTGTTTTCCATGCTGCAGTAAGGTCTATGTTCTATGTGCTCATATTGCATTAAGTTGCATTTTATGTGTCTCCATGTTAATGTCCTTCCATGCTGCAATAAGGTCCGTGTTGTATGTGGTTCATAAGCATTGTAGCAGGTTACAGGTTTAGGTAGGAGCATTCAGGTGTGGGTTCTAGGATTTGATGGTTTGCAGGGATAGGGTGAGAGTAGGGCAGGATTGTTGTTGTATGTTTGCTGCTTTCCCGAAATACCCCGAAACTGACCCAACTATGCTACCCTATTTCCTCTTTCCGGTTTTTCTTTCCTTCCCTTACCTATCCACAACCTTTCCCTAATCCCTCTTCCCCCCATTGGCTGCCACGTGGTTACCTGTTTTATTCAGAATCCAGGTGCCCGACTACCGTGTGAGGGTTGATCTATTCGGCTTCTGTGGTTCAGGGGAGAGTGCTGATACTCTCTCCTCCATTAGTTCTTGACAGAATAATCGGCCCCCGAATCCGAGGTATACAAACCACCCAGGCCAAATGGAGTCGAAATCTCCCTCTTTAGCAGAAGTGCTAAAGGCTCTGCTAGATGTTGAACTCGAATTAGCTCATGCAAGGCAGGAATCTACCACTTTAAAGGCTCAAGTGCAGAGGTTACTGGCGCAAGGCACCCCATTAGAATCATCTGCTGCCAGACCCTCGGGAGGTGTAGCGGCAGGCAGGACCTCGACAGTTATTGTGCAACCTCCAAGTAGAGTGCCCTTACCAGAAAGATTTGAGGTAGATCCCCAGAAATATATGATGTTTATGGCTCAATGTAGATTACATTTTTTTAGTAAACCTGCTACATTTGAAACAATTCAGGAAAGAACAGCGTTTGTAATTTCTTATTTGATGGGAGATAGTGCTGCTAGGGCTATGCCCCTGGTGCAGAAGAACAATCCCTTACTATACAACTGGGAGGGATTTTTGACAGAGTTTGAGTGGATGTTTGACAGATGTGAGGTTTCTTTGGTGCAGGATAAAGAATTATTGGCACTGAGGCAGGGGACGTGTGATTTGGTGTCATATGTGACGCAGTTCAATAGGTTGGTAATAGAGACAGATTGGTCGGAGACCAAACAGATGGTGCTGTTTTATCAAGGTTTAAGGGAGAAATTGAAGGATGCGATTGCACAAGTGAAACCCCGAACTAGTACCTGTATGACCATGATTGATCTGGCTTGAAGGTTAGATCACAGCATGAATGATCACAAAGTGGACAAGAAGAGGCCGGAAGGAGTACCTTTTGTGAGGTTGGATAAGGGTAGAGGAGGAAGGAGAGGAGAAGGAGAATCTATGCAAATTGGGAGTGTAAGAGGGCCCTTGTCGGCAGCCGAGAAGGAACAGCACCAGACTAATAACCTGTGTCTGTATTGTGGGCATGCTGGACATTATATTCAGACTTGTCCCACTACTCCTAAGAAGGGATCAGGAGGGGATCGGAGCAAGGGGGAGTCGGGAAAAGGATTGGGCTGGCCTTAGGCAGAACTAAGGTGACAGGCCCGTATGAAAATAGGTTCCCCGGTTGGGCAGCAACTACTGTAGGAAACAACATTTATACATTTTGGAAACATTATTTTTTGCATTAACCAAGCAGGTGGTGTCTGCGATGGTGGATTCTGGGGCGAGAGGGAATTTTATTGAAATCAATTTGGCAGAACAATTGGGATTGCCTTTGCAGGACAAACTAGGGGTGGAGGGATTGCAATCAGTAGATGTGTGATTGAGTTGGGGGCCAAGGCCAAGTAACCCTTTAGTAGGATATATGCTCTCACTGAAGCCGAGAATCAACATTTGAGGGAGTATTTGGATGAGATGCTGGAAAAGGGATTCATCAGGAATTCTACTTCGCCAGTGTCCTCGCCACTATTTTTCATGCCCATGAAGGAAGGAACACTCAGGGCATGTATTGACTACTGGGCATTGAATAATGTGACAGTTAAGAACAGGTACCCATTGACTTTGATTGCTGTGTTGTAAGATCAGGTCAAGGCCTCAGTGGTGTACACAAAACTAGATTTGAGGGGCACCTATCACTTAATAGGGGTGAAAGAAGGGGATGAGTTGTATATTGTTTTTAGAACTAAGTTTTGGTTGTTTGAATACCTAGTTATGCCCGTCGGAAAGGGTAATGCTCCTGCACGTTCCAATATTGCATTTAGGAGGTGTTCACTGAGTTCATTGATGTGTTTGTCATTGTATATATCGATGACATTTTGATTTATTCATCCACTAAGGAGCAACATATAAAACATGTGTGAGAGGTGTTGCAACGGTTGCAAGAATATCAATTGTATGTAAAACTGGAAAAATGTGTGTTTCATATGACGCAGGTGGAATATTTGGAGCTGATTTTGACCCCTGCGGGCATTGTGATGGACAAAAAGAAGGTGCGGCTGTTACTGAGTGATACTGAGGAATGCGATAAGCTTCAGTTGTAATAAGGAAGCTGAGGGGTCCTTTAAAGAGTTGAAGGAAGCTTTTACATCGCCAACAGTCTTGAAACATCCACATCCGTAGAAGCCTTTTCAGGTTGAGACAGATGCATCTAATGTTGCAGTTTGGGCAGAAAGATAAGGTATGATAATATATGGCATTTATAACGCGTGTATACACAAGTATCTTAAGGCGCGAAGAGACAAGGGAGAAGAACAGAGGGAAGACAGAGACAACAATCTTACTTGTCCAGGTGACATTGAGAGTGCGCAAGTGCAGGGGAGGGGGGAAGGGGAAAAGTGCAAGGGGAAGTGCAGTACATAGGATAAACATTAAATAAATAAAAACAATAAATAAGAACAATACATAAGTAGTGTGGGCAGCTGGTGCAAGGGTAAGTGCAGACATCAGGTGTCACGTGCTGGTAGGGGTTTGTAGGGATGGAGAAACAGACCCAGAGTGCAAGGGTTGCCAGGGGGGCAGTGCAGCTGTGAAACTGGAAGGGAGCGGACCTGGGCCCGAGAACAGGGGGTAACCAGGCGACCAGTGCAGTTCAGTTTCAGCCAGGATTTCAGCAGGGGAGAGGTGGAGAGAAAGCAGAAGCAAAGAGGAAGGTCTTGAGGTGGTTCCGGAACCGGAGATGGTTCTCCTCAATTTTCAGAGAGGCAGGGTGGCTGTTCCAGAAGGAGGCCCCAGCCGAAGAAAGAGATGTACCACCAACTTGTTGCTTGGAGGAGCGACTGAGCCTGAGGGAGTTGGAGGTGGATGAGCGAAGAGCTCGAGAAGCAAGATATTTAGGAAGCGAGAGTTGAAGGTATTGTGGCCCCTTGCCCCAGAAGGCCTTGTGGACAATGCAGAGGATTTTGAACTTAATCCACACAGCCACTGGGAGCCAGTGCAAGGATTTCAATCCTGGAGATATACAATCCCTGGGCTTGAGGCCAAGGACATGTCTTGCAGTCCTGTTTTGGATGAGTTGCAGAGGACGGAGAGTAGAGGCAAACAGATTCAGAAAAAGGTTGTTGCAGTAGTCCAACCTAGAGAGAACCAGAGCTCTGGATACAGTGAGCTTCTGGAGGAAGGAGAGGAAAGGAAGAATGCCACTGAGGAGGTGCAGCTGGTAGTGTGACTTCTTAGAGACATCAGAGATGTGAGGAGAGAAGGAGAGTGTGGAGTCGAAGATGACCCAAAGGTTTTTAGCCTCACAGTTGGGTGCAGGAAGAGGGCCAAGAGAGGCCGGCCAGAGAGTGGCAGGAAAGGAGGGAGCGGGAGTGCTGTTGTGGAGAATGTCATTCTTACTGGCATTAAGGCAGAGATCATTGGCGGCACACCACTCCTGGATAGCAGACATACTGTAAGAGATGAGAGAAGGATAAGAGGTGGCTGAAGGAAACCTGAAAATGAGCTGAGTGTCATCTGCATACCACTGAAAGTTGGGGCAGAGAGCAGCAATTCGGCGGGCAAGAAGTGCCAGTTATTGGTCAAACAGCCAGGGAGAGAGGTTAGACCCCCTGGGGAACACCACAGGTAGAGATAGAGATAGAGGAGAGGAATTACCCAAGTTGGACCTGGGAGGGTCGATCAGAGAGCAAAGAAGTCAGCCAAGCCAGCGCCAGATATGTGATACTCGGGTTATCATTGAGACAGTTGAGAAGGATGCCACGGTTGACCATGGGATGAGGGTACTTGGGTACTTGGCATCCAGTGGCTTTCTATTCCCACAAACTCACACATTGTGAGGAAAATTATTCTATTACCGACAAAGAGCTGTTAGCCATTCGGGCTGCCTTTCTTGAATGGATGCATTATTTGTTGGGGGCAAGGCATCAGGTGGTGGTGGCGACAGACCATAAATATTTGCAATACTTTAAGACAGCCCAAACTCTAAGTCGAAGGCATCTGCAATGGTCACAATAATTGAATGAGTTTGACTTTCTGGTGACTTTTTGGTTCGGTAAGAGAAATGGGGAGGCTGACGCTTTGACGCAGTGCAAAATCTTGAGAATGTGGTGATGAAAATTAAGGAGATCATTCCCTCTGGGAAGGTTGTTGGAGCTATTACTGAGAAATCGTTAGGTCAGGTGAGGAAAGGTATGGAGCAACAGGAGGTGATCAAATGTAGAGTAGGGGATCCAATAAAGACCATTCGAGATGGAATCTCCTGTTATGCAGGGAAGTTGTTTCTACCTACCCATGACTTGCAAGACAAAGCTCTGTATTGGTGTCATAATTCTCAGTTAGCGGGCCACTCAGGAAGTAAAAAGATGCAAGCATGTTAGAAAACTATTATTGGTGGCCAGACTTAAAAAAGGATACTATTGAGTACATTCAAAGATGCAAAATGTGTGTTCCCAACAAGGAAGATCATTCTAGGAAGGTGGGGTTGCTCTGGCCTTTACCAACTCCAGAAAGGGCATGGACACATATTTCTATGGACTTAATTACTGATCTTCTTCCCGATAATCAGTATGACTACTGGCATTTGTTATGCTGCTTTCAATTGCTGCCATTGCAGTTTTAAAATGTATCAAGGTCACCTTATATTTCTTCCTCTTTTCTAGATGTTCGAAAAGCTGTAGTAGGACCTTGTAATACAATTCTTTGTGGTTGTTTCTTTTGGTAGTACATTATTTTTGCATTTGCAGTTTTGTGTTGTTTCAAAGAGATTTTTTCTAAAGAATTACTTCTGCTTGCACAGTGTGTGAAGGCATGCCACTCACACCAGAAGAAATACAACCTGCTAGGGAAAAATGCGCAAGAAACTCTTGCAAGGATAGCAAGTTTTATTTCTACAAAATAGGTGTGCCAGCAAAGAACCCTGCTGCCATCGAATGTTCTGAGCAAAAAGAGTGCAAGCAGAAGCTTAAAAGGGGACACCGCATCATTCATATACAGTAAAATCCTATGTGGCTTGTTGGTGCCATGCTATACATAGATGGAATACTCCATAAGGGATGCCAGGCCATTGGTCCCAGCCCTGTCCATCCAGCTTCCATCACGTGGCATCGGCTGGCCTCATTGTCTCCAGGGAACCAAGGTCGAAAAACCAATTAGACACAATTGCTAACAGTACTACTCTATCATTATGCAGGGCACCTGGCATGAGCATGGGCTGGTACCGGGGTAGTCTTGAGGTCACTCTGACCCCCACACATTTCACTCATCCCAACCACGTCTTTAGCCTTCCAAGGCCTCTACCCTCGCTTTTGAACTATAATGTATCCCTCCCTGTACCTCGCATTACAAATCATGTCATTTTGAAATAAAGTACGGTGACCATTCTCTTAGATCTTTTATCGCTGATTGGTTTATGGTCAGTGGTTTGGGGTCAGCTGGTATCTTTGGAATTCAGGGGTCTTGGCGCTGGTTCAGGGTTGTAGGTCTGCTCTGGACTGTTTGTGATAACACACACACCACAGCACCTAACACAGTCACATTGCCTTGCAGGGCACATTCTTTCTTGGAATAAACATATTGGCAACAACTTTGGACCTCTCTCATCAGTGCTTGTGCCTGTTCAGATTTCCCCTTCAGACTTGTGGTCTGTATCTAACGCACCAAACAATACTGCATGGCCGTGCAGGCCCAATGTTTCGATTCTGACTATAAAATTACATCTGCATATATATGTGCACAAAGTCTAATTCTCTATATTTCGCATTATATTATGATTGTGTGTGTGTGGGCCCCCCTGGTGTATCACAGTTCTTTCAATGGGACTTGCCACACCCTAAAGCACCTAAGGAGGTGAGATGGGGTTGTTCCCTTCCCAACATATGTGTCAATGAGATCATTTTTAAAGATGTCTTTGCTGTTGGGATTTTCTGTGGCTAGTTAGTTAATTTCTTGGTATGGTTGTAGAACTCTTTTTCGAGATGAAGCTGAACCAAGGTTTAAACTGTGACTATTTTCCAATTATATGTACAAGACTCTGCCTGTTAAATGATTTTATGCTTCATATGATCTGCATTCTTTATGTGAGGGCATTTTTATATTAAATGTGTACATTTTTTCTATGTTTTTTCAGGTGAAATTTCATCCCACAGGTCTTTCAGATCAGTTTTCTCAACTTTAGTATGAAAGTCTGTGACATATATTGAAACTGCATTTGAACTGTCTGTAATATAATGAGTGTCTATATTAGCATTTCACATGGACACAATCATGTATGTACTTGGAGGCTTCATCTATTTTAATCTTATATCAGATTCTTGGATACTTGCCTTTCATGCTGTGTCTCATAAGCAGACATTGAACTGATTAGTTGACCTTTGGTTCAAATTGATCTAAGGAATCCAGAGGGAGAGTTGGCAAAGTATTTCCTTCAGTTTCTATATTGCTGTCAGTGTCAGGAAATGGGGCAGGGGCAGGAAAAAGTGAGCAGTACATGTAAAATGATTGAATTGGTGTAGGAACTAACATTTTAGAACACTAAGGGTATGTGACAGTGTGACAATGTGGAGACTATCTCTTCACTGTCTGTTACGTGCCTGAATGTTATAGTCTGCAAGATCTTGATCCCAAATACAGGAAGTAAACATAGGGAAGGGTTGATGTATGGCCTTTCCTCTAATGGTGATTCTCTGCTTGGTTACCTAGGAGACAAGCGTCTTGGAAGGGGAGGAAAAAGACGACCGTTACCAGTGGGCGTATTGAAGAGTGCTAAATGAAGTTATATGCGCCGTTGCGCCCGTTTTATGAGTTTGTTCAATTGTAGTTAAAGTATAAGCGTTACGGAGAGAAGACCATTCCTTGTGGGCCGATCCCGACGAAAAAAAAAAAAAAAAAAAAAAAAGAACCAGATAAGAGAGAGAGAGCGAAGTGACGGAGCAGCAGCCAGCTGAGCAACGGTACGGCAGTGACGCCACTTTTCTCCTCGTTACGGGCTGAAGACGAAGGGATCCGCTTCACAGCTGATCGAGTCTCCCATAACAGAGGAGAACGTGGGGCGGGAGGAGGAGCCTGCAAAGGGTGCCGGGCCCATCCTGACAGCTCATAACAGATGAGGTTACGGCAGGCTCCCGAATCAGCTGTTCAACGCGGCCCACGAACAATCAAAACAGTGAGTCAAGAGGGCACAGGGAGGCGGGGCCCAACTACGGCTAAGACCAGGCAAACTCAGTACAGTCGTAAGAGGGGGGAATTATCAGCAGGCGGGGAAGAAAGCGAACCCTGATCTTGAGAGACGCTGAAACGGGAACCCTCTTCTTTGTTATGTTAGACAAGGTCTGAAGGTTAAAGGCAATACATGGAGAAGACTGTTCTTTGAGATTGATGAAGCTTTTCAAGTAACAAAAAGGAGAACTGTATGAGAGAATGTTGAAGGGAATTGAAAGTTCAAGCAGTCGCACACTTCCAGTATAGTGAGAGGGACAATAAATCACGGAAGTCTGAACACTGTAGAGAGAAAAGAAAAGACATACAAATCCATCAGAGACAATACTTACCAGCATGAATCCAGAGGTTGCCGGGAACTAAAGAAGATGTATCCTTTGCGTTAAGCCTGAAAAGAAAAGAAAGAGAGGTATTAATAAAAGAAGTGGATTCTCCTTGACTTGAAATCCATACATCTACTTATTGGCTTAGAGTATTTATTCACAAACTAATCAAACAGTGACAGGGTATCATTAATTTGACCTAACAAAAGGACTAAATTGCATTCCTACCGAGAATCAAAGATTAATAGTCACATACAATCACGGTCTATAGAAGAATAATTGTTCATAACATATTTCTTATGTATATTTAATCCATCATATAGCAGTAAAAGGATATTTTCTCAGTGTGTCTATCACAACATTGGACAATATATACCACTGATACACTTACAATACCTAAAAATCAGTACCAAGTGTTAAAACAGAAGATTGCAGAAAAACCGAGGCATTTTACATTAGATAATGCCCGGCACTTAGAATTTTCTAGGGCTATATCTGCACGTCACTGTCTGTGAATTTAATGGCCAATGAAGTGCCAGCCGCTAGAAAAATCTAACAACTTGAACTGATAACACACAATATATATTACATGATACTAAGGCACCTTTTCTAAAGGATCCTTATTCAACATCTAAAAATGTACAGGCTAAAGATCTATATCAAGCCTAATTTTTGACACTGTCTGTGCAAAAAATCTGTACACAGATCTTAAAAGTGCATGAGTCCAGCTCATGCTATATCAAGGTCGACCGGTTTCATGAGCATATCTTGCTCTGGTCATCTTCATCAGGACTTTATTCATCTAGGGTCTTGACTCCCTGTGAGGGATAGCTATTTTGCTCCCATGTGTGTGTCTGTTTTTACTTCCACGTTATGTTGCTATTGCCATTAATCACAGTAACTCTAAAGACAGAACCGTCAGGCTGACAACTCCTATTGTTGTCGCCTATCAGGTGTTATGGGGAGCATTCCTTGGCGCTATGGGTGCGTAACTGCGGTCCACGGCTTCCAAACACACCCCCCGGATGCATCCAGCAATTGATTAGCACCCGTTTCAGAATGCTGGGTCCCAGAGCCAGCACCATAGCTTCACAATGCGGCAGTTACGCCATTAATCACAGTAACTCTAAAGACAGAACCGTCAGGCTGACAACTCCTATTGTTGTCGCCTATCAGGTGTTATGGGGAGCATTCCTTGGCGCTATGGGTGCGTAACTGCGGTCCACTGCTTCCAAACACACCCCCCGGATGCATCCAGCAATTGATTAGCACCCGTTTCAGAATGCTGGGTCCCAGAGCCAGCACCATAGCTTCACAATGCGGCAGTTACGCACCCATAGCGCCAAGGAATGCTCCCCATAACACCAGATAGCCGACAGCAATATGAGTTGTCAGCCTGACGGTTCTGTCGTTAGAGTTACTGTGATTAATGGCAATAGCAACATAACGTGGAAGTAAAAACAGACACACACATGGGAGCAAAATAGCTATCCCTCACAGGGAGTCAAGACCCTAGATGAATAAAGTCCTGATGAAGATGACCAGAGCAAGATATGGTCATGAAACCAGTCGACCTTGATATAGCATGAGCTGGACTCATGCCCTTTTAAGATCTGTGTACAGATTTCTTGCACAGACAATGTCAAAAATTAGGTTTGATATAGATCTTTAGCCTGTACATTTTCAGATGTTGAATAAGGATCCTTTAGCTAAGGTGCCTCAGTATCATGTAATATATATTGTGTGTTATCAGTTCAAGTTGTTAGATTTTTCTAGCGGCTGGCACTTCATTGGCCATTAAATTCACAGACAGTGACGTGCAGATATAGCCCTAGAAAATTCTAAGTGCTGGGCATTATCTAATGTAAAATGCCTCGGTTTTTCTGCAATCTTCTGTTTTAACACTTGGTACTGATTTTTAGGTATTGTAAGTGTATCAGTGGTATATATTTTCCAATTTTGTTATAGACCCACTGAGAAAATATCCTTTTACTGCTATATGATGGATTAAATATACATAAAAAATATGTTAGGAACTAACATTTTACCAGCGACTTGGGAAAGGCCTATAGTTCTGGGACTTTGCGTGTTTCACCAGCTGACATTGATTGAGGATTACTTAATGCGCCAGCTTCCCATGCTCAGGTGCAGATTATTAATGTGTTTCCAGCACTGGCGGTCACAGCGGTATGTGCGAGGAAGTTTGAAGACTTTAGGGATGCTAGAGGAATGATGCAGTCTATCCAGTCTGGGCCGCAGCGGTGATCAGGAATTGCCCGGCAAGTGCTATGCTGTTACTCTTCATGTCTGGGTTGCCAGCGGGGCCCCAGACATGCAGATAAGTGTTGGTCCATTATTTGCTGGTAGCATGGGTTTGGAAGTACAGAATGTGCGCTGCTCACACGTTTAAATGAACTAGCAGGTCGACGGCCTGCACCCGCTATGTTTTCTCATTAAGTAACTGTTTCTTTGAACTAACACATTACAAGCATTGCTAAGACCATTGAGAGGGAGATTACACATAGCAGTGGCACGCGGGAGGCACTTCAGGAGGGAGGGTGTCAGGATTCACAGCCATTACATGAAGAGAAAGGAGTCATCGCTCCATAGGTTGCATAATGGGGAATCTCTTAATGTAACGCCACGTCATGCTTGCTTTTGCTCGCTCAACAAGCGATGTGTTTGTTTTTTCATGAAAGGGGAAGACCCTTGTTTGTGCCATGCTGCTTGCTACAGAGTCCATGTCTGTTTTCCATGATGTAGTAAGGTCTATGTTCTATGTGCTCATATTGCATTAAGTTGCATTTCATGTGCTTCCATGTTATATCCTTCCATGCTGCAATAAGGTCCATGTTGTATGTGCTTCATAAGCATTGTAGCAGGTTACAGGTTTAGGTAGGAGCATTCAGGTTTGGGTTCTAGGATTTGATGGTTTGCAGGGATAGGGTGAGAGTAGGGCAGGAATGTTGTTGTGTGTATGCTGTTTTCCCGAAATACCCCCAAACTGACCCAACTATGCTACCCTATTTCCTCTTTCCAGTTTTCCTTTCCTTCCCTTACCTATCCACAACCTCTCCCTAATCCCTCTTCCCCCCATTGGCTGCCACGTGGTTACCTGTTTTATTCAGAATTCAGGTGCCCGACTACCGTGGGAGGGTTGATCTCTTCGGCTTCTGTGGTTCAGGGGAGAGTGCTGATACTCTCTCCTCCCTTAGTTCTTGACAGAATAATCTGCCCCCAAATCCGAGGAATACAAACCACCCAGGCCAAATGGAGTTGAAATCTCCCCCTTTAGCAGAAGTGCTAAAGGCTCTGCAAGATGTTCAACTCGAATTAGCTCATGCAAGGAAGGAATCTACCACTTTAAAGGCTCAAGTGCAGAGGTTACTGGCGCAAGGCACCCCATTAGAATCATCTGCTGCCAGACCCTCGGGAGGTGTAGCGGCAGGCAGGACCTCGACAGTTATTGTGCAACCTCCAAGTAGTGTGCCCTTACCAGAAAGATTTGAGGTAGATCCCCAGAAATATATGATGTTTATGACTCAATGTAGATTACATTTTATTAGTAAACCCGCTGCCTTTGAAACAACTCAGGATAGAACAGCGTTTGTAATTTCTTATTTGACGGGAGATAGTGCTGCGTGGGCTATGCCCCTGGTGCAGAAGAACAATCCCTTACTATACAACTGGGAGGGATTTTTGACAGAGTTTGAGTGGATGTTGTGGACAGATGTGAGGTTTCTTTGGTGCAGGATATGGAATTATTGGCACTGAGGCAGGGGACGTGTGATTTGGTGTCATATGTGACGCAGTTCAATAGGTTGGTAATAGAGACAGATTGGTCGGAGACCAAACAGATGGTGCTGTTTTATCAAGGTTTGAGGGAGAAATTGAAGGATGCTTTTGCACAAGTGAAACCCCGAACTAGTACCTGTATGACCATGATTGATCTGGCTTGAAGGTTAGATCACAGCATGAAAGATCGCAATGGGGACAAGAAGAGGCCGGAAGGAGTACCTTTTGTGAGGTTGGATAAGGGTAGAGGAGGAAGGAGAGGAGAAGGAGAATCTATGCAAATTGGGAGTGTAAGAGGGCCCTTGTCGGCAGCCGAGAAGGAACAGCACCAGACTAATAACCTGTGTCTGTACTGTGGGCATGCTGGACATTATATTCAGACTTGTCCCACTACTCCTAAGAAGGGATCAGGAGGGGATCGGAGCAAGGGGGAGTCGGGAAAAGGATTGGGCTGGCCTTAAGCGGAACTAAGGTGACAGGCTCGTATGAAAATAGGTTCCCCAGATGTGCAGCAACTACTGTAGTAAACAACATTTATACATTTTGGAAACATTATTTTTTGCATTAACCAAGCAGGTGGTGTCTGCGATGGTGGATTCTGGGGCGAGAGGGAATTTTATTGAAATCAATTTGGCAGAACAATTGGGATTGCCTTTGCAGGAAAAACTAGAGGAGGAGGGATTGCAATCAGTAGATGTGTGATTGAGTTGGGGGCCAGGGCCAAGTTACCCTTTAGTAGAATATATGCTCTCACTGAAGCCGAGAATCACCATTTGAGGGAGTATTTGGATGAGATGCTGGAACAGGGATTCATCAGGCATTCTACTTCGCCAGTGTCCTCGCCACTATTTTTCATGCCCATGAAGGAAGGAACACTCAGGACATGTATTGACTACTGGGCATTGAATAATGTGACAGTTAAGAACAGGTACCCATTGACTTTGATTGCTGTGTTGTAAGATCAGTTCAAGGCCTCAGTGGTGTACACAAAACTAGATTTGAGGGGCACCTATCACTTAGTAGGGGTGAAAGAAGGGGATGAGTTGTATATTGTTTTTAGAACTAAGTTTTGGTTGTTTGAATACCTAGTTATGCCCGTCGGACAGGGTAATGCTCCTGCACGTTCGAATATTGCATTTAGGAGGTGTTCACTGAGTTCATTGATGTGTTTGTCATTGTGTACATCGATGACATTTTGATTTATTCATCCACTAAGGAGCAACATATAAAACATGTGTGAGAGGTGTTGCAACGGTTGCAAGAATATCAATTGTATGTAAAACTGGAAAAATGTGTGTTTCATATGATGCAGGTGGAATATTTGGGGCTGATTTTGACCCCTGCGGGCATTGTGATGGACAAAAAGAAGGTGCGGCTGTTACTGAGTGATACTGAGGAATGCGATAAGCTTCAGTTGTAATAAGGAAGCTGAGGGGTTCTTTAAAGAGTTGAAGGAAGCTTTTACATCGCCAACAGTCTTGAAACATCCAGATCCGTAGAAGCCTTTTCAGGTTGAGACAGATGCATCTAATGTTGCAGTTGGGGCAGAAAGATAAGGTATGATAATATATGGCATTTATAACGCGTGTATACACAAGTATCTTAAGGCGCGAAGAGACAAGGGAGAAGAACAGAGGGAAGACAGAGACAACAATCTTACTTGTCCAGGTGACATTGAGATTGCGCAAGTGCAGGGGAGGATGGAAGGGGAAAAGTGCAAGGGGAAGTGCAGTACATAGGATAAACATTAAATAAATAAAAACAATAAATAAGAACAATACATAAGTAGTGTGGGCAGCTGGTGCAAGGGTAAGTGCAGACATCAGGTGTCACGTGCTAGTAGGGGTTTGTAGGGATGGAGAAACAGACCCAGAGTGCAAGGGTTGCCAGGGGGGCAGTGCAGCTGTGAAACTGGAAGGGAGCGGACCTGGGCCCGAGAACAGGGGGTAGCCAGGCGACCAGTGCAGTTCAGTTTCAGCCAGGATTTCAGCAGGGGAGAGGAGGAGAGAAATCAGAAGCAAAGATGAAGGTCTTGAGGTGGTTCCGGAACCGGAGATGGTTCTCCTCAATTTTCAGAGAGGCAGGGTGGCTGTTCCAGAAGGAGGCCCCACCTGCAGAAAGAAATCTACCACCAACTTGTTGCTTGGAGAAGCGACTGACCCTGAGGGAGTTGGAGGTGGATGAGCGAAAAGCTCGAGAAGCAAGATATTTAGGAAGAGAGAGTTCAAGGTATTGTGGCCCCTTGCCCCAGAAGGCTTTGTGGACAATGCAGAGGATTTTTAACTTAATCCACACAGCCAGTGGGAGCCAGTGCAAAGATTCCAATCCTGGAGATATACAATCCCTGGGCTTGAGGCCAAGGACAAGTCTTGCAGTCCTGTTTTGGATGAGTTGCAGAGGACGGAGAGTAGAGGCAGACAGCTTCAGAAAGAGGTTGTTGCAGTAGTCCAACCTAGAGAGAACCAGAGTCTGGAGACAGTGAGCTTCCGGAGGAAGGAGAGGAAAGGAAGAATGCCACTGAGGAGGTGCAGCTGGTAGTGTGACTTCTTAGAGACATCAGAGACGTGAGGAGAGAAGGAGAGTGTGGAGTCGAAGATGACCCCAAGATTTTTAGCCTCACAGTTGGGTGCAGGAAGAGGGCCAAGAGAGGCCAGCCAGAGAGTGGCAGGAAAGGAGGGAGCGGATGTGCTGAAGAGGAGAATCTCAGTCTTACTGGCATTAAGGCAGAGATCATTAGCGGCACACCACTCCTGGATAGCAGACAGACAGTAAGAGATGAGAGAGGGATAAGAGGTGGCTGAAGGAAGCCTGAAAATGAGATGAGTGTCATCTGCATACCACTGAAAGTTGGGGCAGAAAGCAGCAATGCGGTGGGCAAGAAGTGCCAGTTATTGGTCAAACAGCCAGGGATAGAGGTTAGACACTCTGGGGAACACCACAGGTAGAGATAGAGATAGAGGAGAGGAATTACCCAAGTTGGACCTGGGAGGGTCGATCGGAGAGGAAAGAAGTCAGCCAAGCCAGCGCCAGATATGTGATACCCAGGTTATCATTGAGACCGTTGAGAAGGATGGCCCGGTTGACCATGGGATGAGGGTACTTGGGTACTTGGCATCCGGTGGCTTTCTGTTCCCACAAACTCACACATTGTGAGGAAAATTATTCTATTACAGACAAAGAGCTGTTAGCCATTCGGGCTGCCTTTCTTGAATGGATGCATTATTGGTTGGGGGCCATGCATCAGGTGGTGGTGGTGACAGACCATAAATATTTGCAATACTTTAAGACAGCCCAAACTCTAAGTCGAAGGCAACTGCAATGGTCACAATAGTTGAATGAGTTTGACTTTCTGGTGACTTTTCGGTCCGGTAAGAGAAATGGGGAGTCTGACTCTTTGACGCAGTGCAAAATCTTGAGAATGTGGTGATGGAAGTTAAGGAGATCATTCCCTTTGAGAAGGTTGTTGGAGCTATTACTGAGAAATCGTTAGGTCAGGTGAGGAAAGGTATGAAGCAACAGGAGGTGATGAAATGTGGAGTAGGGGATCCAATAAAGACCATTTGAGATGGATTCTCCTGTTATGCGGGGAAGTTGTTTCTACCTACCCATGACTTGCAAGAGAAAGCTCTATATTGGTTTCATAATTCTCAGTTAGCGGGCCACTCAGGAAGTAAAAAGATGCAAGCATGTTAGAAAAGTATTATTGGTGGCCAGACTTGAAAAAGGATACTATTGAGTACATTCAAAGATGAGAAACGTGTGTTCGCAACAAGGCAGATCATTCCAGGAAGGTGGGGTTGCTCTGGCCTTTACCAGCTACAGAAAGGGCATGGACACACATTTCTATGGACTTAATTACTGATCATCTTCCCGATAATCAGTATGACACGGGTGGTGGTAGATATTCTATCCGAACAAGCTCATTTTGTGCCATGTATCGGTATTCCAGGAGCAGGTCAACTGGCAGAATTATTTCTACAGCATATCATCAGGTTACCTGAACTCCCCCAGATTATCATGTCTGATAGGGGGCTCCAGTTTACTTCCAGTTTATGGGAGTGCCTTCTGCCGGATGTTGAGAATCGACTGTGCTCTTTCTACAAGCTATCATCCCCAGACAGATGGACAGAAAAAAGGTCAACCAAACACTTGAGCAGTATTTGCGCTGTTACTTGGGAGATGGTATAGAGTCATGGGTACAAGCCTTGTGGTTGGCCGAATTCACGTACAAGAATACAGAACATGCATTGCTTGGTATGGCACCAAATGAATGTCTGTATGGACACAAACAAAATATGCTACGTGAGATTTTGCCGGAGGTAGAACAGATTCCAGTTATAAAAGAGAGGAAACAGTTGCTTCTGGACATCAGTCAGATGGCACGATCTAATTTGGAAGAGGCCAAGACAGGAGGCTCCCAAGTACAAGGTTGGAGACATGGTATGGTTGTCAACCTGTAATTTGCCACTGGTGAGACCTTGTAAATGTGCACCCCGATTCATTGGACAATGTGATATTATGCAGTGTGTGTCTTGAGTAGCTGTTAAATTAAGACGGCCCACACCTGATAGGTTTTCTCATTAAGGAACTGTTTCTTTGAACGTACACGTTGGAAGCATTGTTAAGACCATTAAGAGGGAGATTACACATAGCGGTGGCACGTGGAAGGCACTTCAGGAGGGATGGTGTCAGGATTCACAGCCATTACATGAAGAGAAAGGGGTCATCGCTTCAGAGGTTGCATAATAGGGAACTCCTGAATGTAATGTCACGTCATTCTTGCGTTTACTCGCCCAACGGGCCATGTGCTTTTTTTTTTATGAAAGGGGAAGACCCTTGTACATGCCATGCTGCTTGCTACAAAGTCCATGTCTGTTTTACATGCTGCAGTAAGGTCTATGTTCTATGTGCTCATGTTGCATTAAGTTCCATGTTATGTGCTTCCTTGTTATGTCCTTCCATGCTGCAATAAGGTCCATGTTGTATGTGCTTCATATGCGTTGTAGCAGGATACAGGTTTAGGTAGGAGCGTTCAGGTTTGCGTTCTAGGATTTGATGGTATGCAGGGAGAGGGTGAGAGTAGGACATGATTGTTGTTATATGTATGTTGCTTTCCCTAAATTCCCCCCAAACCTATTGAACTACGCCAACCTATTTCCTCTTTCCGGTTTTCCTTACCTCCCCTTACCTATCCACAACCTCTCCATAATCCCTCTTCCCGCCATTGGCTGCAACGTGGTTACAAGTTTTATTCAAAATCTATGCGCCTGGGCCAAACGCAGTGGGACGGTTTCTATCTATTCAGCTTCTGTGGTTCGCGGGAGAGTGTTGATACTGTTCTTGACAGTCAGCATTATTTGCCACCTTTATGTCATTGGAAAAGTAATATTTGACTTTGTAGCTCAATATTTATGTCCTCTGTGGGGGTTTTACAGGTAAGGTGTTCTTCAATACATTTTAAAACAGTCTCATCACTGTCTTTGCCAACTTTGGGAGCCTTTTTTCATCCACAAAAGCATGTGAATACATGGAGATCCTTCTGATTGCTTTTTTTTGTCTCCAAAAGTAATTATCTACTTCTCCAAGTGGAGGGCAGTTTTTGTTGCAGATGAAGTGTAAAAAGGAAATAAAACAGCAGTGAAATTAATCTGAAACCTATACAGGATCTAAAGAACAAAGTTCTTCTGGGCTTTGTATATGTCTATTCTTGCTTAATTTATGTTGCAGTACTAAGGAAGTCATGCACAACATCCCATGCATATTCTGCACAACTGAGTGTAAAACACCATGTAGGATGGGCTGGGTTCCTTAGCATGCAGCATGCAGCAAACATCAGCATGATGCCATAAAAAGTATTATGTTGTGCCATTCATATTTTCCATGGTATTTGTAATACTTGACTCAAACTTGTCATCTTTGTGTTTTATTTTTTAAAGTGGTTCACTAGCTGACATATTCATGAAGTGGGTCCCAGTTTGTACTGTGGGTGCATCTCTGTAGCATAGAGTTGCTAGTTGAATTTCAAATAAAAGATGGATATTGTTTTCAATGTTTTGACGATATCTTGGATCTTCAAAATACATTCTGAAACATCAACTCTGATGGACTTATGTTTCGAGTTTATATAGGTCTTTCATCATGTCTTCCTCCTCCTTTTTCTGTAGGGAAGAGGCGTAAACAACAGTGTGCATTTAAACTAAAAGGCATGTTGTGATAGAATTGTGATATTGTATTTTGTACACTGTATGCAACCCATGTCCCTACCCTGTAACTTAAGCTTCGCATTTTCTGTACTGCTACGCCCGGCATCCTTCGGGTCTGGTGCGCATTATAAGTGAATAAAACAAACAAAGAAACAAACAAACAAGAATGTTCAGACTGTCGCAATTTAGGCAACATTATTTTGGTAAATTTGTGGCTAACTCAACTTGGCTCAACACAGAAATGTTTAGGCAGTGAATTGTCTTGGGTCAGGAGCTGCGCTTAACATTAGCGCTGCTGAGATATTTAAACATTTTTCATCGGTTATTTCTAAAGTAAAGTAATGTAGGGCCTGTTTGGGTCAATTATTGTTGTTAAAATGAGATTTCGCACAAGCACTTTATGTTATGATAAAAGTAATAGCTCCTTTTTCTTTTTGATAAGCTTTGTTCGCGGAATGTTTGTTTTAAATTGTAAAACTTGACCATGATTGTAATTGTATCGGTAGTGCTGTCATTATTGATCTGGGATTCGACTATTCATTGAATGTTTCCATTTTAGATGTGTTTCTTGTGCAAAAAGTTTACATGCTAAATGAATGCAAGTAAAATGTAAACTCTTTGGATTTAAACATTTGGTGTGTTTTAATGCATCTTCCATGGTGTCTCTTGAATGTAGAGTGTGGAATGTGCAGTGGTCATGCATGTTGTCTGTATTGGATCAAAACATTCAAACTGATACTGATCAGATTTTGGTATTTTTATCTATAATTATATATTTTTCTAGTAGTCATTTTGCTCTTTGAGATACTCTAGAAGTTCCTTTACTTTGTTAATGTCAACTAATGTTTGCCATTTTTAAAAAAAATCTTTGTTGGTACACCCTTCACCAGAAAATCGTCCTACTCGTAGAGTTTCAATGTTTTCTTTGCGGTCTAATGGTAAACATACTAAAAAATGCCTTTGAGTTAATAGGAGGCAATTGTTTAGTCTTGTAATCGTTGTATAGCTTTCATTGGGTATTGTGAAGACTCTAGCCATGCCACCACTGTCTCCCTGTAAAAGGTCTCTCCCCATGTGGCCAGGCAAGGGCAGCGACTGCCTGATCCCAACCCCGAGGATGGCTGCCAGAGAGAGTATCATATGGGGGAGACAACCCTCAGCCAAAGTGGGTTCGCTAGATGAAACGCTGTATACCTGCCAATCTCTGGACCCTAAACCACCTTCTTACAACCCTAAGAGACATCCCTTCCCTAATGGACTCATGGGTTGTACTTATCCTACCAGTCCCCTAAAAAGTAATGGGACAGGGAAGAATAGGAGGATCCTGAATGAAGAGAACTTTCCCAGTAATTTGACAAGGAAGAACCCACAGACTCACAAGGGAGTTACAAGATCAGTAAAGTGACAAGGGAGAAGAATGGAGCAATGAGGATTACCTGTAGGAACAACATACAGCAGTCTAGTGTTTCCAAAAATCCCATTGGCCAGCGACAGTGTAAAAGCAAGGAAAGACTCAGGAAGTATAAGAGCGGCCCTCCCTGCAGGACCTGGCTGTAGGATGTGTGTGTTACACGAGAAGTAACTTTATGTTTGCGCCAAAGAGAAGTGGAATCTTTCCACCCCAACTGCATATGGGGAGCTGAGAAGTGCTGGAGGAAACAAGCGGACTAGTCTGCCGCCTCCAGAGGGCCACAGCTAACGGAGACTGATGACTCCCTCACTGACAAGGAAAGCAGGGATAGCTTTCTGCACAGGAAGCTGCTGGCGAGAAAATGCTGCTTCTCTCGAAATACGCCTCGAGACTGTGAGGCTGGAGAGAGAGCTCTGGAGCAAACTAGCTCAAGAACCGAAACTAGAGAAGCAGATAACAAGAAGAATACCAGAATCCAAAAGAGGGCTTGCCGGCATTTGCAGGTGATTGGAGTAGCCTTTGCCTTACAGGGGCCTGAAGACACGAAGCAGAAGAGCACAGCAGGGACCGCAGGAATGCCAGAAGCAAGCAGAGGGCTTGCCGGCATTCGCAGGTGTTTGGAGGCAGCCTTTACCTTACCGGAGCCTGAAGACATGAAGCAGAAGAGCCCAACAGATATTGCGGGATATAGAGAATCCAAGATGCAGATATGGCAACTGAAGAGGAGATGCCAAACAACCGCTGATGGCTTACCATGAGAGAAGGAGAATACACCAGCCAAAGCCGGTGAGTCCCACAAAGGAAAGTGAGGACACCGGGCATATTGCCACCCATGCCAAAACATTAAAGAAGTGCAAACGATGGAGAGAGTGAACCAGTATTTATTCGAAAGAGTGAACAGAAGGAAAATGAAAGTTTTCTAATTTGTGAGTGTATGCGATACACATGCAAACGTAGCCCTGGAAGGATAAAATATTGGGCAAATAAACCATTAGAAAAAGAAGAGATAAGACACTATCAATTTTAGAGAGGTGCATAGCGCTCACTTAAGAAAATCCCTGGAAGGGAAGTTTACCAGGCAGTTGAAAGTTAGTGCATCTAAGAAAGCCCTGGCAGGAGAGTGTATCAGGTAATAGCAAGAGTGTGTATAAGAGGAAGCCCTGGTAAGTAAACCAGGCAAGGACCAGTTGAACATTGCATAGAGGACACATGCAGTAAAAAGGTCCTGAGAAAAGCAAATCAGTATTAGCAAAAAGGGTTCTGCTGATCACAAGAGGAGGAGAGGAAACCTGCCAGTAAAGTATACCAGAGATCCTAGCAAGACAAGACATATGGCCAAGTTGTTTTATAAATTTGATGAAGAGAACCCCAAGGAACTGACATTGTTGAATAAGCAAACAACGGAAGAGAAATCCACAATATGTAACAAGGAAAAATATCCTGTTGGTACGTTTATGTTGGAGTTACTCGTTTTACTTTTTGAACATTTATGAACCGGTCAAGGCCACAGACATTACCCTTTTTACTTTGGAGTACATTTTATAAGCATTTTAGGACCAGAATAGTACTTTGGGCCTGGGACAGTTTTGCTTTGGACATTTCGACTTTGACAGACCCTTAGTTTTGGTTTTAGTTAGGGGTAACATCTCTTAGAGAAGAGACAGAGTGGCATGTCCCCACCCCCTTTTACTTTGAGAAAAGTCTTTGACCAAAACCATGAATCTCTTGTGCCCAAGCCTCATTCCTGTCTAAGTCTCATTCCTGGCACCTGACAGTATTCTGTGTGAATTATAATACTCTTATATAGGCTGATATGTAAAATATATTTGCAAATGGGAATATTTAGAGGTTATTATTGATAGCTCAAGATGGCATTTGGTTTTCATCTAGCTTATTTTTGCAATATCTGCATTATAATATGCTATCTCTTATGCTGCATTTATTTTCTGCTGTTAGATACAAGACCAATTGGAACGCTTGAGATTGTAAAATTGTGTGGCACATATCTCCTGTTTTTGTACTTTGCATGTAGAAAGTTCCAAATATCTCTAATTCCAGAGCAACAATCTGGCTTTCACCCCTCCACTCTATTGAGATCTCTATATTTCTAAATCACGTCTGCTCGCCATTCAAAACCTCCCTATATTCTCATCCTACTAGATATATTTACTGATTTTTACACTGTTGGCCATACTACTCTCGTCTGCACCATTTCTACCCTTGGCATTTCTAGAATTGTCCAGCATTGATTAGAATGCTACTTGACAAACCAGACCTTCTGCATCTCCTGGGCCAGAAAGCATTTATTACCTTCCCTCCTCTTTCCTTGGCATACTTCATTTTACTATTTCTTCATATCATCTGGCAAACCAAGCATGTTCATGGATGCATGCCAACTTCCTCCCCTTCAGCAGCTCCAACACAAAGATAATTTTCTTTCCATCATCTTCAATCCCCCTCCCCTTGCTTCCATCTTCTTCTCCCCCACACATCCCCTCTCGACTTCAGCACATATCCTCTATGTTCACTTTGATTCCTTCCTTTCTTTTAAAACCCACATCGCTAACAAAGACTGCTCTTGATGATATAATCTCTTCCACATCTGCAAGCTTGCTCTTTTCTCATGTTTCACGCTACAAAACTACTCATCTCCATTCTTGTCTTTTCCCGCCTTGTCTACTTCTGTTCTTTGCTTATTGGTCTTCCCTCCTTACAGCTTGCTCCCCTCCACTCTATCTTCAACTCTTCTATCCATACCCTCTGCTTTATCTCTCCTTGCTCCTCTATCATCCCCTCCCTATGCTCACTTTCCTTCCAATCCCACCTTTCACTTCATCTGCATACCGGCTCTGTGGCTCAGTGGATTAATGCAACCACTATAGGGACCCCTCATGGTCACAGGTTCAAATCCCGGCAAGTCCACTCAGCCCTTCATCCTTCTGAGGTTGCTAAAATTAGTACCATTAAATTGGGTAAACATAAACATCTGTTGTTAGGGCCAAGATGCCCCTTTGGGGGTGAACGTGTGCTTTACAAATACACATGTTATGTTATGCATCATATTTAAATGCCTGCCTGGCCTTGCTGTCCTCTACCTTTCTTCTCTTTTTTGACCTTCTATGGCCCACCCTAAATTCCCAAAACCATCCCTTCATTCCCCAAACCAATGTCTGCTTACTGTTCATGAGCCCCCTGGAGCAACTTGCAAAATAAACAGGTAAGGCTTGAGTGATCTTAGTGAGTCTTTATTACAGGACAACCCAGCACTCCCTCTGCATCCACCTTCCACTCTCCAACTCTCTTCACATTCCCCCGTTCCACTCACTCATTATAATCACAACATTCTCACCATCCGCACTCTGAAGGGAGCACCAATCCAACATGACACGTGCGACATGACACGTGGAACAAACAATGGAATACAACACCCCACTTTGCATGTTAAGCTTGTGTTCATTTGCACTCCCAGCCCCCAAATAGTCTAACTCCCTCCCTCTGCATATTTGCTTTTCTCTCTCAAAATACATTTTTAGCCTGAACCTAAAAGACAATTTACTTTGTGTCTGGTCATCACTGATTTACTCATCTTTGCTGTAATGAACCGTTTGTATGGTTAGAAACGTTTTGCAGCTTTCAAGGCAACCTTTGGCGAGTTGTGGATTGAACAGTTCTTCTCTGCGATATTGGGTGTTAGTCACTGTGGCAGCCCAATCTTCTGAAATACTTGATTGTTAGGAAACACCTAAAATATAACTGCACCCTTCAGATTGAAAATAAAGAACTTAGACTTCTTTGTGGTGTGAAAATTATTTTTTATATAACCTTGCAAGTTACCCTCAGATATTAGTCCTTGAAAACCGTGCAAATTACCCTCAACACGTGTTTCTCCAAATAAGATTGTCTGGTTCCTCAGGAGGGTTTGTGTTATCAGTGAACAACTGTAAATAAATGCATCATATAAACAATGAGTGACGTCTGAGTAAAAAGAAAAAAAGAAATGATGGTAGAGGCTTGCTATCATTATTAAACTGAATGCATGCTAAGAGATATTTGGAACTCAAGGGATGAAAACTTGGGACTCACATGTTTTAGAAGCTGTATGTATGGAGTTATTTTAGTGAGGACAAGAAATTGTCTGTTGCTTGTAAATCATTCCCAAGTTGACAATACTGAAGAGTATGGAGAATGGTAATCCCTCAGTCCTTAAGCAGTGAATTTCTCCTGCATACTCTATTTTAAGAAAAAAGAGGACATTCAAATGGATAATGTCGTGCCTGTAAGTCTATTTAATAATTCTGAGTGCTTCCTTAAGAAAATCAGAGTCTTAATGATTGCTAATTCTTACATTAAGGTGCAATGAGGTGCTTTCTCCCTCTAAAATGTAGTTGTAGGCAGGTATGTTGAACCCGAATGGCTTGCTAACCGCGGCTGTGTTCGAAATGACAGCCAAGATGGCTGCATTATATAATAGGGTGATGACGTCATGCGTCTGATTATGACATGAAGACATCATCACGTTGGTCACCATTCTGAGACGGGGCGATCGGTAATGATCGCATGAATGCATTAAACTGGTTAATTGCTTGCTTGTTGGTCAGTAATACGTATGCACAAGTACTGTTCGCACTTGTGCAGCACTTTCACACAATCGCTGTTTAAATAAATACAATACAAATGAAACACAGATGAAGTAGTTTAAAACTTTGTTATTTCTTTTTTGTATGTTGGAAAGAAAGCTACTGTACCTGATTGGAAGGTTTTGGTGCCCCAATTATTTCCAAATGTCCTTGTTTTTACCATCAATTGTTGTCTTCAGTTTTATCAGTCTGGGTTGCTCAGATTCTTGTTGAATGGTCAATAGCAGATATTCATGTCTATTGTTCCCTATTATGGGTATGGGTTTCTGACAGTTTGCTATAGGTGTGGGCTGGTAAGAGCATCTGGTTATTTATAGATAACCTGTTGGTTCAGCAAATTGTGATATGTCATATTGCCCTATTTGTTGGATAGGCAGTCCCTGTTATATCATTCTTATTTGTTCTTGTTTCTGTGTTTCATGATATTACTGTGAGAATTGTGTAATATCAGGTTCATGGTGGTGTTAAGGGTTTCCTTTCCAAGATGAGGGAATTTTCTCCTAGGTGGCTTTGATTATACCAGATGCCAGAGTAGGCTGAGGGCTGATCTCTTTATTTCCCTCTGTTAAGAGGTTAAGTCTCTCTAGCAATCTCATCAACATACTTGACCCTTGAACTGAAGATCTAAATAGTTAGTTATAACAACTGCAATGGCCTGAGGGCAAGAGTGATAGCAAACATTCCTTAGACTGGTTCAGGAGTCCCCCCAAACCTTCCAGGAAATAGACAACCATCCAGGTAGGCATGTTCTAGTGATCACTGTTATGCAGTGGTGAAGAGATGTTCTGTTATAGAATGTGCATCATTATGCTGCTAGAGTTGTGAGAAGTGTCCTTTGTGACATGAAGGATCCAACCATGACAAGTATGCTTTTTACCTCTAGCAGTGTCCATGATCACATGTACAATGCTCTAGGTTCTAAGAAGTAGTTTTGGAGTCATAAAAATATATACCTATGAATGATTTAAATAAATTGAGGGTTTTGAAAGCTGAGGATAACCTGGGTGAGTGACCAGTGGCTAAAATATGTATATGATATTTGTTTTTTATAATTAACACATGTTATTGGTTTCATTGTAAAACAAATATACAATTCATAATTCACAATTTGCCAAATGGATAATCACATACAAAGAGTACATGATATTTCAAAAGAATTGTTTCCAAGAAGTTGCGAGCCTATAGGGTTACAAAAGGCCAATACTACACTATTCAGTGATTAAAACAAAGCTTAGATATACCTCCAGACCTAATGAACAGTATTTAATAATACCCTAGGGCTGGCAGTTATAATATTAGCCCAAAACTGATAATTCGATATATCTGCCCTGTTATGGACAACTGCAAATAGCACCTATAATATACCCGCTTCCATTGTGCCACACTACGTTAGCAAGTACCCTCTGGTCTCCTGTTCCTTTTTACACATTCAACAACATTGTTCTACATACACAAGGTGCATTTTGGCACCAATAACCATAACTTCATTATAATCATATTCTTCATTGTGATTAATTCAATTAAGAATTTTACACAAATAACACTTAATAGTCATATTTTCGTAAAACATGATCTTAATATATATATGTATAAATCTCATAATACATAGTCATATTTTATGTAAAATTTAAAACCCCTAAGTAAAATTGATAGTACTATAAAACATAGTGTTAAAATAATATAAACATGACATAATGCTATACCATAATTATAAGGTAGAGGGTATAATAAATAAATATTCACATAGTCACACATTTTATTCACATACATTACATCCTTTCATACATCTATATATAATAATATGATCTTATCACATAACCAATTAATTAACCCTAAATCATTAGGCAGAGAATGTATTAATAGTGTTTGTCAATTAACGGGAGAGGGAGTTAATGTAGTTCTGGGCAACTGTCTCAGCTTAGTCCTTACTTTCCAATCACAATTACTGATTACAGTCAAACTAAACCCTAAACCGAAACCACCATGATTATTTCTCGCCCTAGATCAACATTGGGCAAATTCTTTCCCAGACACGAAAAAGTGAAATTTGCATTTTTTGCGAGTCCGTATTTAAACATCTATCCCAAAAGGAATCCGTAAGAATGGCTTAATATCTATGTATCAACGGACCATAATTGGACATAAATAAATTGCCTAACTTTGGAGGTTGCGTAAGTAGATGTCTTGCTGTTTCTAGGTGACATTGAAGAGTGCATATACAACAGCATCTATCCTCAAATGGCAATCCCTGATGAGGACCCATGATGGAATGCAAGGGTAGCTGATTAATACGAAGCTTTAAGAGAAATGTTCTCAATCTGGGATCCGGGAAAAGTAACAGATAGGGCTGTATTATGCAATAGCGATGGACCACATGAGAAACCACTTCGTAACCCTTTAAAGTACTCAGATGTTGATAATTCTTACACCAGTCCCACCGCTCCACTTTTTTCTTGAGGGATTTCCTTAAATGTATAAAAGGAGAATCCGGCCTATAATTTTGTTTCCAGCCAATTTCCTTGAAAGACTCTTCATTTAGCTTTTGATAATTTAGTCCAAAATTAAAGTTTCTCAGCACCGAGGTTTTTACCCACTATGGAAAGTAGCTCACAGGCCAGATTGGTGCAACAGCTTCAAATTCTGATCTACCGTGTGTATCAAGTAATCAAAAGGTAACAGGTATGGAAATGCCTGCAAGACATATTGATTTAGAGAACTTTTTTGTCAACAAATACTTAATGTTACTTCTTCTATCCCATTGGTAAGCTTTATTATTTAGGGATTTTTCAACCAATGTAGGATTGAGGGACAAGTCAATAGTCTAGCTAATTACTCTATGGAATACCATGCAAGAAGCAACACACTTCTTTGTTTCCTCATTTGCTTGTGCATTAGCCATGACTATATCCCTATACCAACTGTGGATGGTTTGATCATCGTCGGTCAAGATATTATATAGGAGCATGGTGTTTTTAATTTTTACTATAATCAACAAGGATATTAACCCAAGTTCCATTCTAATTATTTCAAGAAATATAATTGCGGAAGACCTAATGTGTACTTCCAAAGTCTCCCTTCCATTGTTTTAAGCCACATCTCTTGGGCATCCAAACCAAACAGAATACTCAGGACTATTGAAGTTTTATACACGCTTAACATACCTTCTATAGAGAAGCCTCCCTTTGTATGCATACAGTTTTCCACTAGCCTAAACTTATTTTGTGCCTGTGATTCAAAGCTCTCATTAGATGGCTTCAGCAATAATGTTGTGGACAACAATATTCCCAAGTACAAGTAAAATTGAGCTTTTTCTATAGGGTTATCAGCAAGCTTTCAAATGACGTTCTTACATGCAAGGCCCCTACACACAAACATGACCTTATTCTTTGAGCAATTCATTTTTAAGTTGTTCTTTTCTGAAAAATAAGACAATGCTGCAAGAGGCCGCTGCAATCTTATGGGAGTTTTATCAATGATAACAACGTTTTCAGCATAGGATAGCCAAGAGAGCAGTCATGCTCTGATTTTTGGGGGGTGTTCATTACATCTCTCCAGTGCCAGGGGCTTATCTGCCACATAAAGATTAAATCGCAGGGATGCAAGAATGCATTCCTGCTTTAACACATTTAACGTAGAAATATATTCTGTTACCTGTCCTGCTAAGTTCGTTCTTACTGCTACTGATGTATTAGTGATCAATTGAGAAGTTCTGGATCAATTCCCTAGGCTAGTAATTTCTGCCACAGGTGTTGTTTGGCAGACAGGCTACTCAAACACCCTGCATCGGGGAACCCATTTCAAAGGATTTATATATTTAAAAATAAATAAATAGGGTGCAAAGGACAGGACAAACTCTGCTGCCAGTTTGTTATGGAAATGTATACACACCCAGATGATGTCATAACCAGCCTCAAGTAAGACCACCCGCACCACTTCCTTCAATTTTAATAGTGATTTTCCATTGTGGCAAACAATTCCCTGATTGTAACCTTTGTCCCATCAATGATGTAAGGCTTCGACAAAGGAACATTATTCAACAGTTTCCCGGCGATAGACATCTTAGGTCAAGCAGCCACTGCTTGGGAGGCCAGTGTTTCCTTGGGTAGATTTACGTCTTGTTCCAACAAACATTCAGAGACTGTAATTTTAATGCCAGACATTGGGCCTCATTACGACCCTGGCGGAAATCGAAAAACGATGGCGGAAATGCAATACCGCCATCGAATAGCGCTCGGTGCGATTATGACCCGTCACCGCAAAGTACGATGCCATTAGCGACACCGTAGTGAACGCCAACGCTAACTGCACCAAGTACGCGCGCGCGCGCCATGCCAAACCGTAATTACCACCATGGCGCAACGGTACGCGAATTCTGACCCTAGCGGACATGCACCTAACGCCATCAAGCACGGCGGAAAGTACCATTCCGCCATGGTGAGAAGTACGGCATCGCGAACCAACCGTAAACGGCCCCACTGAGTGCCTGTACACCGCTCCCTGGCCACATTGTACAACTCCCCGTAGGTGCAATGAAGTCACACAATGCAACCAGTGAAATGTACTAGTCATCCATGCCTGCCAACGAACAAATGAATCTCAAGAGGGGCCAATGGGAGCTGCAGGGCACAGATGGCACGAATACAGAAGCTATTCCAATGGACATGACCTCAGTCTCCCACCAAGAAACGCACGCAAACACAGGCACCTGTGACCAGCAATATTCCGAAAATCACATCATTCCACCAATCCACCTGGCTGACCGGCATCTGTTACACAAAAGCTAATCCCCCGCCCCTGAGCATGACATCATTAAAACAGTCATATTGGCAGCCCTTATCCCTGACCTCACTGGGCTTCGTAGGCAAACGCGCCCAGCACAGTACCACGCAACTATACTCCGAAGCTGGAACCCAATGCAGATCTCCTCACAATACATCGCTCCCCAAATAGGAATATGCCACATCACTTGCAAAGAAGAACGCTACACGGTCCATATCAGAATAGAAACTTAATGCACAACAAATTCACCAAGCCCATACAGCCATTAGGCCATGAACTCCAAAACACATTTCACCATTGTGGGCTGCATCCGCAATAAATGACCAGCTACTTCTTGTGTGACGCCCTGTTCCTTCATGGTACACAGGGGCTACATTCTCGTACGAAAAGGCAACATGGAAGCGCCTAGAACCGCAGGGCCATCCCAATAGGGAGGCACTAGTCCAGCTGAAAGGCCGAAATGTTGCTCCTAGCCACTAGTACTGCGTAAGGGCATGTGGCCCATTGGCGATCGTCCCATAAGATCGTAATGCTGCTCCAATGATTAACACGAAGCAGCAGGTGTCGGGAGTAAAATCCATCTGCAGGAGTGGCATACAGATGGCAGTGGCAAAAGGGGAGGAGATACCTGTCAACCAAATGAAATGAAAAAGAATAGTATGGCCATCAGAAATACATTTGAATTACTCACTTCAATGATCACACCAAATCCACAGCCATATGCATGCTAGCCCACTCCAAAGGATCATCACCACCCAAAAACCACTTGCGAATCATAACTATCTATATCGAGGTGAAAACACCATCACAAACGAGTGTACCTGTGCATGCGTCTGTTAAAACAGAATCCATCAGATGGGATTGGTAACGTGCATAGACACAAGTGTCTGAAGGCGCGTCGAGACAGGGAGGGCTCAACAAGGCCAGATAGACGATGGTCCCACTATGGCAGCCCTGCATCACATAGCGCAGGGGAGGCGGACAGATTCCAAGAAGCCCTGTACATGGCAAACTCTGTATCAAATCATCTGTCCATGCATCCATTCATCATTCCCTCATCCCGTAATGAAAACGCCTGTTTCCATACTCACATAACATGTGAAATTTCCATTGAGTCTGTGCGTTATGCAGCCTGCAAAATCCACTGTGCCCCAGCCCGTAATTCCAGTGTTGTGAAGTAACATGTATTTGGGAACGTCCGGCCTCATCGTCCACTTCGCTATTGCGCATCCCAAACTATTCATATCAATCATTGCATCCTCGCCATGGCCCCTGTCCCAAGGACATTGAACAATAGAACGTTATATTTGCAGTCAGACCTGTGGGCATCTCCTCGCCGCTAGCTGAAAACCGAAAGCGCCGCCCTTCGAATTCCTCATTTGCAACATCACGTCGAAAAGGCATCTGTGGCCGCTTGAAATCACAAATTAATCCATCTAGTGCGGCTGTGTGTGAAAATGGCAACTGCCTTCACTCACAAATGGGACGCCCCGCCCGTCGTTGAACCTCGGTACAGTGATGCATGAGGGTCCACCGTTACTCGAGTACTACGTTCCACTGACCCTTCACAAGTCTGTTCGCGACTGCAAAGATAGTATGTGAAACAATGGGACCATAGCCGAATGAACAAATCAACCAATGTTACACTGCCATCGGGTACAAATACATGATTGTAATAGCAAGATGCCATTCATCGAATTGCAGCGTTGTGTGCGGGACGTGCTCGCCCAAAGGGGAGAGCATCTTGCACAGGTGGAATGAATCACCACAGGTGGAGGCCATACAGCCTGAAAACACATAAATTGCACACCCAGTCTCCTCCCACAACCACACCCACTCCGAAATGCTACCGGCAGGACTAGCTATGTTGGCCCTGGGGGACCTGATAGCACTGCAAGTACTCCAACTTCAAAAAGAAGACGAACACCAACTACAACCGGCCGCACGAGGAGACGCAGGAGGAGGAGGGCAAGGCAGGGCCAGCAAGGGCCGCCAGCACAGCCACTACCACCACGCAGGCAGCCCGTAATCCCACGCCTCCGAGCACATCCGTTCAACCTCACTGATGAGCAGATCCACACCCTCTACCGTTTGGACCGGGACACCATAACCGCCATTGTGGACATGACACAGGCTGACCTTGTCAGCATGATAGATAGCCCAACCGCCATCCCACCCCTACTGAAGGTGGTGTCTGTACTCCACTTCCTGGCCACAGGCACCTACCAGCACACAGTCGGACAGTTGCATGGCATTTCACAGCCACTGTTCTCACGGACACTATTGCAAGTGCTCGATGCCCTCCTGCAGCACGCAGACGACTACATCTCTCTACCACGCTCGGAGCAGGAAATTACCAACACAAAAGTGGGATTCCATGCACTTGCCGGCATACCGGGTTGCATTGGTGCCATCGACTGCACCCATGTGGAATTGGTCGTCCCACATGCCATGGAGGCCCAGTACCGCAACCGAAAACAATTTCATTCTCTGAATGTACAAATGGTGTGTGACTCCAACAGGATCATTACACATTGTTGTGCCCGATTCCCTGGATCAACCCATGATTCTATGGTCTTGAGGAACTCTACAATACCACGCTACATGGAGCGACACGCAGGGAACAGATCCTGGCTACTCGGTGAGTCTCATTTCATGCATGATGATGTGGGGTATGTGATGCGGCAATGACCTGGCAGGAAGGGGGGGGTGCGTACGTAGCAATGGCATTCCACATAATTCGTTTATCGTCCACATACAGGTGATGCCGGATATCCACTGAAGAGATGGCTCCTCACACCAGTCCGGAACCCACGGGACCAGCATGAGGAGGACTACAACCATGCCCACTCACGTACCCGTGCAGTCATAGAACAGGCATTCGGCCTACTGAAGACTCGTTTCCGATGCCTCAGCAGGTCTGGCGGGGCACTCCTGTACCGCCATATGAAGGTTGCAAAGATGGTGATGGCATGTGTCATGCTACACAACATGTGCGTACGTAGAAATGTGCCCATGACCTCTGACGCAGAACTGCAAGCACCTGAAGATGGCCATGATGAGGGTGGGGATGTGGCAGCACCTCAAGGAATCTGCGAGGCACAGGAGGGCCGTGACATTCGTCAGCATCTCATAGATGCATGCTTCTAGCACTCACGCCTGGTGGCTGATACATGGACACGGGACTCGTGGCACTGTGTGTGTCTGGTACATGCACAATATGGACTGTACGCCTATAATGGCCTCGTACACAAAGATCAATGTCCACACATCTCATTGGTTGATCGTGCATTGTTTATGGCATATGTGATATCATGTTAAACACCCTATCGACCCGCCACCCAAGTGAGCCCAACACACCCCCTCCACCCTCCTACCTCCCCCCCGAACACCAGTGTCCAAAGATGCTCATTGTCAGTGGGCAGTCGCTATTGCAAGCCCCCTCTGCGGGTATCAGGGGCACCCCTGCCTGTGGAGCGCAGGTTCCTCCCAGATCTACGTTGGGGGCTGCCCTGGACGGAACTTGCAACGGATGATGTCTCTGCCTGCTCACGTCCATGCATGTCCCTAAGGGTTTGTGAGAGCTCAGTGAGCACACGGCGCACTGCGGCAAGTTCGGCACATACGTCTTTGGACGTCGCATGCAGTTCCCCCCTCAGGCTCTCGGTGCTTCTCTCCATTTGGACTCTCAGGCTCTCGGTGCTACTCTCCATTTGTGCCCTTAGTGTCTCTGTACTTCCCTCCATTTTTGCCCTAAGTGTCTCAGTTGATGTTTCTATGTCTGCCTTAGTGCCCCCACATTCATCGGCATGGTCCTTGAGGAGCGTGGCCAGTTGCTGCTGTTGCACGATTAACTGGTCGAGGGACTGTTGCCTCTGCTGGGCCATGGCCATTTGCGGTGGTGTCACAGAGTGGCTGTTCGCCTCATGTTGCCCTGCCACAGGGCTTGTGGGGGATGGCCAGTCGTCGTCTTGTGGGTGCCCCTGCGTGGTATCCTCATGGTGTACGGGATGGAACAGACAGGGGGATTGGGACAGGTCATGGATGGATCTGACTTCGACATCCCCGTTTTCTGTGTCGGAGCATGCTGCCATTAATGCAGTGTCACCTATGGTGCTGCTGCCACCAGAAGCAGTGCCTACTGTGGCATCCATTGGGGGGACCTGTGGTGGTGGTGTTGTGGGCATGCTGGCTGCTGGGGTGCCTGTTGAAGTTCCCTCCTCTGTGCTACCACTTGATTTGTGCTGCTGCCGTGTCTTGATGCGTGCAGCTGAGGTGGAGGGTCTTTGGCCGTTGGTCTTGGCCCTCTTTGCAGGTGTGCTGGTAGGGGTGTCCTGGAGCTCGTCATTTGGATCGGACCCTGTGGTGGAGTAAAGGAGGGCGAGCGTTATTAATCAGTCTGTGGGAATTGGAATGGCAATGTATCACATGCATTGAGGTGGTACCTGAGGGTGATTTGGGTCGGGGCCTTGGAGGTTGTTTCATTTGTGTGTGGAGTGAGGGTGCAGTTGTTTGGCAGCCTGCAGTTAGGGTGTGCCTGCTGCACGTGTAGAGGGTGTTTTTAGGATTTTTAATTATTTATGTATTTGATGTGAGTTTTGAAGTGTGCTATCAGGCCTATGTATGTGGACGTTCTCCTGGACATGTGTTACTGTTGCACTATGTGGGCACGTGGTACTTCACATGATTGGACATTGTGGTTTTGGCATTGTTTTATTTGGGCCACCTACCTGATTCTTCGGATGTCTGCACTCCTTTCTCCATCCCTCCGACTCCCTCTATGCTCTCCATTCCTATGGTGGAGGCACAGATTTCTTCCCAGGGGGTCAACTTGATGGGTGATTCCGATCCTCCCCCGGTGGCTGTGGCAATGTTGCGGTTGGCAGAAAGTATGCTACGGACGCGTATCCGCAGGTCGTCCCATCGCTTTCTGCATTGCTGTGGGTTGCGGGGTGCGGTCCCCACCGCACTTACCCGCTGTGCCACCAGGGCCCATATGGCCTTCTTGTTCGCAAGTGCCGTCCTGGTCATTTGCGTGGAGAAGACGACGGCAGCATTCTCCTGGAGGGTCTCTGTGAGCACGGTGAGATCCTCACGGGAGAAGTGGACCTGCCGCTTGCGGTCGCACGCTTTCTTCGCTACTTTTCCCATTTTTCTTGGTTTCACTAGGGTGGATGACGGGTTGGGATGTGTCTCAGGGTAGTATTTTTAATGGTTGTGTGGATTTTGTGGTTTTATAGGTGTACGGCGTGATGTTTCCCGTTCCGGGACCATGCTTTTACTTCCGTTTCCGTATATTTACGGTCACCGCACTTTCCGGTTGGCGCTCACTGCGGTGTCCGCTAAGATGGGTGGCGGTATGGCACCTAGGGCGCCGTACGGCGGCGGTGTGGGCCGTTTTGGGGTCATTTCCGCCATCGCGGACTTTGCACTTCCGCCATGGCGTGGTGCTCGTGCCCGATGGGTCAGAATGAGCCGCACTTTGCTCCATCGTGCAATGGCGGAAACGCTATTTACGCTGTGGCGGTCCGGTCAGTCACTTTCCGCCAGGGTCGTAATGAGGGCCATTGTAACATTGCCGACATTGTAACATTGCTAGTGGCAGGACTGTTACATCCTTTAGGTGCGCTCGAAACCGGGAATACCCAGTCATCCAACTTCTTCCTTCTCTTCTTTCCTTTATTAGGACAGTGCTCTTTCTCGACCAATTCATAACGAGTAGACACACATATACAAGACACTGGGCCTCATTAGGACCCAGGCGGATTTCGCGGTGCTAAATGCACCGCGAAGCACGGCGGAAAGCCGTCGATAGCGCCATGGGGGTTGGCGGATTTACCGCCCCATTCCGACCTCGGCGGAGCGGTAAATCCCCAATCCCCATTCTGCCCTTCCCCATTCCCATTCTTGCCCCATAGGGTATAATGGGAGTGGGGAAGGAGTTAATTACGCCACCGTAAAATACGGTGGCGTAATTAACAACGAGGTCCCGTAGCGCCATGGTTTTCTCCGCCTGGTAAAACCAGGCGGAGAAAACCTCCATGGCGCTAAGGGAACTCGTAGTACGGCGGACGGGTCCGCCGCGATTAGCGCTGGCGGAAACCCACTCCGCCTGGGTCCTAATGAGGCCCACTGACAGGGAGGCCGTGGAGCCATGTATTTTATGTTTTTATGCAAGATTTGCCATATCTGATTTGTTTTGGTCAGATGCCCATTTTTCTTTTTTTTTTTTTCCTTTTCACGTCTTTTCTTTTTAGGCCAGCTCTCCACTCAGGTTTGCGGGCATAGCCATGTCTTTACTTACTTGGCCACATGCTGTACATGACATGGCCACTCCAATCAGTGACTCAATCGTCTGCAGATGTCATTGGGGCTGAGACCCAAGCCTCTTTCCCCCCTGTGACATATCATTAATGCTGATCACCTCGGACTGCTCCACAATTGGTGCCTTCACCAACAGAATTAAGTTAGAATGCCTGGGTCCTTTAGCATGCAAAGCATTTTACTGACCCACCTCCATTGCCTCCCACTGAAGGCTGTAACAGATGTTGAGTAGTGAATTGCTATTAGCCGGTGGGAGAGATTTCACTAAGTTTCCTTGTGAGCAATTACTCTCCATTTGGGGCTGTGTCTCATTAGCCACTTCTTTCATTTTAGCAGGAGCTGTTTCCCACAAACAGGATACAAACAGAAATAAC
This sequence comes from Ambystoma mexicanum, assembly GCF_040938575.1. Lineage (NCBI taxonomy): Eukaryota > Metazoa > Chordata > Amphibia > Caudata > Ambystomatidae > Ambystoma > Ambystoma mexicanum. The sequence goes on along the minus strand of NC_090937.1, from coordinate 835,205,863 downwards.
GTTGTGATTTTACCGGGGTAGTTAGCCAGCTCTTTGGTCACTTTAAAACTCGGCACAGAGCTGTTAATTAATGAATCCTTACCTGACATACAAGCACTAATCATGTGCACTGCCTCGCCTCTGAGCCATTGATGTGTGGGTCTGCACAAGCTCTGCTTCCTGTTTGGTATTGATAACTGTGTTTGGTCATAGTCATGCAAGGAGATAATTTGCACAGGATGATATAAGTAAGTTCTTACCAGACACTTCTTCCCTCCCGCTGACTGACAACTGCACACCCCAATGCACTATCAATACACTTTGCTTCTGGTTCTATCTTGTTGGTCCCTATTTCCATTAATGGCACAGTAAAGCTGTGTAACCAAAGTTGAGACTCCATGACCAAATTCACTGCTGACTGCACTCTCCAACGCAATCACAACTAAAGCTGAGTGTGCCCGGCAGGGCTTTGGCTTGCCTCCCCCTCTAGCTAGTGCCTGCCTAAAGCAGGAACCAGCCACAAGCCCCACAGTGTACTCGCCCCACAAAAAAAAAAAAAAAAACAAGAAAAGGCGGCTCCTGTAAGTGTGCAGACACCACTTACAGGAGCCATCTGCCTGTCATCCGGTCCCGGCCACATGACCGTCGGTCCCTCCCCAGCCACTCATTGAATGGGTGGGGTAGGACGTGAGACAGGCGTGCTCATGTAAATGCTGCTGGCACACCAAGAGCACGTCTTTTTTTTTTCTGTGTCCCTGCCCTGACACTCATTGATTGGCTGGGGCGGACAGGAACACTTCCTGGTGGTGCTGTGAGGCAGCAGCGAAATCATAAAAGGTAAGTGAGCCTCTATGTTTCTCCCCCCAGTTCCCTTCGTCCCCTTTTGTTCCCCCAATATTTGAACTAACCCAGACCCATTTTGCCAAGTTTCTTGATCCCCATTCCCATTTAGCCCCCTCTATTGCCCCAGACATTTGTTGACCCTTTTCTTGCCCCATTCCCATTTAGCCCCTTTTCTTGCCCCTTATCCCTTACCCCTTTTCGTGCCCCAAACCCGTGTTGCCACTTTTCTTGTCCCATTTAGCCCCTTTTGATGTCCCTAGCCCCTGTTCTTGTTCCCTTAAGCCTCATTTTGTTGCCTGAGACTGGCTTGTTGCCCCCATCACCCTTTAGCACCTGTTTATGCTCATTAACCCTTTTAACTGCAACAAGCCCAGCTTTGCCTTTTCCTTGACCTTTAGTCCCATTTAGCCCATGTTGTTCCCTATAAAATCCTTCAACTGCCCCAGGCTCGTTTTGCCCCTTTTCCTGACCTGCCCAGTCCCGTTCACCACCTTGTTTTGCACCTTAACCATTTTAGCTGCCCAGCCAGTTTTGGCCATTGTTTGAACCTCTCTCCCATTTAGCCCCTTGTGTGGCCCCTGGCCTCTGTTCTTGTACCATGTATTCCCTTTTCTTGCCACTTTAGCCCCTTCTTGTTACTCTAAGGCCTCTTGGAAGCCCTGTCACTCTTTAGACCCTGTTCATGCCCCTTGTGTTTCCCCTTAACCCTTTGTGCTGCCCCAGACCTGTTTGCCCCTTTCCTTTACCCCATCACATTTAGCCCGTTTTGTTTCTCCCTTTACCGTTTTAGCAGCACCCATGCCTGTTTTGTCCCTTTTTCCTACCCACACCTCCTTTCTACAGCACATCTATGATAAAGTAAGCATGATAAGTGTCATTACCTGTCTAGACTGGCAATGAAGGGGATCTACTTTTCATATATTGTCAATACCCGATATGGAGCTATAATTGCCATAATATGGAAGTAACTGGCCATACAATGCTGAAGTGGCATTTCTACGGCAGTGCCTCAGCCTATTTCTTTTTTGTGTCTGTTTCTAGTTTCTTAAATACTTTAATACATTTTTAATCATATACTTCACAGCTCTTAGTTCATCACAAATAGCAAAAAATTACTTCAGGCGCAACATTCTAAAACAAACATTAAAGACATGAATTCCTTCAACACAGTACAATTCAATATCATATACTATATACCTACCAGGGCATCACTTTCTAACCCCCAAAATTACATTTTCCACCTATCTGACACATTCCTCCCTTCCCTACTTCACTATGGTGGACTAATCAAGAAAAACATTTCCTCCCAACGTTTTGTTTATCATTATTAAAATATTCACTAAAGTAATGGTCATTTAGATAGAGAATCAATACAAGAGCCTAGCCCACTTCACTTCACTGTTTAAATACTCTAATCTCTTTATGAACTTTCCCAACCACATTTTCCTCGGCCCTAGGGTTTTGCTACAGCTAATAAGCTAATGTTTTCGCATTTCTGCCTCCCTCGGATTTTTACAGAGCAGACAATTTCTTTTTTGCCAAGGGATCCCTCTCATAGGACCCCATCTTTGAAGGGAGCCTAGTAGGTTTAGACGAAAGAGCATATGATGAGTGTAACGATATTTCGTCCTGGGAATCTCATCAGAGAAGACTCCATCTCCTTATATGTCCTCAGGAGTGAGGTTAGATAAACTTTGGAGGTTATACAATGACATTCACTGTGTTTCATTCCCCATTTTACAATTTTCATTTTGTTTTACATCTTCACCGGGATTTCCATAAATGTAAGCTTGTCTTAGTCAATTTCAGCAAGAATTGGGTCACATCACTCCACAAAATCGCCCAATGCATTGTCATAATTATTGCTTAAAGTGATATTGAAATCTTCAAATAGCGAACCAGATGGTGGAACCAATATTGACTCGGCCTATGTTGTACTGTTTGGTCTACCCCTATTATACCATAACCCCATCCACGACATATGAAGGCAGCAACCTTGTTAAAATGTAGTTGGTATCTAAAATATTCTTGTCTGCTTCAGTACGTATTTGGTACTTTAAATTGTATGTTTGTGTGCTTTTTTTACTCTGGCAGCATTTTGTGATGTCATCAGGTATGTGATGCCACTTCCGCTATCCCTGACATTTTGGTGAATCAGTGTCCCTGAAAGCATCATGCCTCCGAATTAATGTCTTGAATTTTGAGGTTTTGTTCTTGTTTTCGCTTCCACAATACCATGTAATGAAGTGATTTGCAGATGAAGCGTCTGCTGGGTGATAACGCCTTTATTTCTCTGAAATCTCTATGCTGAAAAGAATGTGCCAGATTCACAAGACAACCCATTTTCTGTGCACAATGAACTTTCACGGCACTTTGAACATTTCATGTGCACAGTGATTTACAAAGAATACTTTTAACCTGCCACAAATGATGAGTGCACGTGCATCAAGATTCACAAAGCAGAAGCTGATTCTTAGAGAAAGGCTCCAGCGCAGGGAGCTATACATCCCCTTTGCCAATTCTTCAGAGGATCTCCGTCGATGCAGAGGCTTCCATTTGCCTCCTGTCGGTTTTGTTCATCACCCCCTGTACATCTGGGGTAAGCCCATAACTTTGTGCAGAGCGCACGTGGTGCAGCACATTTTTTCTGCAAACCGCATGTAAATGCCTAATTTTACACTGTGCATGTCGTGCAATGACTTTGTTTGAGGAGCGCATACATGTTTCAGTGACTTTTGTGTGTTATGCTGTACCCGTGCCTTACTGTGGGCTGCTCCTACCGTCATAGCCGCACTAATATTTCATCTGAGCTGTGGCCTTGTCGATTGGCACAGCTCACCCTCCTATTGATTGCACTTGGCTTGTTTAGCCAATGAGAGCAACCGGGAGGCGGGAGCCGGCCATCCACCTAAGGCTCACTACGAGGCTCTTCCACTCCCCTTTGCCACTTCTTCAGAGGATCTCCGTCGATGCAGAGGCGTCCATCTGCCTCCTGTGGGCTTTCTTCATCACCCCCTGAACATCTGGAGTAAGTCCAATGACTTTGTGCAGAGCACACGTGGCGCAGTGCATTTCTTCTGCAAACCGCATGTAAATGCCTAATTTTACACTGCGCACGTCGTGGAATGACCTTGTTTGAGGAGCGCATACATGTTTCAGTGACGTTTGTGCCTTTTGTGTTATGCTGTAACCCTGACTCACTGTGCCTGCTCCTTCCATCATTGCCGCACTAATATTTCATCTGAGCTGTGGCCCCTTAGGTTTTGCACCGCTCCACCTCCCATCGGTTGCTCTTGGCTTGTTAAGCCAATGAGAGCAACCGGGAGGCGGGAACCGGCCATCCACCTAAGGCCCACCACTGTACGCCAGTTACTGACTTCTCATAACCCCCCTCCCACCCCAATGCCCCCCGTTTGTCTGTGTGAAACCCCCCTCTGACCCCAATGCCCCGTTTGCCTGTGCGTACCCCCTCCCACCCCAATGCCCCTGTTTGTCTGTGTAAATCCCCCCTCCCATCCCAATGCCCTGTTTGCTGTGTGAACCCCCCTCCCACCCAATGCCCCCATTTGTCTGTGTGAACCCCCTCCCATCCCAATGCCCTCCTTTTGCCTGTGTGAACCCCCTCCCACCCAATGCCCCCGTTTGTGCTGCCTTAACCCCCTCCCACCCCAATGCCCCTGCTTGTCTGTATGAACCCCCCTTCCACCCACTGCCCCCGTTTTCCTGTGTGAACCCCCTCCAACCCCAATGCCCCCCATGTGTCTGTGTGAACCCCCCTCCCACCCCAATGCCCCCCGTTTGTCTGTGTAAATCTCCCCTCCCATCCCAATGCCCCGTTTGCCTGTGTGAACCCCTCTCCCACCCAATGCCCCCAGTTTGCCTGTGTGAACCCCCCTCCCACCCCAATGACCCCCATTTGTCTGTGTGAACCCCCCTCCCATCCCAATGCCCCACATTTGTGCTGCATTAACCCCCTCCCACCCCAATGCCCCCCGTTTGTCTGTGTGAACCCCCTCCCACCTCAATGTTCCCCGTTTGTGCTGCCTTAACCCCCTCCCATCCCAATGCCCCCCATTTGTGCTGCATTAACCCCCTCCCACCCCAATGCCCCCCGTTTGTCTGTGTTAACCCCCCTCCCATCCCGATGCCCTCCGTTTGCCTGTGTGAACCCCCTCCCACTCCAATGGTCCCTGTTTGTGCTGCATTAACCCCCTCCCACCCCAATTTTCCCCCTTTTGTCTGTGTGAACCTCCATCCCATCCCAATGCCCTCTGTTTGCCTGTGTGACCCCACTCCCGCCCCAATGCCCCCCTTTGCATGTGTAAACCGCCCTCCCACCCCAATGCCCCCGTTTGTCTGTGTGAACCCCCTTCCCACCCCAATGCCCCACATTTGTGCTGTCTTAACCCCCTCTTACCCCAATGCCCCCCATTTGTCTTTGAACCCCCATCCCATCCCAATGCCCTCCATTTGCCTGTGTGAACCCCCCTCCCATGCCAATGCCCTCTGTTTGCCTGTGTGAACCCCTCTCCCACCCCAATGCCCCCCTTTGCCTGTGTGAATCCCCCTTCCCACCCTAATGCCCCCCATTTGCCTGTGTGAACCCCCCTCCCACCCAATGCCCCTGTTTGTCTGTGTGAACTCCCCTCCCACCCCAATGCCCCCTGTTTGTGCTGCCCTAACCCTCTCCCCCCCAATGCCCCCGTTTGTCTGTGTAAACCCCCCTCCCACCACAATGCCCCCATTTGACTGTGTGAACCCCCCTCCCACCCCAATGCCCCCGTTTCTGTGTGAACCCCCCTCCCACCGCAATACCCCGTTTGTCTGTGTAAATCCCCCTCCCACCCCAATGCCCCCCATTTGCCTGTGTGAACCCCCTCCCACCTCATTGCCCCCATTTATGTGTGAACCCCCCTCCCACCCCAATGCCCCGGTTTGCCTGTGTGAACCCCCCTCCCACCCCAATGCCCCCTGTTTGTCTGTGTGAAATCCCATCCCACCCCAATGCCCCACATTTCTCTGCCTTGACCCCCCTCCCTGCTTGCTTCCCATCCTTAACCCCCTTTCTCTCTTCCACCTCCCTGCGCTTTCCTGTCTAATTCTGGCACTACCCCAATAGTCAGGCATAGTAATTCTAGCTGCCTGTTTTTATGCATCAGCCTCCCTCCCCCTCTCCTCTCCTACCCTTTTTCTTTTCTTTTCCTGTTTAAGTTGGTTGCTAGCTCAACTGCCATCAGGCATAGTAATTGTAGCTGCTTGCCTTCTACAGCCACCTTCCCCTCCCTCTGCCTCTTTCACTTCTTCCACCATAGCACTTACTCTTATCACTGTCCCTTGACCTCTGATGATAGCCTGTCTGTCCCCCCCTTCCTTCTGTCTTCTCCTCCCTCTCCCTCCCCAGTACTATCTTGGTTCGGTCGCTGACCCTCTATGATAGTCACTTGTGTTTTGTTCCTCTCCTCCTCCCCTCCCTCCCTTCCCCCACCCCACCTCCTCTTGTGACTCTTGCAATGCAACAATTGTCGTCAGGCATAGTAATGCTACTGCTAGTATTGCCTCCTTTGTTCCTTCCCCACCTCTCCCTTATCGTTCTATGCACTTGTACTATCTGTTATGATATGATACTTTCTTTCTCACATTCGGAAGTTTTCAAGGACCTGTAAGAATGTAATCTGTATTTTCCCATGCTCCCTTCCCCCTTGAAGTGCTTTGAAACACATTGTCTATAGGCGCTATACAAATAAACGATCAATCAATCAATCAATACATGGCAAAGCTCAAATTGAAGCAAGTTTAACACCACGGTTTTCAAAGAAATAGGTCACAAACCGTGTGGATGTGTAATTCAGGGAACATTTTAAACATAGGTGCCTCTACTGATTTGTAAGGTGCCAAATCTAACTAGTTTGGAGAAAAGTTGAATTGTGAACAGGGTGTAAAAGAGAAATCAATATGTTCCATATTTGAGAAACAGCATGGTCTATTTATGTTTGTAGGCGTGCCCCTGGTATCCATTGCCGCCCAATGCCCTCCTCTAGTTATCTATATGCAACTTGTGTGTTAAAGGAAGGGCCTCTTGTCCATTCCATTCTGAAACACATTAAGCATGCAGCGTGCTATGGTTTTATGAATTGGTTGCAAATGGAGAATTTGAGCATTTGAAAAATGATTTATTTTTCATTTGCAAAAATCTTTGTGAATCAACCCCAAAGTCTTTGTGATACTTAGGAAAGACACCCCATTGTAACCTCTCTCGCGTGTCTAGTTGAATAGGGCTTTTTTTGTGCCACTTAGAATTCTAAATACTAGAACACATAATTTATCTCCAGGTACTATAGCAAAGGCTTAACATATTTTCTGAAATTCCTTTAAAAAATGGAACAAAGGTACATGGGTTCCACCTCCTTTATTCAACGCATTTGAATACAATTGTAAAACACATGATATTTCTATTAGGCTCTCATCAAATAGTATGTTGGTACTTCTCATGATGAAGGAGAAAAACAACTAAAGTAGAATAGTTTTACTTTTGCAAACATGATTCTATGAAGATTTGTTTTTACGATATTATCATGTTGGATGGACCATTGATATGTGCACTTTCCAAGTGAGTTCTTCAAAACCCCCTACAATTTTAATCCATGAAGGTCAAAACATCACAAACAATATAACCTGGCTGTATATCAGGAAATGAGAATCAATGTGGTCATGTGCTGAAATTGCAGTTTGGGCTGTAATCACAGATCGCCATTTAACCAAAGTGTGAAGCCCTGGAGAACACACATGATCACATAGTCAGTGTCCTGTCAAAATGTCCCGTCACCAACTATTCCAAAATGAGCAGCCCCTAATGGTGACTTAGTTCTCTAACAAAATTCTAAAAAGTCTTATACTTGATTTAACTGGTGCAATTGATTCATATAGCATGACCGTGGACCAAACATGTATGGAACACCACAAAGTAATGTTTTTCTTTGCTTGCTCATAGTCGCACAACTTTTAAAGCCAGGTCCACTTCTAATCTTAGTATATGTTGGAATTCATACTCCTTTCAGGTTACGTCTAATCTGTGTCCTTAATATTTGCTTGCCACCTGTGTCGTATATCCATGGCTTAGCACGTGCACATGCTGTAAGACTGCTCTTCTGAGTTCTCTGTCTTTACTATGGAACGTGTACCTTTTTTCCATATGGCAACTGGTTTGTGTCTTGCTTGTGTACTACAGACATTTAACTAAGTCATGGCTGATACCAATATTTAAAAAAGAGGCCAGCGATACTCAACTGAACTACAGGCTTTTGGTCATGACGATGCATGTTCCAAGATATTCAAACTAATCTTACTGAAAGCGCTAAATACCTGGATTAAGAAAACAATATACTGTCAAAACACCAAACAGGATTTCATAAAGGTATGAATAACCTTCATATTGCAAAGACACTGACATATTTAATATGGGAACATTAGAAAAAAGAAGGGGCTCTATACATTTGTTTTGTCAATTTTAAAAGAGCGTTTCATACAGTAGATCACCAACAATTATGGTCCAAGCTGGAAACATGGAAATTGAACTCAAGAGTACTCCATTTTATACAAGAATTCTATACGGACACCACTGCTCAATTTGCCCGGACAGGGAAGGTGCATTGAGTAAAAGCATCAAGACAAATATGGAATTGAAACGGGGCTGTTCTTTAGCACCTACCTTTATAACTTTTAGGTGTCTGAGATTGGTGAGAAACTGAGCAAGGCTAGATCCTTCCCTCCTAAAAGTAGGTAAAGAACATATGTCATGGTTGTCCTTTGCTGACGATACACTTTGATGGATAGAACACCTATTGGGCTCCAGCGTAGCTTAGAACATGTGTCAGAATATTCAAGAAAGAACAACCTTGTTATTAAATATCAGAAAACTAAGATCATGATTATTAGCCCTAAAAGTAAAAAGATCAAGCAGGATTGATGGGCATTAAAAGACAATAGTCTTGAGGCTGTCAATACTTAGATATATCTAGGTATTCTTATTTCTGATATTAGGAGTGTTGTCCATTTGGAGGTCTATACCAGATGAAAGATAGAAAAAAGATTCTTGGTGGTTTTAAATTTTGTCAGAACCAAAGGTTGCTGACCATTGGAAGGACTAACTTGCCTTATCCTCTGTCTAATATATGGATTGGAATTATTTACAGTAAGAGAAACACTCCAGTTGAAAAAACTTGAGGTGCGAATCGCTCTGGGCATATCTAAGAATATGCCTGTTGAAGGATTAGACTGTGAGCTTTAGCTTCTATCATTAGCCACACAAAAGACGATGGTTATGGGCATCTTCTATATCTCTATAATGCATACATTCAATGCAGGATTATTTCCCAATTTTAAAATGCTTCTGAATAGGGACAGTACAGATGTGGCATTGAAAGAATGGAGAAATTATGTATTCTTGTTTTTTGAGGAAATCGGATTTGATATGGCAGAAGAGATGCATATCTCTCTAATAGAAAAACAAATAAGAGAAAAAGCTAAAGTTTGTGACAGAACTATAATAATACTCATCTCAGTCAGTTTAAAAAATATAGTTTATATGTTAAACAGGTTTTTCCTATGGAATCACCCTGCGATTATTTAATAAAATAGGTCATCAAGTTTATAATGTCCCTGAGATTGGAGATAATGGCAACATTTTCTAAAACAGCTGCATGGGGTAATATTTCAATATCTCGAATGCCTCTGTAGATTTTGTAATGAAGAGATCGAAACTCCTAGGCATCTTCTGACCGAATGTATACTAAATGTCTTTCTGTAACCTGTCTTTAAGCGCCCTTTTACACCAGGTCTGGTGCGCTATATAAATAAAATGAACAAAAAAATAAATGTATACAATGGATTCGATCCATCAAAAAGGCTATCTTAATTTGAATTATATCAAAAATTATGCACGTGATTGAAATTGGAACCTTCTATATTCAGGGAATTGCACAGTCCTAAATTTGACTATGTACCGTATGTGGTTGAGAATAATGGAATGTTTGTTTGAGTAACTTGATATTTTAGTGGAAAAAAAATATTTTAACATTTGTATTCATATAAGATGTAATGAGTTTATGTATGTGTACAATATATTGTTGGCATTCATGAAATGTAATATGAAATATTTGCATCATATCATTTGTATTCAATTGTATTATCTTTTCTGATGTGTTATAAGGTTTAGTTAACCATAACAACACACATAAAAAATGTAAAAAGAAGAAAAAAAAAACTACAACGTCATGGCTGATATTGCTAAAATGTATTCTGGACACATGCTAGAAAACAAGATCCCCTGGCTGTGGACTTATAATGTTGCACTTGAAACTCCACTTATTTATTTGTGTGTTTTATGCAAGGAAGAAATGGGTACAGCGAATTGAATGGAATATCCAGGCATGTTTTCATCACTGTCGGGTGCAGAATTGCAGAATATTACTCTGCGAGTTATGATTGCGTTGGAAAGTGGAAAGGGGCTTGACCAGAAACCTTTGAAGTCCTTCATTTTTTGGTTTTAGTAAGGGGACAAATGTGTGTGTGTCCGGGCCCTAAACTCTTTGAGATGGCACCGTCCACAGCAGACCATTATTTGACAAATATGGTTTGCATCAACACTTTAGAAAAATAAAACTAGCTCTCCTTCTATTGTCACAGTAACCACCCCACCCTCCTCTATTACGGGATTCAATGCGCCACAAGGGCCTGAAAAAGCCGATGACTGCACTCGGCACTTTCCGATGTATATATAACCTCTGTAACAACCTACTGCAGCAGAAAAGGGTATGTTTCACACTTGGAAAAAAATAGACATAAAACACAAAATGTATTTGAGTTGAGGCAACTCACCCTATTCAAAACAATAGTTGGAACGACTGATAGTATATATTGATTTGTTGCATGATTTAGGGCTTATGTGCTTTTTATTTGATTTTCTTTTTACTGTGCAAAATACTTGATTAGTTATATTTTAAAAATGTATGGTGACATCACTACTGACAACAACATATACGTACACATATTAAACTATAAATAAGTATGTGACCAGTCCTTCTACTGTGAGTGTCACAACTACTGGTACCAAACAAGTTCAATGTCCAAATGCTATCACTGGCCTTGTTTTTCATTAAGAAAATTGACCTAATTTACACCAAAAAAGTGCACAAACAGTGCAAATCCTTTGTGTCACCGCTCGGATTGTGCTGTGAAAAACTATTGCACTGCAAGGTGATTCACAGAATAATGTTTGCCAAAATACAATTAGCGCAATGGAATAACTGTAGTTCCATACACACCCACAACATTCCGCCAGTGAAGCCCTGCACTGCACCATGGACCCACATTGGGTCACACAACTGGTGATTGCACAGATTTGCTGGAGCAATCATACATAAAGCCTCAACAAATACAACCCCCACTCCCCCCACAATCACCAGAAAAAAAAAGTATGTGAGTGGCAGGGTCATGCAAGTTCTCACCATAGAAGCATCACGTACACCAGAAAGAGGGACTGCCAAGTGAAAGTCACCCCAACATACAGCACCCTTATGTAAAACCCAGTTACATCACCTCAGCAGCTTTGCTGGATTTCTAGGATTTATTTTTTTCACCTGGTAAGAGGGTGATCCTTTTTTCCCACTCTTACATGTGTTTTGCTGTGTGTTTTACATTTTTGTGTTCATAGACTATGGATTCTCACCTACTCCATAGGCTTCATCTTTTTACTGTGTGTCACAAAGCACTTTTCGTGCAGTGACACAGGGTTGTCTTTTAAGACTTCCCTCTTTAAACTCCATTTTCTGGAACTGACTACTGTCTCCCAGAACATGTAAAGTTGCCATTGACGTTACTAGTCATTTTTAATCTACAGACCCAGTACAAACTATCTTCCATAGAGTACTGGAAGGGTTAATAGTGATACCTTTTTGTCTGTTTCTCATGGAACATTATTTTGTTCCCCTTTCTCTAAGATTTGGCTGGTGGCAGTGGTATCTGCAATTTGTTTCCTAACGCAGACTATGAAAATAGCCTTGCTACTGTTACAGGCTATGGTGAGAGCCTCAAACTTATATAGACTGATATGTAACATTATTTAGAGGTTATTATTGATAGCTCAAGATGGCATTTGGTTTTCATCTAGCTTATTTTTGCAATATCTGCATTAAAATATGCTATCTCTTATGCAGTATTTATTTTCTGCTGTTAGATTCAAGACCAATTGGAACGCTTGAGATTGCAAAATTATGTGGCACATATCTCCTGTTTTTGTACTTTGCATGTAGAAAGTTCCAAATATCTCTAATTCCAGAGCAACAATCTGGCTTTCACCCTTCCACTCTATTGAGATATCTATATTTTTAAATCACGTCTGCTCGCCATTCAAAACCTCCCTATATTCTCATCCTACTAGATATATTTACTGATTTTTACACTGTTGGCCATACTACTCTCGTCTGCACCATTTCTACCCTTGGCATTTCTAGAATTGTCCAGCATTGATTAGAATGCTACTTGACAAACCAGACCTTCTGCATCTCCTGGGCCAGAAAGCATTTATTACCTTCCCTCCTCTTTCCTTGGCATACTTCATTTTACTATTTCTTCATATCATCTGGCAAACCAAGCATGTTCATGGTTGCATGCCAACTTCCTCCCCTTCAGCAGCTCCAACACAAAGATAATTTTCTTTCCATCATCTTCAATCCCCCTCCCCTTGCTTCCATCTTCTTCTCCTCCACACATCCCCTCTCGACTTCAGCACATATCCTCTATGTTCACTTTGATTCCTTCCTTTCTTTTAAAACCCACATTTCTAACAAAGACTGCTCTTGCTGATATAATCTCTTCCACTTCTGCAAAGCTTGCTCTTTTCTCATGTTTCACGCTACAAAACTACTCATCTCCATTCTTGTCTTTTCCTGCCTTGTCTACTTCTGTTCTTTGCATATTGGTCTTCCCTCCTTACAGCTTGCTCCCCTCCACTCTATCTTCAACTCTTCTATCCATACCCTCTGCTTGCTCCTCTATCATCCCCTCCCTATGCTCACTTTCCTTCCAATCCCACCTTTCACTTCATCTGCATACTGGCTCTGTGGCTCAGTGGATTAATGCAACCACTATAGGGACCCCTCATGGTCACAGGTTCAAATCCCGGCAAGTCCACTCAGCCCTTCATCCTTCTGAGGTTGCTAAAATTAGTACCATTAAATTGGGTAAAAATAAACATCTGTTGTTAGCGCCAAATGCCCCTTTGGGGGTGAACATGTGCTTTACAAGTACACATGTTATGTTATGCATCATATTTAAATGCCTGCCTGGCCTTGCTGTCCTCTACCTTTCTTCTCTTTTTTGACCTTCTATGGCCCACCCTAAATTCCCAAAACCATCCCTTTATTCCCCAAACCAATGTCTGCTTACTGTTCATCAGCCCCCTGTAGCAACTTGCAAAATAAACAGGTGAGGCTCGAGTGAACTTAGTGAGTCTTTATCACAGGACAACCCAGCTCTCCCTCTGCATCCACCTTCCACTCTCCAACTGTCACCAACCTCTCTTCACACTCCCCTGTTCCACTCACTTATTCTAATCACAACATTCTCACCCTCTGCACTCTGAAGGGAACACCAGTCCAACAAGACACGTGCAACATGACATGTGGAACAAGCAATGGAATACAACACCCCCAACCTTAGGGCAACTAACAAAAGAACAAAGCAACTATATACAGCAAACAACAACAAAAAACAGCAATTTGACAGCAATGAATAAATGTTCAATACAATAGCTAAAATTCAAAGAAGAATCATAAAGGCATGCCTGGGTCTAAGCAATTTGCGAATGTTCCTCGCCAGCTCATCACATAGTCTTTAGATCATGCAGGAAGCTTCAGAATCCTACCTCCCGGTATACCCATACACTGTTCACATCATCCAC